>NC_064927.1:174113274-174441774 GCF_023897955.1 Schistocerca gregaria
AATGATTAAACAACAAGCACACGGTCAAAGAAAATCAAAATAATAAGGATAAACAAGTCCTGAATTCTATTCAACCTGCGTTTCCCACCTGCTGACAATGTTCGTTGGTACCAAGCCTACAGCTATTTCGCGTCGAGTCAAGGTCCACTAAGAGGGTCGTGTTCTGCCCGGTATACCCCAACTGTGAGGGGCTTTCATGAGGACACTGTAAAAGTAATTTCCAAAGCGTTTATGAATGAGAGGGTTGTATTCAAGTGTGCTATGATTGTCTTAGAGATATTGCCAGTAGTTAAGAACCAACTTCTCATCATGGTAGAATAAGTAATAAATGGACATGCCTTGAAACCCTGTGAGAACGTGAGTCTTCACGGTCGGGAAGTAAGTATCTTCCAGTCATAGGAGGAGCCAGGGGTCAATTGTGTGGTACAGGGTACAAATGCAACAGGCGAGGATCTTCTGTACCAGCGTCCACGCATTAAACGCTGTTCCACAAATCAAACGGTGTTTGTCCATGTCCGGAAGGTGGGAGTACGTGGGAGAATCAGTCAGCCCTATAGGGTGCAACCTGCATCGCATCACGTACTTCCGGTGAACCACAGGGTACCACATTGCTTGTAACATTGTAGGGAGGAAGTGTTGTTGGACTGCTCTCCACACCACAGGCCATAGACTGGTTGGGCTTTTATTCTCAATCACACTGCGAGGGATGGATCTCGGCAGCAAACGTTAGATATCTCTCGCTTTCAGAGATCGAGTGATGGGAAAATAAGGATGCATATAACTATATTCGAATATGAATCCCGACTTGTGGAAAGCAGAGGGCGCGATGTGCGCAGTCGTAACAGGTGGCAGGATTGACGTCGGCTTCAGTTAATCCAACATATTGCTTGCAAGTGAAGTATGCTGATGAGTCTTCAGATTCACAGCTGTGCACAAATATAAGGCTGGGCCGGCCGGGGTGGCCGAGCGGTTCTGGGCGCTACAGCCTGGAACCACCGCTACGGTCGCAGGTTCGAATCCTGCCTCGGGCATGGATGTGTGTGATGTCCTTAGGTTAGTGAAGTTTAAGTAGTTCTAAGTTCTAGGGACCTGATGACCTCAGAAGTCCCATAGTGCAGAGAGCCATTTGAACTATTTGAAATATAAGGCTGCAGTCTAGGCTTTTGCATTTGTAAGTTCCAGCCCATCTTCACGCGGAGGGAGGGTGAGGGTATCGTAACGGACTTAAATAGAAATCCAGCATTAAGGCAATATCCGAATGCCGCCCGTAGTCTGCGTGCTATCGCTGCCGGTAGCGGGAGAACCTGAGATATTTGGTCGCCATGTAAAGGTTAAAATACTGGACACTCTGTAGGAGCTCCATGCGATGAAGTAGTTTCTGGCGGACTTTTGTGGGTATCGCCTGCAGTAGATGTCTATAGTTCATGGTAGCTACGTGTCGTATTTCTCGTGTAAATGTAATTCCCAAATATCTGATCACGTCCACCTGTGGGAGGGGTGCCACGTAGTCTACCTGGAGGACCCTTCTAGTATGCATCGGATCAGACTTGGCTACATTCCTGTGGCTTCTCACCACCATTCCATCTCGCATAATCCCTTCCAGCAGGGAGTGCACCTCATCATTTGATTGGACCAGAATGTCATCAGCATTGCTCTGCAATAATGGAAGGTGTAGCCCCTCAATGTAGTCCCCGAAAGTCTATGAGTGGTTCCAGTGACATCGCGTAAAAAATCGTGGAGATTGGGCATCCTTGTCGAACTGAATGTCACTCTGGCAAGGGACCCACCAGGCGTACATTTACCATAGGATGATGCTCCGCGTCTGAGGTGCAGAATTACGTTGAGAAGGTTAGATGGAAAGCTTATGTAGATAAGATGTAACGTAGGGAAGTTATTGTGCACTCTGTCGAAAGCGTGGTCGAAGCTCGAAGGCGATAGGATGTGGTAACAGCTATCAAATCCCGACAATCTGTAGTGGTCTTTTGTATGTTTGACTCTCCACTGAAAGGATTTGTGCGGGATCTTCTTTATGAATGATGCCAGGAGGCCGGCGAAGAACTTATAGTCAGACAGGTGGGACGCAAAAGGTGATACAGCATCGCATTGTATTGTATTGTGTTGACCCAGCCGTAACCCTCAGTCGTTCACAATCCCACAACAGGCCACAGCAGTCCACCCGCCCCACCGCAGCGCCACACCGAACCCAGGGTTATTGTGCGGTTCGGCCCCCAATGGACCCCCCCCCCCCCCCCCCCGGGAAACGTCTCATACCAGACGAGTGTAACTCCAACTGTTTGTGTGGTAGAATAATTATGGTATACGGGTATGTGGAGCCAGTCTTTCCGCAGCAGTCGCCGACATAGTGTAACTGACGCAGAATAAGGGGGACCAGCCCGCATTCGCCGAGGCAGATGGAAAATCGTCTTGAAAACCACCCACAGGCTGGCGGCACACTGGGCCTGGGCAATAATCCGCCGCGTGGAATCGTGCCGGGGTCCGGCACGCCTTCCCGCTCGGGAAGCAGCGCGTTAGACTGCACGGCTAGCCGGGCAGTTGACGTGGCATTATCAGGTTGTGGGAAGTCCGACTGAACTCGAGCGGCAGTCTTGCCTGGCGACTTGTTAAGTGCACCATTATCTAACGCATCCTCTCCTCAATGGCGTCCTACGTAATCTCCGCTAAAAGCGACGAGAGTGCTGTCGAGAGTGTGCTACACATGCTGCAAAACATGGGTATTATACCCGTCCTCGATATTCTCCTCGTGATGGAAACATCGATAATGGTCTGCAAATGCTCCCACAATGGATGCATGAGCGGTTGAGGATCGACCAACAGGCGAAATGAGGTCCGCGATTGGCTGTCCTCTGCTTCGTCGGCGGTCAAACACGATTTACTGAATGGACGGGATTTTTCCGATAGGTTGTTCTTGACTTCACGACCGCAGGACTACCTCTTCCAATTTTTACTAAGTAAGAAACAACATTTCTTCTTTAAATCGGTGACTTGCCATCTGTCGGTCTGGTGACGGCGGTTAAGGTTTTATTTATTTATTTTTATTATTCATTTACTTGCAACTTTTTCAGTCTGTTATCTATGTAAAAGAACAGACCGAATGTTGCACATGAGATGGAGTGAGTGAGACACATAGTATTATAACACAATTTTAAATGTGTTAGTAATAAATAAACATTATGCTTTTTAAGGGAGGAAAATCTATATGTGAGACGTGCATTTCTGAGATGTCCTTTCCATGTTGTGTCAGAACCCACCAGGATGCTGGTTTCACACAGTCCAAACATCACGCTAACTTCGAAAGTTAGCGTGGAAGACGTGCTTCGCAATGC
Organism: Schistocerca gregaria; assembly: GCF_023897955.1. Taxonomy (NCBI): domain Eukaryota; kingdom Metazoa; phylum Arthropoda; class Insecta; order Orthoptera; family Acrididae; genus Schistocerca; species Schistocerca gregaria. The sequence goes on from NC_064927.1 coordinate 174,116,619, forward strand.
GCGCTCGCAATGGCGATAATCTAACGGCATTCTGGGTCCTGGAGGTGTGGCATATTCACCTTCCACATACCACAGCTGCGCCACATACGTTGTTCTGAAGGGTGACCGTTTACATGAAGGGACTATGGACTGAGAAGGCAAGACGCCACCACACCAAGTGCGTTGCTCCTGGCGCATTATCATAAGAGACATACATGCCATCAAGACGACTGGCCGAGTGACTAGTAAGATATGTTTGGCCGTGGAGCTTACCTTGCACCTTCTCCAAAATATTGATGAGACGCGGGTCTCACCAACGTCCAAAGTCCTTGACGAGTCAAAAAGTGTGGGACATGGTCTTTGGGGGAGGAGCATACAGTTAAAATCGCCACCAAACGTATGTTGATCGTAGCGGCCGGGTGACGATTTTTTCTGAGTAGAGATGCGATCTGTCGCGACGTTTGTCGTTTCCCGACGGAACATTCACGTTAATAATAATTGCATCCAGCTCCATGATCGCCAGCTACCTGGCAGAGGGGAGGTAAGTCACATCTTCGATTTCAGTACCGTAACGCACTATTATAGTCGTTCTGCTGCCAGTCTGATCACTTGGTGTTACATATGTCATATAACCATAGAAGCCGGGGAGAGACGCGAGACGCACTTCTTGCACAAAAGCGAAGTAAATAGCCCATGCACGTAACATCTCTCGCTACAGATTTATATGCACTGTTGTTCCAGTCGCATGGAAGTTAAGTGTGGAGACATTGTTAGCCTGTAATCGAACTGCGGTTGCCATGTTACTCATTAGGTCTGAAATGTCTGTAGTGTGTCAACCTGCATAGTCACCTCTGGCCAGCCCCAACACCTTGACCGTAACCGTTCTTAAAGTTCTGCGCCAGCGGCACTGGATTTGTCGTTGTAATTTGCGTCTCTTCACCACCCTCTCGTTGTTGTTGTTGTTGTTGTGGTCTTCAGTCCTGAGACTGGTTTGATGCAGCTCTCCATGCTACTCTATCCTGTGCAAGCTTCTTCATCTCCCAGTACCTACTGCAACCTACTTCATTCTGCATCTGTTTAGTGTATTCATCTGTTGGTCTCCCTCTACCATTTTTACTCTAAACGCTGCCCTCCAATACTAAATTGGTGATCCCTTGATGCCTCCGGACATGTCCTACCAACCGATCCCTTCTTCTAGTCGTTGTGCCACAAACTCCCTTCTCCCCAATCCTATTCAATACCTCCCAATTAGTTATATGATCTACCCATCTAATTTTCAGCATTCTTCTGTAGCACCATATTTCGAAAGCTTCTATTCTCTTCTTGTCCAAACTATTTATCGTCCATGTTTCACTTCCATACATGGCTACACTCCATACAAATACTTTCAGAAACGACTTCCTGACACTTAAATCTATATTCGATGTTAACAAATTTCTCTTCTTCAGAAACGCTTTCCTTGCCATTGCCAGTCTACGTTTTATATCCTCTCTACTTCGACCGTCATCAGTTATTTTGTTCCTCAAATAGCAAAACTCCTTTACTACTTTAAGTGTCTCATTTCCTAATCTAATTCCCTAAGCATCACCCGACTTAATTCGACTACATTCCATTATCCTCGTTTTGCTTTTGTTGATGTTAATCTTATATCCTCCATTCAAGACACTATCCATCCGTTCAATTGCTCTTAAAAGCCCCTTACTGTCTCTGACAGAATTACAATGTCATCGGCGAGCCTCAAAGTTTTTATTTCTTCCCCATGGATTTTAATACCTACTCCGAATTTTTCTTTTGTTTCCTTCACTGCTTGCTCAATATACAGATTGAATAACATCGGGGAGAGGCTACAACCCTTTCTCACTCCCTTCCCAACCACTGCTTCCCTTTCATCTCCCTCGACTCTTATAACTGCCATCAGGTTTCTGTACAAATTGTAAATAGCCTTTCGCTCCCTGTATTTTACCCCTTCCACCTTCAGAACTTTAAAGAGAGTGTTCCAGTCACACCCCCTCGTGTATTCCATTAATTATAACGTACCTTGCAGAAGATCAGATGACCAGGCGACCAGATTACGAGATGCACCACGAGAGAAGTGGAGAAATTGGTTAGCACACTGGTGATGATTTTCTCTGAGTAGAGATGCGATCTCTCGCGACGTTTGTCGTTTCCCGACGAAGCATGCATGTTAATAATAATTGCATCCAGCACCATGATCGCCAGCTACCTGGCTGAGGGGAGGTAAGCCACATCTTCTATTTCAATACCGTAACGCACTATTATAGCCGTACTGCTGCCAGTCTGATCACTTGGTGTTACATAGGTCATATAACCATAGAAGCTGGGAAAGGACGGGAGATGCACTTCTTGCACAAAAGCGAAGTAAATATCCCATGCACGTAACATCTCACGCTGCAGATGGATATGCACTGTTGTTCCAGTCGTATTGAAGTTAAGTATGGAGACATTGTTAGCCTGTCATCGAAATGCGGGTTATAATTGCAGATTACTCAGAAGAATGAAGATTATCTCCAAAGATCAGTATATCAGCTGAACGAACTAGGTTAGCAGCGTAACTTCAAAATCGCTACTAATAAAACGAAAATAATAGCATTCCAAGGAAAGTATCCAGACAGATCAAAAATTGTTTTGGATAATTCAGTGTTTTAGATCAAGTCTCCCAAGTCTCTTGATTAGTCTGTACAATAAGTGTTGATTTTGATTCTGATGTCCATACATGTTATAAAGATGCTATGTACGTATATATGTATTTACGGATGTTCCACATCTCCTCCTAAACTACTGGATCGATTTGAACAACATGGTACACATATAATTTCTACATCTACATGGATAATTTGCAAATCACATTTAAATGGAGGTGAAAAATGAATGTGACACGCGATGTGCGACTACCCTGAATTCATTCATCCACTATGTGACAGCTCTTAGCGTCTTATAACAAACTTGACGCACAACTTCCAACACTTAAGAAACTGATTCTCTTTGACAACCCCCACAAGATGTTTAAAGGAAAAGAAGTTTTTCTGTTGCTACATTTTCGCTGTTCATGCAGGAAACTGCGGCATCAGGCATGACGTTTTAATTTATTACTTCTTTCGTACTAACTGTGTTGTGACATATATTGCAGAAGTTATTCACATACGCTATTGAACATACCTGCAAAATTATATTAATGTAGTACACGTAGTTCAGCAGATATGACATCATAAACACTGACAGGTGTGAAAAACTGGCACATCAAGCTTGACGTTTTTATTACTTCTTTGCTGTCAGCTTGTTTCACGACATATTTCGCATTCAGTATTTACACATGTCGCAGAATGTATCTACAAAATTATATCACAGTATGAGACATGGTTCAGGAGATATGACGTCATAAAAGATAAGATGCGTGAAAAACTACCGCATAATGCATGACGTTTAAATTTTGTACTTCCTTGTTACTAATTTTATTCGGAACACATTTCGCAGTTAGTAACCAAATACGCCACTGAACGTACCTGCAATGTTATATCGTAATGCAACGTATGCTTGAGGAGAAATGACGTCATAAAAATTGAGATGCGCGCCAAAGTAACTGTAGGGCGAAATTCACAAGAGATACGGGAGAAACATGCGTACTAATATGTGAGGAACGCATTAAATGCATGTGAAATATGGTGACATGCGCGTGTGCGGCCGAAGCTGTAGGTAGAAATATCCTCTTAAAACCCTGCATCAATTTCAACCATACTTATCACACATCTTATTTACTATCTGTAAAGAAGAACTGTGTCCGAAATAATCAGCAGTCAGCTATTTGGGTGGTGGCGATAATGTGGAAATGGGGGGAGGGGGTGCAGGGACGGACAGAGAGAGGTAGGGAGGATATAGACGCAGATATTATGGTGAGGAGATGGATAAATAGAGAAGAGAGAGAAAGGGACAAAGAAGGGGAAAAGGAGGAGGTGAATAGAGTGGGGGAGGAAAAGATGGACAGACAGAGAGGCAGAGAAGATAGAGGAGATAGAGGGAGCAGGAGGAGATGGTTTTCACTGAGTCTTCCACGTCGAACACTGTCGCTGAATTTGACTATTATGTCGCAATCATGACGAATACTGATGTTCTCTGTCCATGTGTTCTTTGTTGCATCTCGAATGGAAAAAAAATCTAGTTTTGTGCATAAAGTAAACAGCAACAACGGCATAACGATTAACATGCCCCGAAAATTGGTGATGGAAGTTCGCATTGTGCATCGTTTTCGATCTGTGTTATAGCATTCAATACTCAACTACATAATGGTACACAAGGGATATTGGGAGTAAGGAGGAACAGGAGAGGATTCTTCCTGCATTCTGGAATCTTGAGTGAAGACTGTTGACTCATTGGAGAACTCTCACTAACTGTAACGAAAGATTTTCTGCGATTGAATGTAAGGGCAGATTAAGCATTGGCACAGTTTCACACATTCACCTGGTCGAAAACAGGGTCTGGAATACTACACAATCAACCCAACAATTTCACCCATTCAAATGATTAGACGGGAGATTTTAAAATCACACCTTTAGAGATAGCGTGGAAGTTGTATAAGTACGTTTTCAAGTTTATTCTTTGCTGTTTCAGTATGAAGAGTTTTAATCAAAATCATTTTTAGCGGGCAGTTTTTGTTGATATTCAGCACGATTTGCTTTGTCTTACTGTCACTGTAGTGCAGATTTTTAATTTCCGGTGTAACCTATAGTTACTGGTGTATGAATAGAACGAGTTAGGAGATAAAATTTGAAAATGCTGATAAAAGATGTCAGCATTTTCAAATTTTATCTCCTAACTCATTCCTTATGGATGAATGAATCGTATGAGAATGTACGTCCATACCATTAACTTAAAAACTGATATCCTTAGTTATTTTAGTAATATAAAATGATAATTCTTTCATATACTTACCTATATGATCAAAAGCAATCGGACACCTGGCTGAAAATGACTTACAACTTCGTGGCACCATCCATCAGTAATGCTGGAATTGAATATGGTGTTGGCACACCCTTAGCCTTGATGACAGGTTCCACTCTCGCAGGCATACGTTATATCAGGCGCTGAAAGAATTCCTGGGGGATGGCATCCCATTCTTCATGGAGTGCTGCACTGAGGAGAGGTATTGATATCGGTCGGTGGGACCTGGTACGAAGTCGGCGTTCCAGAACACCCCAAAGGTGTTCTATAGGATTCACGTCAGGACTCTGTTCAGGCCAGTTCATTACAGAGATGTTATTGTCGTGTAACCACTCTGCCACAGGCCGTGCATTACGAAAAGGTGGTCGATCGTGTTGAAAAATGCAATCACCATCCCCGAATATCTCTTCAATACTGGAAAACAAAAAGGTGCTTAAAACATCAATGTAGGCCTGTGCTGTGTTAGTTTCACGCAAAACAAGAGGTGCAAGCCCCCCTCTACGAAAAACAAGACCACACCATAAAACACCGCCTCCGCATTTTACTGTTGGTACGACCCACGCTGGCAGATGACGTTCAATTGGTATTCGCCATACTCACACGTGCCATCGAATCGCCACATTGTGTACCGTAATTTGTCACTCGACACAATGTTTTTCCATTATTCAACTGTCCAATGTTTACGCTTCTTCCACCAAGCGAGGCATCGTTTGGCATTTACTGGCGTGATGTGTGGTTTATGAGCAGCCGCTCGACCATAAATCCAAATTTTCTCACTTCCCGCCTAACTGTCATAGTACTTGCAGTTGATACTGATAAAGTTTGAAATTGCTGTGCGATGGTCTGGGTAGATGTTGGCCTATTACATATCACGATCCTCTTCAACTGTCGGCGGTCTCAGTCACTCAACTGACGAGGTCTGCCTATAAGCTTTTGTGCTGTACGTGTACCTACGGATGTTTAAGAGTGTGGAAATCTCTCGTACAGACATATGCCACAAGGAAAAACCAATCATCTGACCACATTCGAAGTCCGTAAGTTTCGCGGAGCGCTCCTTTCTGCTCTCTCACCATGTCTAATGATTACTGAGGTCGCTTGTATGGAGTACCTGGCAACAGGTGGCACCACAGTGCATATAATAAGAGAAACATATGTTTTTGGGCAAGTTCGGACACTTTTGATCAGATAATGTCGAGATTTGCTTTATTTTTTGTATTACAGTAATTATCTTCAACAATATAAGGAAATGACAACCATCAGTGGTTTGGAATACAATGCATTTTGTGTGCCACTTGTCACATTTAATTATTGTGCTCGAGACGATCTCAGTTTCATCGAAGCAGTTGCACAAAAAAGGGCAATTTTCGTATCTTGCTCCCTCATGGATAAATTTCTGCTGTTGACTATGTTCGCTTATCATTTCTACAATAACGTGTCTGATGATAATAATACAACATGGCGATACTCAAGGGCATTTATAGATTATTATCACATAATAATCGGAGTCACATCTTCTGTCGTCTCTAAAACACTAACTCTTTTCAAGCGAAAACTAATTTGTACCAAGTGATGATTTAGCGTCTGACGCTAATTCTTGAGATCAGGATATCACGACACGGTTAACAACAGTTGGTTTTGTATAATCCAAGACCTTAGCAAGTATTAATCAAGTGCCGTAGTTGATTGTCTGCCGTACCGAGAGCCTGTACTCGTGCGGTGTTAGTATTTGCAATGGTAATTAGCTTACAGCCTGTGCTGCTTCTCAGATACCGTTACAACAGACTGTGAGCGGATCTACATGTTCGAGGCATTAGGGGAGCGAATGTAGATCTCAGTGAACGGGAACATAAAGGCATATTTACAGCTAGAGCTATATGAGACACTTTAACAGGCTCCACTGGCGAACCTTAACGTAATGTCTTTTGGAGGTAGTAGTAAGGTAAGCCACAAGTACGCCTTGATATAGTCACCATGTACGTAAGCAAAAGGAACGTCAAGTACTAGGAAAGTTTGAGTACTCCAAGAGGCCGGCAGATATTACATGTCTTGTAATAAAATCACGGAAAATTATTAGCAAAAATCCTTTGTGTGACTACTGTGCTTCCATAAAGTCGTAGAGCCATTGCGGAATGTAGCGATTAGTGAGTTCCTTGTCGCATTTTAATTCCTTCTACGAGGCTCATTTTCAATTTTATAATTGTTTCTTCAACATAAAATATTGAAAATCAGGCATTGAGATACACCATTATTTATTTATTACTTGCATCATTTGAACTTTTCTATTTATTACTCTTTTGAGAACTTTGAACATTATTCTGCTTCACGTTGTTCACGACTGTCTGTAGGTGGCCAAATGTCATGGACATATTTTTCCTTCCATTACCAAGCAGTAGATGAAATTTTGTATATGGCGTCTTGTAAGTTTTCAAATATCTAATCATTTTATCTATTTCTCCTTTGCACACTGGTTTTTTCAGCAGTTTACAAGCAGGAATTGTCTGGCATCTAGAAGTAGAAGATTTGTGTTACCTACAGATACAAAATTATACGCCACGTATAAAGAAAGTGACATTAGATGAATGTTTTTGCAACAAAAGATCACTGACCGTAATTACGGTGTTTCAAAATATTTATATCATTTTACTGGACTATTCCTTCAATACAAATAAAGACTGAAATTTTAGATGAATTTCTTCTATAAATATGCACATACAATATTGGAGTACATTTTACAGTTATGTTTATTATCAAAGTTCTTTTCGTTCGTAAAAGCTCAATGTGCCCTCCATCGGACTAGCAATGAACATCCACACCATGGTCACACTCGTCCCATTCTTTTGCGATTATGTCCGGAAATATTGCATTAATTTGTGTTGTACTCTATGTGGCTAGACAATTGACCAAAAGTTGTTGGCGCATAGGCAAAGTCGGCCACAAATGTGAGATACATATATATCTTATGGCTGATCCGTCGTTAAGACAGCTCATATTTGCAAAAGTAATGAAACTTCAAGCTTGTTCTCGTGAGAAATGCCAGAGCTGCAACTGCAACATCCATCGCTAAGGAGGTGAAAAAGGGAATGAAAGGCTTTTTAAAATATGTCGCTATTTAGGCAATTTTGAAGTACAACTACGGAAACGGATGTTTTGTTTCTCGATCAGAAATAAAGAAATATGAGTGTCCCCATTCTTGAAAATCAAATCCCTACTAGGCTCAAATAGTGGGTGAAAGTTTGAATATAAATCGTTATCAAAGAACTACCAAAGTGTATTTAAAGCGTCATCTGTGAAAATTCTTATTTGACTCCTCCATTGGAAATTAAAAATACATGTTTCAGTATTTTGGAAATTCAGCCTCTAAGGAGATGAAATAAGGGATCGAATGTTTTATGAAATGTTTCATTATGAAAGCATTTTTAAAGCTAAATCACTGAAAACTTTAATTAGACTTCTTGGCTGGAAATACACTCCTGGAAATGGAAAAAAGAACACATTGACACCGGTGTGTCAGACCCACCATACTTGCTCCGGACACTGCGAGAGGGCTGTACAAGCAATGATCACACGCACGGCACAGCGGACACACCAGGAACCGCGGTGTTGGCCGTCGAATGGCGCTAGCTGTGCAGCATTTGTGCACCGCCGCCGTCAGTGTCAACCAGTTTGCCGTGGCATACGGAGCTCCATCGCAGTCTTTAACACTGACAGCATGCCGCGACAGCGTGGACTTGATCCGTATGTGCAGTTGACGGACTTTGAGCGAGGGCGTATAGTGGGCATGCTGGAGGCCGGGTGGACGTACCGCCGAATTGCTCAACACGTGGGGCGTGAGGTCTCCACAGCACATCGATGTTGTCGCCAGTGGTCGGCGGAAGGTGCACGTGCCCGTCGACCTGGGACCGGACCGCAGCGACGCACGGATGCTCGCCAAGACCGTAGGATCCTACGCAACGCCATAGGGGACCGCACCGCCACTTCCCAGCAAATTAGGGACACTGTTGCTCCTGGGGTATCGGCGAGGACCATTCGCAACCGTCTCCATGAAGCAGGGCTACGGTCCCGCACACCGTTAGGCCGTCTTCCGCTCACGCCCCAACATTGTGCAGCCCGCCTCCAGTGGTGTCGCGACAGGCGTGAATGGAGGGACGAATGGAGACGTGTCGTCTTCAGCGATCAGAGTCGCTTCTGCCTTGGTGCCAATGATGGTCGTATGCGTGTTTGGCGCCGTGCAGGTGAGCGCCACAATCATGACTGCATACGACCGAGGCACACAGGGCCAACACCCGGCATCATGGTGTGGGGAGCGATCTCCTACACTGGCCGTACACCTCTGGTGATCGTCGAGGGGACACTGAATAGTGCACGGTACATCCAAACCGTCATCGAACCCATCGTTCTACCATTCCTAGACCGGCAAGGGAACTTGCTGTTCCAACAAGACACTGCACGTCCGCATGTATCCCGTGCCACCCAACGTGCTCTAGAAGGTGTAAGTCAACTACCCTGGCCAGCAAGATCTCCGGATCTGTCCCCCATTGAGCATGTTTGGGACTGGATGAAGCGTCGTCTCACGCGGTCTGCACGTCCAGCAGGAACGTTGGTCCAACTGAGGCAGCAAGTGGAAATGGCATGGCAAGCCGTTCCACAGGACTACATCCAGCATCTCTACGATCGTCTCCATGGAAGAATAGCAGCCTGCATTGCTGCGAAAGGTGGATATACACTGTACTACTGCCGACATTGTGCATGCTCTGTTGCCTGTGTCTATGTGCCTGTGGTTCTGTCAGTGTGATCATGTGATGTATCTGACCCCAGAAATGTGTCAATAAAGTTTCCCCTTCGTGGGACAATGAATTCACGGTGTTCTTATTTCAATTCCAGGAGTGTAAGATAATATGTCATTTACTGTTTTCGGAAACTCAACGCCTATGTGGTCGGAAAAGGGAATAAAGTTCTTATGGAAATATTTCATTTCTGGAGAAAAATCAATGAAAACATGTATTTGGCTTGTGTGCTACAAATTAATTAAAGTACATAATTAATGTTTTTGGGAATTCAACCCCTAATAACGTAAGACAGGAGGTGAAACGTTTTATGAAAACATTTCATTGTGAAAGTATTTTTAAGTAAAATCATTCAAAATTGGCATTTGGTTTGTCGGTTAGAAATGAAGTTCAGCCACTAAGGGGGTAAAATTTGAACAGACTGACTCACTGATTTATCACCCGACTTATAACCGCCCAGACCAAATCTCTACGGATAGAAACTTGTAATCTGGAGAGCGTCTGCATCTTAAACTGTAGGTATCGTTTAAGAAATGACTGTTCGAACTTCCACTCCTAAGAGCGAGAAAAATCGGATGAAGTGATTTTTTAAAATACGTCACTGCTATGACAAATTTGAAGCAGAACTGCAAAAATTGGTATACAGTTTCCCAGTTCGAAATTAAAAACATGTGATAAAACATTTTTGGAAATTCAACCATTAAGAGGGGAAAATAGTGGGTGAAAGGTTTTTTGAAAATAAAACATTGTTAAAGAATTTCTTAGGCATTCTCAAAGCTACGTCTACGAAAATTGGTATTTGAATTGTCTGCTAGAAATAAAATAAATTACATGTATCAGAATTTTTGAAAATTCGATTTCCTAAGGGAGTGAAATAGGGAATCAAAAATTTTATGAAATGATTTCTCAAAGAAAGCAATTTCAAAGTGAACCTATAAAAATTGTATTTGGCTTCTATGTTAGAAATAAAAAACGAAAAATTGTTTCACTGTTTCTGGAAATTTAGCCCTTAACTGTGTGAAACAAGGAATGAAAATTTTTATGTAAATATTTACTTATATTAAAAAAAATTGAGGTTAAATCTATGAAAACTGAGAGTTCACTTTTCAGTAAAATATAAAGAAATATGTTTAGGTGACCAAACCGTCTATGGAAATATCACCACAAGAACGCAGAAGGTGTGAAGAACAAAAACCTGGTACTTCAGCTATGAGAATTAATTTTTTAGTGAGAAGTATATTTGGAGAGACCATGCTTCTGTGGTCTTAATTAGTGTGAAAAGTTTGGAAAGGGTTGAAGAAAAACTAAAAAATAAATGAATAAATCTGTGCAGACCTGTGTTGACACGATCTGCCTCGTGATGACTGGGTGTTGTGTGATGTCCTTAGGTTAGTTACGTTTAAGTAGTTTTAAGTTCTAGGGGACTGATGACCACAGATGTTAAGTCCCATAGTGCTCAGAGCCACTTTTTTGTTGTTAACACGAACGAAGCAGTGGCCACGAACTAGTCTTCGTATACGTAAAATTTCAGTTCTGTGAAATATGATTAATATTTTGGGAACGCCGTGTATATACGAAATCAATGAAAACGATTTTGCAGCAGCACATCTGGATTACACCGCTGTACAGGGTGTATCATAATTAATGGCATAAACGCATACAGTTGAAAGTGCACGATACTAGAAGCAAAAAAAGTCTCAGTAAATATAGAATCGAAAACGCATACCATAAGAGCTATGAGCAATTGTTCATTTTCGATACTGTGAAACAAATCTCTTGTACTGCAGGTTCTTTGCTTTCCATATTCTGGGAAGTGGTAGTATGGACCAAAACAAGAAAAAAAAGCCCAGTAAACGTGTGCTTAAAATGCATTCCTTAAGAGCTATAGGCACTTGTTCATCTTTGCTACTTTGAAACACAACCCTTCTAATGATCAGGTGTTCGTAACTTTCAAGTCATACGTTTTAGAGCGCATGTTTGCTCAACATTTTTTTCTTATTTTGGTCCATACTACCACTTTCCAAAACACGGAAAGCAAAGAACTTGCAGTACAAGAGATTTGTTCCACAGTATCGAAGATGCAAAATTACTCGTAGCTCTTACGGGATGCATTTTTGATCCTATGTTTACTGAGACTTTTTTGCTTCTATTATGGTGTAATTTCACCCGTATGCTTTTATGCCATTAATTATGATACACCCTGTATATGAATTGTGGAAACATGTGAAGAAACTGAAAAATTGTGGAATTTAGTGTTGTAAGAGAATATTTAAAATGAAATGAAACGATTAGGTGGTAGATGAGAAGGTACTGAGAGAATAGGCGAAGGAAATCTCGCATGAAGTTTGTTTTCATCTGTATAAAGGAAATTTTCTTCTTATTATTCCCACACTTGACGGAATCAAAATGCCGAAAAGAATATTCCAGAATCACTGTGAGATAAACAGAGCTGAATCAGATCGAAGACTGGCAACAGGTTTACGCGACGCGAAACTTTTCCTCCTCATACTGGTTGCTACGCGATCCTCTGCAATAACGCTGCTACCGGTTTTGACCCCCCGTCGTTCGCGAAGAACCTGACCTCGAAAATATGCTTTTTACGGCCGTTGTTCTTCTCACGTCCTTCTCATTTCCTTCAAACTGACACGTGGCACGGTGCTGCTGTTGTAATTAACACATTCGTAGCATCCTCTCAGTTCCTGTACGCAGCATCGAGTAGGCTATCGCCGACAACAATGATGGACCCCGAAAATGCTCAGGCTATCGCCGACTCGCCGACAACGAGAATGCGGGCCTTCCTAAACTAAAATGCTAAGTACTTGGGGACTAGCTCTGACACAAACCAGTCATATTACCCTCTTCCACACTTTACGTAGCTCTTTTTTTTCTTTTTCTTTTTAGTGCGGTATTTCACGTGTTTCTTGCGAGAATGGAGAACCACCCATGCGTTATTGTCAATAATATTTGTTTTTATTCTGTGACTTGTTGACATTTTCGTTGTCAGAATGTCAGTCAACATATGACGAGGGCGTGCCGAAAAGTAACGCCTCCTAATTTTTATGTGAAAACTCTTATGGTCTTCTAAATGAAACAGACAATGTCCATAATTTTGAACGTGGCTGACAGCAACAGCAAACACTTACGGTATCTTCTTTAGAATGACTAAAGTCACATAAATTACATTATGTTAGAATTTTAAGCGAACATGACGAGCTAAGAGGCTCAAGTCAAACAGTAAAAGCTACTTTATCCACGATATCTGCTGTGTGACTTGAGAGACTGAGCCCATAATACGAGGGTTGGAACTGCAATGGTGGCAACTATTTATTTACAGCTCGTACAAATAGATACGTGTTTCAAAGTTGACCTTGAAAGTAGTCACCAGTATTGTGTATACCTCGTTGCCAGCGATGTGGAAGTCGTAGGATACTCTTAGCAGTGCTGGTTGTGTTGACATTTCCTGTGGCGCGGTGTGTTACCCGACGAATTTGTAGCAGTTCTGAAGCAAACGCCGTGAAGTGTTTCCTTGAGTTTAGAAATCGAGTTGAACTCACGTGGGCAGCAGGTGGTATAGCACTTAGCAGTCCCATTACGCAAACAAATTAGTAACATCTCGCATAGTACGTGCTTGAGCATTGTCCTGCAAAATGATGGTCAGGTGCTGCAGGAAATATCTTCGCTTTTGTCCCTATGCTGTTCATTTTTGGAACACAACCTACGACCAGCTTAGAGACAGAAGTGATGACACTTTCTGCTCTGTTTATAAGCCATAAATATAGGTACTGTTGCTCTGATTGTTTGATGTAGTTTCTGCTGTAATAAAAACAGCATTTCTGGTTTGAGAGTGCATTTCTAATGTAAGATTCGTAAAAATACAACGAAAATGTACAAATAAAATGAATAATTTTTGTTGCATTTGTAGTTGAAGTAACATTTCCTCACGGAAACGCAATCTGCCGCCTCTTCTGGAGACTGCCTATCAGCATTCTTTCGGCATGAAAGTAGGAATAAGTCTTTGGCTCTACTTGTATGTTGCAACGCATGGTCACTTACATTGCGAGAATGGTTGAGAAATAAAAAACGTTCTTGTCTTTTGCTGTGCCTGTGGTTTGGCGGTGCCTACAAACCATACAGATGACTGCTATTTCTGCTTGACTCCACCTATAATGGCAGGATTGTCTATGAAGAAAAGAAGATCAGTTCAGTATCCGAATCTTCGATTTGCTAATCAACACATTCGGCATTCAAATACTTTAGCAGTTCCTACTTCACCCGAAAATGTGTTTGAAGTAGAAAATGAAGACAATGTGGAACAAGCCTTCCCCATCCCGTGATCCCGATTTTGAGGGAAAATATGCTAAACTGACAGAGTCAAGCGGAACTGAGTGATCTCATCACGAAACCTTGACCTGTCAAAGGAGAAGGCAGAAATTATTGTGTCTCAACTACAGCAATGGAACCTTTTCGAAAGTAATGTCATAGTCTCACAGTATAGAAAACGTCACATTGAACTGCTTTCTTCCCTTGGAAGAAAAACAACCTTGTTGTTTGTTGCGACATTAATGGTTTGATGAAATCTTTGAATTTGAACCATGATACAACTGAATGAAGGTTATTCATACACTCCTCAAAGCTTAATTTGAAAGCTTTGTTACTTCACAATGGCAATCGTCTTCATTCTATTCCCGCTGTCCACGCGGTTCACATGAAGGAGACATATGCAAATATGACACCCCTCTTGGACTCAATCAAATATCGTGAACACAAATGGAAATTCTGTGTTGATCTAAAATTCATTGCCATACTCTCAACCGGGGTACACAAAGCATTGATGCTTCTTTTGTATGTGGGATAGTAGAGATAGGAAATCGCGTTATATTAAAGCAGACTGGCCTGCAAAAAATCTTAACCCTAGCAAGAAAATTGTCATTGCCGAGCCTCTCATGGATCCAAAAGATGTTCTTTTTTCACCCTTCGCATATCTAGCTGGATTTGATGAAAAATTTTGCCAGAGGTATGAACCAAGAAACACGGGCCTTTAAGCACATAAGAGAAAATTTTCCAAAATTAAGTGATGTGAAAGTTAAGGGAGGTACTTTTATCGGACCACAAATTAGTGAACTTGTAAAGGACCCTGCATTTCACCAAGTTTTGGTGGGGAAAGCAGTGGGAAGAAAAGGGAGCTTGGGAAGCCTTCAAGCGAATTGTTAGTGGATTTTTAGGCAACAAAAGAGCTGCTAACTACACTCTCAGTTGGTGACAGTGCCCCAGCAAAGATACCATAATCGTGGA
Source organism: Schistocerca gregaria (assembly GCF_023897955.1). Taxonomy (NCBI): domain Eukaryota; kingdom Metazoa; phylum Arthropoda; class Insecta; order Orthoptera; family Acrididae; genus Schistocerca; species Schistocerca gregaria. The sequence goes on from NC_064927.1 coordinate 174,131,627, forward strand.
TGCAACATGTACCTTAAAATCCATTTCCCCCACTCCCACCTAGACTTTTCCCCTCCTAGTTTGGAGCTTTCAGTGATGAACATGGGGAAAGAATTCATCAGGGCATTTCTGTTATGGAACAAAGTAACAGCACCATTGGAATGGAGCAGTTCTTTAGGATTTCTGTTGATCTTTGTGTAGGTGTGCTCAGGAACTCCGTTACAAGAGGCAAGCTAAAACGCGACGATCTCAAGCAGACACCACGTAATATTCTTCAGACCCAATGATCAGCGAGGTATTCTTCCAGCAATTCAGAACTCTAAAAATTTAACCACCATTTAAAGGAAATCAAATGCGCTTTCCATGTAATTAAAATGTAACTTATTCTCTTAATCCGGTAATATGAAATACTTTCTCCTAGTGTGCAGTACAGAAACGAGAACTGAGGAAAATGTTTCATTTTCATATTCGTTTTCCTCGACCCAAAATTAACATTGACTCATGCAGCACAGTAAACATTCAAAACGTGCTTTTTTTGTTGGCCAGTGTTATTAGCGTGAATGATGGTGTGAATGGCAGGTAATTTAATACATGAATATTGTCATTAGCTGAGTATACGGGAGATTGAGAACTGTGGTTACATAGAGAGAGTGAATCCTTCTCGCAGGGGAAATTTGTAAAGTAGAGCTTGCCAGTTTTATGGGACAGCGGAACCGGAAACATTTTACGATGATTCAGTTGTTTAAAGATGGAGGTATATTGAAATTTGTGGATTTTATCGATTTGTTCTTTATATAAACTGCTCCGCCCCCCCCCCCCCCATACCACAGACCTTGCCATCGCTAGGGTGGCCTGCGTGACTAAGCGATACAGATAGCCGTACCGTATGTGCAACACAACGGAAGGCTATCTGTTGAGGGACTAGACAAAAGTGTGGTTCCTGAAGAGAGACCGTGGCCTTTTCAGTAGTTGCAGGACCACAGTCTGGTGGAGGACTGACTGCACTAGCCTTGTAACATCACCAAAAACAGTCTTGCTGTTCTGGTATTGCGAAGAGCTGAAAGCAAGCGGAAACTGCATACGTAATTTTTCCAGAGGACATGCAGCTCTACTGCATGATTAAATGATGATGACGTCCTCTTGGGTACGATATTCCGGAGGTCACTAGTCCTCCATTCAGATCTCCAGAGGGAACTACCCATGAAGATGTTGTCATCAGAGAAAAGAAATGGCGTTCTACGGATCGGAGCTTGGAAAGTTGGATCCCTTAATCGTGTCGGTATTTTTGAACATATAAATAGGGAATTGGGTAGGTTGAAGTTAGATATAGTGGGAGAAATTCGGAGGCAGGAGGAACAAGATTTATGGTTAGATGACTACAAGGTTAAAAAAATAAAGTGAAACAGAGGTAGTGCAGGAGTAGGTTTAATAATGAACAAGAAAATAGGAATGCGGATAAGCTACTACGAACAGGATAGTGAACACATTATTGTAGCCAAAATAGACACAAAGCCAACACCTACAACACTAGTACAATTTTAAATGTCAAATAGCTCCGCAGATGATGAAGAGAGAGAAGAAATGTATCATGCGATAAAAGAATTGTTTCAGATAGTTAAGCGAGACGAAAATTTAATTGTGATGGAGGATGGGAATTCGTTGGCATAAAAAGGAAGAGAAAGAAAAATAGTAGGTGGGTAGAACTAGGCGGGAACGGGGGAGGGGGGGGGGGGGAGGAGTGAAAGAGGAAGACGTATGGTAGAATTTTTCACAGACCTTAATTTGGTCATAGCTAACACTTGGTTTAAGGATCATGTAAGAAGGTGTATATGTGGAAAAGACCTGGAGACAATGGAAGATTTTGAGATTAATTGCATAATGGTAAAACAGAAACTTAGAAACCAGGTTTTAAATTGTATGACATTTCCAGGAACAGGTATAGGCTCTGACCACAATTTATTTGTTATGAAATGTTCATTAAAACTGAATAAATTTCAGAAAAGTAGGAAATTAAGGAGACGGGACCGGGATAAGTTGAAAGAAGTAGAGGTGGTTGAGAGTTTCATAGGGAGCGTTAGGTAACAGTTGACTAAACAGGGGAAATGGTTACAGCAGAAGACAAATGGGTCTCTTTGAGAGATGAAATAATGAAGGCAGCAGAAGATCAAATAGGTAAAAAGGAAAGGCCTAGTAGAAATCCTCGGATACCAGAGGAGATATTGAATTTAAGTGAAGAAAGGAGAAAATGGAAAAACGCAATAAATGAAAGTGGTGAAAGGGAACACAAACGTCGAATAATTGAAGTGCAAAATTTCTGAACAGTAGTGGTTAGAGGTCAAATGTAAGGATTTATAAGAAATGGTTCAAATGGCTCTGAGCGCTATGGGACTTAACATCTGAGGTCATCAGTCCTTAGAACTTAGAACTGCTTAAACCAAACTAACCTAAGGACATCACACATATCCATGCCAGAGGCAGGATTCGAACATGCGACCGTAGCAGTCGCGCGGTTCCGGACTGAAGAGCGTAGAACCGCTCGGCCTCAACGTCCGGCAAGGATGTAGAAGCATATTTCTCTAGGGAAATAACAGACACCGCCTACAGAAAAATTAAAGAGGTCTTTGAAAAAAAGTAGCTGTATGAATATCAAGAGCTCAGATGGAAGACCAATCTTAAGCAATGAAAGGAAAGCCGAAATGTGGAAGGAGTGTGTAGAGGGTCTATAAGAGAGAGATGAACTTTAATGCAGTATTATAGAAATGTAAGAGGACATAGACGAAGATTAAATGGGAGATTTGATATTGTGAGAAGAATTTGACAGATCACTGAAAGCCCTAAGTCGAAATAAGGCTCTGAGGGTAAATGACATTCCGTCACATCTACTGATAGGCTTGGGAGAGTCAGCCATGGAAAATCTCTTCCATTTGGAATGCAAGGTGTTTGAGACAGGCGAGATATGCTCGTACTTCAAGAAGAATGTAATAATTCCAATTCTAAAGAAAGCAGTTGCTGACAGGTGTGAACATTACCGAACTATCTCTTTAATAAATCATAGCTGGAAAATACTAAGACGAGTTCTTTACTGAATAATGGAAAAACCGATAGAAGCTGACCTCGGGGAAGATAAACTTCTATTTCGGAGAAATGTAGGAACACGCAAAGCAATACTGACCCTACGACTTATCTTAGAAGATGAGGTACGGAAAGGCAAGGCTACATTTACAGCATTTGCAGACTTATATAAAGCTTTTGACAATGTTGACTGGAATACTCTCTTTCGAATTCTGAAGGTAGCAGGGGTAAAACACAGGGAGCGGAAGGTTGGTTGCAACTTGTACAGGTACCATATTGCAATAATAACAGTCGAATGGTATGAAAGAGGAGCAGAGTTAGAGAAACGAGTGAGACAGTGTTGTAGCCTATGCAAGGTAGGAACAGTGAGCAAAAAATAAAGGAAATTAAAACTAAAATTTGGAATATGAAGTAGGTCCAAGGAGAAGAACTAAAAACTTTGAGGATTGCCGATGACATTGTAATACTGTCAAAGGTAGCGAAGGAGTTGGAAGAGCAGTTGAACAGAATGGACAGTGTCCTGAACAGATGATATAGGATGAGCATCAACAAAAGCAAAACAAAGATAATGGAATGTAGTCAAATTAGATCAGGTGATGGTGAGAAATTAGATTAGGAAACGAGACCCTGAAAGTAGTAGAAGAGTTCTGCTGTTTGGGCAGCCAAGTAACTGATTACAGAGTATGTAAAATGTAGGGTGGCAGTGGAACGAAAAGCGTTTTTGGACAAGAGAAATTTGTTAACATCGAATATAGGTTTAAGTCTCGGGAAGTCTTATCTGAAGGTATTTGTCTCAAGTGTAGCCACACACGGTAGCGAAACACGAACGATAAACAGTTTAGACAAAAAGAGAACAGAAGAATTTGGAAGGTGATGTTACAGATGAATTCTGAAGAGTAGATGGGTAGATCATGTAACTAATGAGGGATTATTGGATAGAATTGGGGAGAATATACATTTGTTCGCAACTTGAATAAAGGAAGAGATCAGTTGATGGGACACATTCTGTGACATCAAAGGACCACCGATTTAGTATGGGGGGGGGGGGAGGGGGATTTGAGACGGTAAAAATCGTAGGGGGAGACCAAGAAATGAATACAGTACGCAGATTCAGGCGGTTGTAGGTTAAAGTAGATTTTCAGACATGAAGAGGCTTGCACAGGATAGAGTAGCATGGAGAGCTGTATCAAACCAGTCTGTGGACTGAAGACCACAACAACAACGACGGCAACAACAGTAAGTTGCTCGTAATTACTGTTAAATTGTTACTGGTCAAATGTAAGAAGGGCGGGATTGTGCGGTTTAATATTGATATCGGATTGGTACGACGTGTGTCAGTCAATCAGAGAACAGTACGATTGCGCTTCTTTTGGGAGCTAAAGAACTGCTTTGTGAAGTGTATGTACAGTCCGGAGCTCATCCTTGATCACGTTCTAGCGCGATTAAAAGAAACTCTGAATTGATCTGAGAATTTTACGGAATTATGATTTAAACTTGACAGTGGAGTCCCACAAAATGAACGCGAACTTCTGTGAAAGACTAGTACGCGAAATTCTACTATTTATGTGTAAACCGTGTCTTTTGAATCAAATAAAACCGTTGTGTACATTGTACAAGTCGAGACCGGGAATTGAACATTGAATGCATGGGGTTGTGTAATATCTATGGGAGCATTCCGTCAATGACAATTCGTTTTATAATCCTTCCAATTATGGGCTATATTAAATACCATAAGTTGGCAATTATCGAGTGAGTGGTATTGCGTTTGAATACCAAAATTTTTACTTCATCTTACCACGAAATTGGTGGTGTCTTTGCAACAACCAAGTAACAATATATTCAAGTTTTCACTCACACGTTATCTATCCTTTAATAGCTCACTTAACCCGATACCAGATACTATTTTTATGTAACCTGCAGAGACGTGTAGTGCTTTCGGTTCCGCTTCAGCATTTCCTATCAGACGGGCATTACGAATTCTTCTCACAGGGAAACCATGTGTACATGAATGCAGATGAAGATATAATCGAAACGTAAGTGATCTTTTCTGTACGATGAACAACAATAACAGCTACGTTGGACTAGATGAGCCAAACTGGAGATTTTGGTGCAACAAAAGATTAACTAAAAGCATCCACTAAAGATGCGTTTAGTATATAATGGTGAAATGCGATTGGAAAGTAGACATTATATTACAAGGCGAAAACCTGTTTGAATTTATAAAACCAGTGAAGTAAGATGAGTTTCCTCTAAGATATAAGTTCTAAATGTGTCAAACGTAATCGCATCAACATTTACAAAACATATCACAGCTTTTAGCAAAACGTAATTACTATAAATGCCATCAGCAGGTCAAGATTATCTTCCTCCCATCCACCCATCTGCAACAAAAGCTATCAAAATAAGGTAAGCATGGAAATTGTCCTGCATAAATCGTACTACTAGTGGCTGCAAAAAACTATGATTACCTACAGCCCATCATTTTCCTCAAAGATTTCCAATGTAAGACAAACGGGGTGTTTGAAAAGAAAGAACAGATTCCACTTATTTACTACAGAGTAAATGTGAAGGATATAAATACGTTTCGCATGACACTAGATAGTTTTATTTTTATGTTTTCAGAGGCACTTTACCTTACACTCAAAAATAGTTCTATTGCGTTGTACGAGAAACAGCGAAACGGTAGTCCATTACAACCCACACACATATCAGTAGATTCCTGTTTATTGACTCGACAACTTCAATAATTCGATTGTTTAGGTTTTCAAGAATACCTGCCATAGGTGAGACAAAACTCTGTTTTTTGTGTACCCATGGAGTACATATCCAAGGAGGTCAACAACAATGAACAAGATCCTGTTGTCCAACTCACAGAATGATTGATCTTGAGGTTTAGTCGGCATGACTCTCCATCCGCTGTGTGTTTCTACCTTTTACAGTTCGTCTGTCAATAAACGACTGACGACTTTTATTTCTTTTTGAATCATCCGGTATATATTAAAAATGTTTTGACAGAGACCTCTGGCATTTATCTGTCCCCTCCACGCCATATTTATGAAATTCCAGAGTCTTGGCTTTTGTTTGTGTGTGCGTGTGTCTATTTGTACCTTAAGGAGAGAACACGAATGTTTAGAGGTAATTTTGGACAGGGCTTGATATTAGTCTGGTGTCCGTAGGGAAAGAGTAAGGTCAAACACTGGTATCGCAGCCAAACACATAGCCTTGGCCAGCTGCGTATGTATAGTTGAAGGACATCAGCTTAATTATTTGCCAGCGTTACGTTCGCACCGCCACATCTGCAGCAGCAGAGTTATAACACGCTTTCAAACCCTAGATTGTAACCCTCCCGGTAGTGAATCTGATAAATACACGAAATACTGAAGTAAACTGGATGTTACTGTAGAAACACCTTCAGATGGAGCCTATATCACCGAAACTGCTCTGTCTACACAGTTCATGTACACAGAAAAGTCAGTCTTGTTTCTACCAGTCGCAAGAACAAAGAAGTGCTGCGTGCGTTTAAGGGTTAACCACGATGGTTGGCGTGCTTCGGATCGACAGTTCAAACCTGATGGCCAACAACTGTTCTTTATTTTTGTTTACCATTCCCAAAAGATTTTCGAAATTTCTTATGTTCGTAATGTTTGCGTACTTTGGAATAATGTATATTTGTATAAATAGCAGCTTTCTCCGATAAGGAGTTATTCTGGTACCCCTAATAAACATTCTTCCAGTGCTACGTGTTGTACCTTGTTGAAGACCCTGCTTTCGATTTTGGACTTGTTTGTGGTCCGGTGGGACGATATATTATAGCAGACGAAAGGGACCCACTTCATTTCGTCTTCTTCATTTTGTTTTCTACATTGTAAAAAATTGTGCAATCAATCGCCTCGTTTCTGTAGCATGTAACGTATTCAAATATTATTCTTATAAATTACATTTAGTGTTATACTGTCGGGTGCACTGACAAATACGTTTGGCGCTCGTTCAACACGTGAACAAGCTACGTGTACCTCTCCGTCTAAAAAAAAACATGAGTCTCCCAGTACTGGAATGTTTTCCCTTGTGCTAGTGTTACCGTAAATTAAAGTCTTTTATGGAAACTTAATGGCAAGACCCTTGAAATGAGGCGAATTCTTTCTATGCACATCTCCTTGTGTTTTTATTTCTGGTAAAGAACTCTGCTTCTATGAAGTTTAGAAACTTTTTCATGAGGACACACCGGGAACATCGAGTGGATTTAGATTTTCTGTTGACATGTTCGCGTTTTAGGTTTGTTTCGCCATTGTTTCAATGGATTTCAATAAAGGTGCTTTCTCCAGCACGTGTTCTGTATTCACTGATTTTCTGTTGATCCACTTAATTTTTTGTTGCAAAAATTGTTCGCTCGCACAGCCATTCTACGTTTATGTAGTTTCACTCTAAACGAATACACTTTTTCGATTCATTCTTCCTCCAACCCTACCATGTTTCACAACACTGATGGATTTCACTCGATGCACGAGGCCAAGATACAGCTATTTCGAAAATTAATTTTGTTTAAAAGGCAATGTTTCATTACAGGCTTTGGACAAAATATGTTAACAGCGCTCCGACCGGCGCCTTAACGATGTTCCCAATACGTGTGGCTTAGAATGTGGTCAAGTTGTTGGTATTCGTACGGTGGGCGCTTCCGTAGCCATGGTAGCTGAAGTGTTTTGTGTTTCAAGAGGCACCGTATCGATGATTTGCACCGCGTACAGGAAAAGCGGGAAAACATAATCCAGTAAGTTTCAACGCGGACGAATGTGTGTGTTGAATGATTGTGACAGTCATTGAAAAGGATCGTGACGGAAAATATGAGGATGACAGCTGCAAAAGTCACTTCAGAACTGAGTATCATACTGATGAACCCTGGCACAACACGGAGGGGGTTCCATTAGCAGCAAATTGCTGGGCGATCAGGATTTCGAAAACAAATCCAGTGATGCAGATGACCGTAAAAAGGAAACGTGGTGACGAATCTATGAAAACTATGGAGCAAGTTTTTCGATAGGATGAGTGTTGTTACACAGTGTTTCTAACTTCTGGCACAGTTAATGTCCTAACAGTGCAATGTGGTGGGTATTCGGTGATGATTTGAGCAGCCGTATTAAAATACAAGGTGAAAGGATATCAATGATACGATTCGCTGATGACATTGCTATCCTGAGTGAAAGTGAAGAAGAATTGAATGATCTGCTGAACGGAATGAACAGTCTAATGAGTACACAGTATGGCTTGAGAGTAAATCGGAGAAAGACGAAGGTAATGAGAGGTAGTAGAAATGAGAACAGCGAGAAACTTAACGTCAGGATTGATGGTCACGAAGTCAATGAAGTTAAGGAATTCTGCTACCTAGGCAGTAAAATAACCAATTACGGACGGAGCAAGGACGACATTAAAAGCAGACTCGCTATGGCAATAAAGGCATTTCTGGCCAAGAGAAGTCTACTAATATCAAATACCGGCCTTAATTTGAGGAAGAAATTTCTGAGGATGTACGTCTGGAGTACAGCATTGTATGGTAGTGAAACATGGACTGTGGGAAAACCGGAACAGAAGAGAATCCAAGCATTTGAGATGTGGTGCTATAGACGAATGTTGAAAATTAGGTGGACTGATAAGGAATGAGGAGGTTCTACGCAGAATCGGAGAGCAAAGGAATATGTGGAAAACACTGATAAGGAGAAAGGACAGGATGATAGGACATCTGCTAAGACAAGAGGGAATTACTTCCATGGTACTGGAGGGAGCTGTAGAGGGCAAAAACTGTAGAGGAAGACAGAGATTGGAATACGTCAAGCAACTAACTGAGGACGTAGGTTGCAAGTGCTACTCTGAGATGAAGAGGTTAGCACAGGGGAGGAATTCGTGGCGGGCCGCATCAAACCAGTCAGTAGACTGATGAAAAAAAAAAGTGGTATTCCATGATCCATATGGTTATCCTAAAATGATGATGTGACTAGTGTAGGTGATCGAGTCCACCCCATGGTACAACGTTTTCTCCCCAATGAGGATGGTGAGTGTCAAAACAAGGTCTTTAGCGACACAGGTCGTATCTTCCAGTATTGTTTTTGTCAAAATGGAGATGACTCCCTTGGCCACCAGATTTCCATACCATTGAGCCTGTATGGCCTATCTTGGAATAAAGGGTGAACGCTATCCACGTCAAAATCCTAAAACTTAGTTACTTGAACTCGCCACTATTTTGTTGGAGGAATAGTATAAGCTTTCAGGAGCTGTAGTTATCCGTACCGAGACGACTGGAAGCTGTTTTGAACGCCAGCTGTTTTCCTACACTGTTTTTGGCAAACTAATGTGTAGTATTTGTAGTATTTCAATACTTTTGTCCACCATCTCGAGGTTTATACCTCTGCTACTCTTTTTTTTTGCTGGAAATTTGTGTTACGTTTCTATGGGACGAAACTACTGAGGTCATCGGTCCCTAGACTTACATGCTATTTAATCAAACTTACTCGTAAACTAACTTACGCTATGGGCAACACACACACCCTTGCCGGAGGGAGGACTCGAACCTCCGACGAGAGAAAACCACGCAAACCGTGGCAAAGCACCTGCTTTTAGTTTGCAAATCATTGTAACCTACATGGAAAAGAATACTTGTTGTTGAACTATAAAATGAATTCTTGCGAAGAACGACTGGTTTTACGACTCTCTGCGAGGCCACATTCTGCACGTTTTACGCGGGACGGAAAAGTAGGGCGCTAATGAACGTTGGCGGTTTGTTCTCTGAAATATATGCCTTGGAATTTTCCAAGTAGGTTCTCGAGAAATGTACAACTGCTTGCTTTGAATTCTGCCAGTTAACATTTTTAGTATTTTCTGTATCTTCTGCCAATCAAACAAACCTGCGATCTTTCGCACTATCCTTCTATTGATATCACTGAAAAACCGAATAGCCATGTCGGACTCATTGTAGAACGTAATTTTTTTTCTTAAAGAAAGCATTTTTCCTCTTAAAGAAGGAACCCTCAATTTTTGTACCAGCCGCATATTTTCTCAGATACATCATAACGGCTGTGAAGTGACTGTAACTCAATACCACCTGTGCTAAGTCTAGTACACCACACGCATTTTATTCTTTTGCTTCAAATGTAGTTCTTATCTAAATTAGCTCTGTTGGAAACAGAAGGGAATGTGATGATAAAATGTCTTCAAATACTTAAGCGTTCTCTGTTAAGTCTTTGTCACTGCTATGTATGCATCTATACTATACATCATTCCTTAAATCCAAGAAGAAATGTTTTACATCATTGGATAGCACTTTTAGAACAGTTATAGGTTGCGTCAGCCTGCCGCCCTCGATGCGCCCATCGGAGTACTTTGTGGTTACTTTTTTAATTTATTAATGGCTTTTCAGTTACACCCATAAAGCCACCTTCAATATGATTTTTTAACATTTGAATGTATAACATCCTGAAACATTATGAACAACAATCACCCATTACATTCATTTAACTTGAAATAAGTTCATTATCTGATGGAATTGAAGTACGTTCATTCACATGAAAAGAGGACTGATAACACAAATTATATCTATGCATTTATAAAGAGTGTTTCATAAATCGTCTAGTATCGGATAAATGCCGTTCCTGTATGGTTTTCAAGTTAATGTTATACCATTCTTCCTGCAAAATGATCATATAACGATGATGGACGTGGATAGCTATCACGAACTTTTCTCTCCTAAGTAAATTACAGTGGCTCAGTAATAGTGAGATCTGCTAACTGTGTTGGCCGTGGTACTGCACCGCTTCATCCTCGAGCTAAAAACCTGTCCTGTACGATACGCGCTATGTCATTTCGATCCGTGTCGTCTTAGAGCACAGAATCAGCGCTGAGGAAAAAATAGGATGTAGTACATCACACGAAACGGTCACATAATCCTTCGCAGTGATGCAAAACTGCAGAATACACACGGGGTCTGTGGAATACTACCGATATGGCCTCCCAAATCATCACCGAACCCCAGCCATGTTTCACTCTTGGGACGTAACCTCGACGAGATTTTCTAAACAGTGTGCAGCAAGACTCATCCGATCAAATGGTTTACTTCCATTTCTCCATAGTCCAGGTTAATTGGCTTCGGCACCACGTTTTCCTGTTATGGGCATCAGCATCACTTATGAATGGTTTCGGAATTTTAGCTCCACCTGCCATTCCCTGCTGCTGGAGATCTGTTCCTGTATTCTTTTTATTATTATTTTTTTTTCCGCAGTGGTTTTTGCAGCTGCCATCCTCTTAGCGATCGATGCCTCTTGAAACATCAAATACTTCATCTCCCTTGGTTACGGAAGCACCAGCCAACCAAATGACAACCAGCAGTTTTCCCACGTTCACATTCACTTAGCACCACAATAAAGCACTCACAACATCACAAGACACTGTTCTGACCACGGCTGACACTTGAAACCTGTTAAAGACTTTGCACATATGTCATTCGTGGTCACAATAACAGGCTTCACCTGTAGGCTTGGCTAGTATCTGCGTTTATGTTCAGGTATGCAGTTCTCGTCGAGTTTACCCCATGTACGAGGGTTGGAACTTTAATAGTGGCAACTATTTATTTACAGCTCTTGCAAAATAGATACGTGTTTCAAAGCTTTTCCGACCCTTCCGTAAACAAATAGTTGCCACTTTTTAACTTCCAACCCTTGTATTATTACGGAAAAACTGTAAAATATACTAAATAAAAAATAAATGGCTTTTGCTGTATTCTTATTTGTCCTTCTGCACAGGAATTTATAGACTAGTCCTCTGTCCGTAAAGGAGTTTGAGCTATGTTAGTAAATTGCAACCAGAGGGGATCAGAAGATGAAATAGTATTTTGTGTAAGCTGAGGGAAATGTGATTAACAACTTTCTCACTGCCACATTCACATGGAGTACGAGTGATCACATTGAGGCGATAGAGTTGTTCCCGGAGTCCACCGTGATGTAGTCAACGCTGTGCAGCTGTCACGATAACGTTCCTGTTGTATCTGCAATTCTCACACCAAGCATGTGATATGACATAAGGTACCATTGCACTACAGTGTCCATCGTAAGACCGATGGAGGTTTTCGTTCCTGTACAGCCTGTCTTTCACACATGTTGCAAGTTTCGTCAAGCAATTTGTCAAATAATACTTCGATGCTAGTTATTTCTGACAGGACCTCACAGAGGTGGCGTAATGGTGGGACATTGGATGCGTGCTCGTGAGGGAGGCCATTCGGCTGCACCTTCCCACAACCCGTCTCCCCCCCAACCAATCTAGCTTAAGTTACCACGGGATTTCCTACCCCTTCCCCTTCCCCCTCCACCCAAATCGCTTGAATTATGCGGTCGATATATGTACCCACACTTTCCCTGCCCGTGATTGTGCTCCGTCTCTAATGACCTCATTGTCGACGGACGTTAAACGCTAACCTTCCATCTTTATTTCTGACAAAGTCGTTCCTAAAAATCGATGTGTAGCTGCAACTTCCACAGGCTTAGACTGCAAGTCCTTGGTGTTGTATCAGTTCTTCCTCTTCATTCATATTCGATCTGAAAAGCATGCAACTGTGTTATAACATCTATTGCTATACTTCGTTCGTTACATTTCTTGCTCCGACGAACGAAGCGTGTCTGGGCCTTACGAATATGTATGAATGTTTGTGTAAGTGTACAGATGGTTTCTGGTCGCTATCCTAATGCGTTCTCTTTAGTGTTACCTTGGGAGTACTCTCGGGAAAAATGTTAAAATGCTATCGCCGTCCCATGATGTACGAAACAAATGTAATTTTCTTTATTGTTTTGAAAGATCGGTTTACTTCCTATTTAGTCTCTTTGCCTATACAGCGCCGTTAAGGCCTAAATTTCAACTATCACTTGATTTTTCTTCGAACATCATTCTATACGCCGCTCATGGTGGATGCTCCATCAGAACCTTGGCAGAAACGCTCACATCAACGCCCTTTCGTTGTATAAAGTCAGTTTACTTATGTTGGTATACAAATGTAGATCGATCTTTGACCTGGTAAAAGCAGGTAAACGATTCGCGTAACTTTCGTCAATATGATTTACGAAAAAATCTTTCATTATTTCAACATAGCGAAAGACTTCTCTTCACTTACCGATTTTACTAGTTTTCCGACTTTGCTTCTCCGTTTTAATATGCTCTTCTTTTTCTTCTTTCCAGAGGCTCTGTAGCCTCGTATGCACTGCACCGGTCGTTTCACATAGTTACCCTCTCGCTACTGTCGCTGGATAGTTTCCTCAACTGTACGGCTATTATTTTCAGCACACCCTCTTTGAGAAAACAACGTATCTCGAGGTGGCGCAGTTCTTAACAATACAGGGGTCTTTTCAGAGGCCCACGCTGCTGCCTAGCAAGTCTGAGGCGAGGTGACTGGAGAACCATATGAGTGTGCCCCTCTCCAGTCAGCAGAATATTAAGAAAACCGTGGACTGCAGCAAGAACACGCAGCATCGGTGCAAGAGCCGTCAGAAGGTAAGCAAACAGCAAACGCCTGAATTCCTCCCTTCCGTAAAACACAAAATACGTACGTCAATTTGATTGTACCTTTTTGTGGAAGTACTGCAGAGCATCTGATATTCATATATGTTTAAGGGATATGGAGATCTTTGACGGCGCATTTATACTGAGGGTACTTTTTTTCTGGAAACCAGTCTTCCAGACTGTTTATCAAGATTTGTGTGAGGCAGTTTACTTTGGATACAAATGAATTTTACAAATCTTGTAAGAACAGGAAAGTTTGGATAGTGCAGGTTACACGTCCTCAGACGACGTTTCTGTGGCAACTGGTCTCGGCATTCGCTCGTACAGACATTGTTCGAGTTCGAATGGGTCATCTCCAAGCAGATCTCACAAGAAATAACACGTTTTTGAAAGAATTTCTGACGCTTTTAGACCTGTTTCAAACACTAAGCTGTTTTTCTGTCAGACGTAATTTGATATTGTGCTCCATAGGCCTTACATAGTTGTCAGTGGAGCCAGCGTTTTGCCATTTGCGTAATAAACGCATATTTAAAAGATCTCTTCACTATAATTGCATGAATGTAGACACTTATAATGAGTACTAGATTATGTCTGTAGCTTCAGTGGGTATACTCCGAAAGCTTCAATGATATCACCTTTTATTGATGCTTTTTTCTTATGGATTAAGCCAAAAGCGCAGGACATGAGTAATTTCGCGTATTTTGTTATAGTCTGTAAACATTTTAGTGATATCAGCAGTCCAGATTCGGTTCGAAAGATTTTGGCAGAAGTCGACGTATTTTGTTACAATAAATGTAAGTAACAAAGGGTCCTGTCGTTGTTAAACGGCACTGCCTCATGTATATATTCACCCTAATGTTACATGTTTAGCCCATGCGCTACACCGTATAGCTGAAACAGAACGTGTATACGACAATGTGAACATGCTGACATCCTTCACAATAGAGGTAAAAGGGGGCACATATTACAGAGGTTTAATAACTCTGACAGCATTAGTTAAGTCACATGAAATACGCTGTCTCTTTTTGGTAGTGACGGTATTGAAAGCACCTATCAGTGTTGTCGCATTTAGAAATACACTGACAGATTTAGCTTTACCACCGCAACACATTTTAACGACATGGACTACCTGGATAAATGCTGTCATCTCTTACAGTGTCAATTTTAATGAAGTTAAGTCGGTAATAGACAGTAAATGTTTGTAAATTTATTGAAGTGAACATCCGCTTGCTTCATTGCATTGAAAATCTTCAAGTTACTGTGATTTAATTATTTTTGTCTGTTTTGGTTAGCGAACACTTTCGAAGCGAGTAATGCAGCTTGTGCAAGTGGCATACAAGAAAACCAATTTAATTAAAGATTTGATTTACATCAAATGAAGTTCTGCGTATTTGCCTCCGAAATTAACTAAGTTGGAAGCAAAAAGTAAATCGTGAAATCTTTGACATTTACTGAAGAAGTTGAAAAACCTTTGCTATGGAGAAGCTGGAGTTGCAGCAAAAAAATAAGATGAACTACGTTATCGGATCAAACCTTGATTCTGAGTTTAGGAAGCAGACAAATTAACGTTTTGCAGTGAAAATGTAAAATACTGTCAACCTGATCTTAGTTTGTCTGAAATTTCTTCACTTTAGTGTGCACCTGTTACTTCAAATGTCGCAGGCAGATTATTTTCTCTGTGCAAAAATGCATGACCATGAGTGAAGATGATTCGGAAAAAGTGGTTTTTGTGTACTCCTATAGAACAAAAAGAAATTATTATAGAGCTGATTTTCAGTATCCCATATTTTTATCGATTTGTATCCTCACTATGCTTCACGATATAATACTTTATGAATGGATGCATATGTTATGATTTAATAGTGCTTGAAAATCCATAATCATTATCATTATTTAGGTCTGTGTTTCGTTTTAGTTACTATTAATTTATAGCAGTGAATATCATGACCTTATACGCCATTTCGTACCATCTGACCTGTCGCTTTGTGTATTAGTCTCTACTCTGAGAGGACTCTCGGAGCAGTGACTGACGGGAGTAACTTTTTCGATAGAGGTCGAAATACTGTGTGTGACTTCAAAATGATATTCACTTGAGCTCACCCAATACGAAACTTAGATATCAATTCTGGGTGCAAAAATTATCTTCATTTAACGTATCAATAAATTTATGCCATTTCCAAATCAGTTATATACAGGGTGAAGAAAACTTCTAGCACTCAGACTTCGCATGGCAATTCCTTACGTACTGGGGATATAAGAATGTCTGTCACAAAATTTCGTCCTGCACATGTTTCGGGCAGTAAGTCGACGCTAAAAGTTGGCAGTCTCGCAACCCTATAATGACATGTACGGTAACTACCTCTACGAGCAAGCAGAGCAGAGCTGTGCGGTTAGCACGATAGATGGCATTTTGGTTAGCATGGAGGAGGTTGAGAGTTCAGTTCTGGGTGGTGGGTTATTTGTTTTTATTTGCTAAAAGAAGTCTGAGTGGTACGGTATCTGGCGTCTTAATCGTTATACAGCGATTACTGTGGGTCTTCTACAAAACATTTGCAGTTACATACTACGAACACAGAAATGGAAGTAAATCGTTTTAATTGGTCAGCTTTTAAAGAAGCCTTTTGCATGTCGTGGACATGCATCTATTAGATTACGAACGTGTTTTGTGTGTATCCTCCACCAGTGGTTCCACAGAAATTATTTGCAAAGCACGTGATATTCTTACTGGTGGCTTAAGGCCTAACGAAATGTAATGGACGTAAACTTGACAAGAATAGTAGTTGGTATGAATCGATGGTACCGTTAGGAAAGGGTAAGCACAAAACAAGTTTGGAATTTAGTAGATGGAGTGGTGCGAAACCGTTACCATCCACGACATGCAAAAGGTTACTTTATAAGCTGACCAATGAAAAGTACTGTATTTCAATTTCTGTGTTCGTAGTAGGTAACTGCAAACGTTTTGTAGAAGACGCACTGTAATTGCTGTATGACGATTAAGACGCCATACTTGTTTTAGTAAATAAAAACAAACAAGCCTCGATCCAGAATCGAATCCTCGACCTTCTGCACGCTAAGCAAAAAGCATATCCACTGCATCAATTACACAGTACTGATCACGCCTACTGACAGAGATAGTTACCGTACACGTTATTACAGTGTTGCCAGACTGCCTATTTTTAACGCCCATTTCCTGCCTGAAATATACGCAGGATGAAATTTTGTGACAGACATTTTCGTATCAATAGTATCTGAGGAATCGCACTGTTAAGTCCGAGTGCGCGAATTATATTTTCGCCCTGTATATACCGTTTCCAAGCTCTTGAACTCCCTGTGTCGTCTGCTTTCGTTTACACACTATTGTCTGCTAGCTAAACCTGACTAAAGGATTCGCATTTGTTTACATAAGGGGCGATGGGACAATGTCCCTAACTTTCCCTATTTCCTGCTTTCTGTGGTTTGGCGCACTACTAGTAATCAGTTTCTCGTCGTGAGTTTCTGCAAATGGCGATACAGTACTTCCAACTACGATGCAGTTTGTTGCAATATTTTTCCTTGTACATTCATTTAATTTTCTGGGCACCGCACCCTACTGCAGCATCATATTTTAGGCATGCCTCTTATGGTGTGTTTACGCTGCCACCTCGCTGCTCACCGCCATGACCCAGTGAATATGAAACGAGCTCACAGAGTTCTACCAGCCAGTGTTACCTGCTCCACTGCTGCCCGCTACAAGGGTCACCAGGGGATAGTAGGGCAGGTTTGTGTTTCGCACTGCGACCACTGTCATATTTTCTGAAACTTTAGCCGCAAGTGGCTACTTCATGGTCACTCTAGCAGTGCCGTGTTTGGGCGTTCCTCATTGCGGGGTATCTTGCACAACGTACATCTACTTCTGCTCTCCATGTGCATTCATAATCTGCATGGCAGAAGGTACTTCTGTAATTAATTAAAGCATAGAGTGCCGGAAAAATGACTTCTTAAGTAACACTGTGCAAGCTCTTATTAGATTATTTTTATCTTCACAATCACCGCAAGACAGCTACGTAGGGGGCTGTGGTATGTTCTTAAATGCCTCACATATTGCTGGTACTTGAAACGTTACAAGCACTGCCTCAAGAGATAATTTGCGTCTAACTGTAAACTTCTTCAGCTCAGCATTTTATGCACTTTCGTGACACTTTCTCATCATGAAATAAACATGTGACCATTGGTACTGACCTTCTTTGTGTATTTTCAATATTTTCTAACAGTCCTATTTGATATCAATGCCATACACTTGAGCTGTGTCTTAGGATGGGTCATGTGAATGTTTCGTAAGTAACATCTTTTGTAAAACAAATACATATTCTCTGTGTCCTACCAATAAAACTAAGAGATAGAGCTGCGAGAGTTGCAAGTGACGTTTTAAATAGACACTCATTTCAGCTATTTTTGGGCGCAAAGCTATTTGCATCCAGGAGCATCCATATTATCATAATCACTTCATGATGTGTCATCAGACACAATAATGTTTGGAAATTAATTATTCACATTCACCCATTTTATGGTTCTATTTATTTCATTGGAATATTACACGAAAATATAGAAGTGGTAGATGTAGCAGTTGAAGTAGATGTGGATAAAAACTGACGAAATATCATCTTAGAGTGAACAGGCCTACGATTTGCTGCCAGAACTGATGTCCATTCACGATACTTTTAAAGCCCCTGTCACAATGTACACTGTTTGCTACAAACGCCGTCTTTTGGCGTGGGATGATTTCAACGAACTTTGACATCAATCGCACCCTCCATACAGTGCCATAAACTGCCACTAGATCTGCAAAAATTGCAGCAGATTTGAGACCTCGTTGAAATCCAGCTTCTGCTAGAGTTTGCAATGTTAAAACCTAGTAGCAGTAGATTTGATGATTTCTTAAACCAGCTTTTCGACGGGGATTATTTCATCAGTGACTTCCTGAATGGGATTTAGAATAAACCTTTCTAATAGCTCTTGTACCATTGGGCGCTTAGTTTACATCTGCATAATATCCAATGGAATATTGACATAAGAGAATTTCCGTTTTCAAAGTTTAAGATCTCCGTAACTTACTGGAATAACAAGAACATATTTTGTTCAATGGGAGTTTTGTAACGTTAGAGAATGAAAAACGAATAAGTATTAAAAACATGTTTATTTGGTAACAGGCGTATTTTGGTACAAATGTATAAAATGGGAAAGCAGTTATGAATATTCTTTCAGTCTAAGTGAGTCTATGATGGGAGTGTAGTTTTCGTTTTGGTTGGAAGATGTCATTGTATGGCACCTTGTGAAATAAATAAAAGGAAATGTCATTAAAGGCCACAGAAAATGCTTCTTCAGTTGTCAGCCTGAGCTCCTTCAGGGTCTCTTCCTAGTTGTCGTTCAGGAACGTGTTCATGTTGTCTCCTGCAATGAAAGACAAACTAATTAGCAAGGAATAGGTTATTAACCCCAAGGAAGTAATTGGCATCGAGTCACATACGTGAATTGAATGACACAACATTCACATTTATCGTGAAATAAAAAATTATGTAACTTCCATGAGCGATGTAGAAGCACTACATTTGCTAGTGCATGTGGTCCAGAGGAGCAGAGGTAAAGATTGAAATGTCGTACGATTGACTAAGTGGGAACTGTGAAAGACGTTAGCAGAGAACAGTAGTCGGAATTAAACTATTACCACAGTCTAGGGCACAGTCACGAAACTCTCTGGTGCGAAAGATGTTACCGTTTGGCAGCTGGGGCAGCACTAGCACTCCAAGCGGTGAGAAAGGAGGCAGTCACATGCTTCGTAAGGATAATGCACGTTTTTATTCATTTTTCTACTTAATTCACGAGATAACTTTTGCATTTTTGCGTTCTATGCGTTAATAAACTATCAGTAGAAGTGAATATCGTGAAATGTAAAAACAACCGTATTTAACTGATTTTGCGACATAAGCTACAACTTATTCGTGAAAAATACATTCGCTATTTATATAACTCTAGTTTACTCTGCCGACAGCAAGAGCATATGAATACAGTTTTATGCATGAGAAGCACATAATTCTGCTGTGGTCTGTTCTTGTTATGGTAGGCACTTTTCTTCAGGTGTAAATGTTTTTTATAGTCTAAATGATTCGCCCATCCTTCCACTTTATTCGATTTTCTAGTACATGAATACTTTTGTAAATATAAGTAGTCCTGCTTCTACGATGAATATGCTGAATACTCCTGCCATTAGTGCGTCAGATGTATCAAGAATAGTGGAATTGTCTCCTTCTGTGTTGGGAAACAATTTTATTGCTTTAGACATTTTATTATGACGTTTATGTGGTTTATCCTTCAGCTATGTTACGTAATGTAGCTATTACGTTCCACAAACGTCTGCTGCGCTTCACATTCACTGATTTAGCTAACAGTGCAGCGAGCAAAACTTCGCGTTGTTGGGTAGATTCAAGACACTTATCTGCAAATCCTTATGTCATCTGGTGTTTACTAGAAATTCTTCGTTATTGAAGGGGAACTAAATTTTTCAGTGGATATCTGAACGTTACCAGGGAATCGTAAATAATCTGTCCTCTAATGTACCGTTTCATACTTCGCACGGTCCTTTGGGGATTTTGGTGTTGCCATATTCAGTCTCGCTACAACAACCCTGTACTCACTAATTTTCATATCCGCGTTTAATGCTCGTTATTAGCTCAGTATTATTTGATGTTAAAAGGTCAAGTGTGTTTCAACAAACGTTTACTATTCGAATGCGAATGAACTAACTGCGCGAAATAATTTTCGCAGAATGCTTTTAGCACAGTTTCAGATAATGTTTTACATGCACCTCCAGCTTTGAAACATTTTCGACGACGTGTACAGGATAAACTGAAGTCACCACTGAAATTTAATGAATCGGTTACGTTTTTGAAATTAGACTCGAGTTTTCTTTTAACCTTTCGGCAACAGTATCGTCTGAGTTGGGAGGTCGGTAAAAAGGATGCAGTTATTATTTTATTTCGGTCGCCAAGAATTACCTCTGCCCATACTAACTCACAGAAGCTGTGTATTTCAATTTCGTTACAAGATAAAATACCTCTAACAGCAACAAAAACGCCACTGTCAACTGTGTTTAGACCATCCTTTCTGAACGCCGTTAGGTCCTTCTCAAAATTTCCACTGAACTTATGTCCTGCTTTTACCAGCTTTCAGTGCCTGTAACGATTTGAGTATCAGTACTTTTAGTATCGTTTGGAGCTCTTGTACGTTCACAACACAGCAACGACAATTTAAAACTGTTATACCTATTGTTCTTAGATATACGTTCTTCCCGTGTTCCACTTGCACCTTTCGATACCGAAGCCCTTTCTGTGTTTCCCCGAGACCCTCTAACTTAAATCGGCACAGAGCCCCTGCTACCAATGTAGCCACCTCCTGCATGTCATGGACTCCTGAAATGTTTACTATAATTATGAACTACATTTCAAAGTTACCTCTTTAATCAGTTTATCTAGTAGTGAGAAATATACCAAAATCCCTGCAGTAGTACCTGAGTTTAAGTTACAGCAACAGACAGAAAACCTGGCGGGGACCTTTAATTTAGTAACATGAATAGATAATGATCTTTTTGTTTATAACAACCGTTATTTTCATTTATTTGGATTAAAAGACAGCTGTTCCAAGAGACGTAAATATCGGATTGATTGGTCGAGGAAGAAACAACGACATCATCCTGTTCCTTGACTTTAGGAAGGTATTTAACATGGTCCCGCACTGCCGTTTAGAAAATCGAGCTTAACGAGTATCTGGCCAGTTTTGTGACTAGATTTAAGAATTCTTTGCGGATAGAATCAATGCTTTGCTCTTGACGGAACGAAAATTAATTCCCAATGTACCCCAAGGAAGTGTCATAGTACTTGGCCTGTTTGCAGTATATAAGAATTGTCTAGTAGAAAGCGTCGGAAGCTCTTTATGACTTTCCGATGTTGATTCTGCTGTCTTTACGAATCTAGGAACTTTAGAAGACAGTATCGATTTCCAAAATGACCTACAGAGGACGGATGCAGCCACCGGCAGTCGGTCCTGAATCGACCCTGAACTTAGATAAATATAATACACCATGAACACAAAGGAAAATAAATCTACGATGGTTGCCCAGAAAGTAATGCATCGCATCTTTTTCTTCAACAGTTCTTTATCGAACATAATGAGTGTTAAACAAACGAAAGAATGGTGTTTTATCTACACACCCTGTTTTCCCAAGTAGTCTCCATCCCGTTCTATGGCCTTCCTCCTACGAGAAACAGGGCGTGTATGCCCTGTCGGTACCAATCCTTGAACTGGTGGCAGAGCCAGTGCTTCACTGTGTGAATCACCTTCTCAACGTTCTCAAAATGTTTCCCACGAATGCGTCTGTCCTCGCGAATGACATAAGCTCGCGCTTGTGAATATTCTCCACACTTTCATTCTCTGCAGTGGGAAATTCATTAACGGCACGTTGCCTGTACCGTACATCAGCTACAGACGCCATTTTGAACTTGCCCTGCAGGCATGTTGCCTGTACCGTGCTTCACCTACAGACGCCATTTTGAAGCTGTTCTGCAGCTACGCTATCTGTCGGAATTGACGGAAACTTGGAGTGTTCACTCAGGAGGTTTCAAATAAATACACAAGTAACGTTTCGCTTCGTAGCATTGTTTCCTGCTGAGAAAAAAATGCTGTGCATTACTTTCTGGGCAACCCTTGTATTACTGTACAACCACACTATTGATGAAAACGTGCTGGAAATAGTATCGACAGTAAAATATCTAGGAGCAACTATACAGAGTGATCATAAGTGGAATAACCACATAAACCAAAGAACAGTAAAAGCAGAAACTAGACTGAACCCACCTGGCAGTTTTATTCTTCATCGTGTGTGCTCCAAGTGGGTTTAAAGTGTGTTGTTCCGGAGTGTCTTTAATACTGTGGTCAACTTATAAACTGTGCATGTGACTTCAGTGTCTTTTTTGTGATCTACAAATTGTCAACTGTGTTTTTTAATTTTATATTGACCTTTTTAATTGTCCCTCCATGAAAGTCTCCACGTGAGTGTATTTTTCCCTCTATTATCTCATCTTACTCTGTTTTGTGTCCCCCTTTTTATCGCCTTATATGTAACATTTTGTTCTTGTATTAGTTGCCATGGCACTCGGCTGAAGAGCGGCGGATTGTGCCACTGACAACCCTCCCTGCCCGCATGGGGCAGGGGAATGAAATCGTAATTTAAAAAAAAGAAAAAAAAACAGACTGAAATTCGTAGGGAAACACTAAAGAATATGTAACTCGTCGACGACAAAAGTGGCTCACAAGGCGCTTGTTCCACCGATCATTGAGCGCTGTTCATCAGTTTGGACCCTTACAAGGAAGGACTAGTGGGAGAAGTAGAGAGAGAGATGACCCAAAGTAGAGCGGTGCGTTTCGTTACGGGAACTTCTAATCAGGTCGAGAGTGTTTCAGAGATGCTGAACAAACTCAGGTGGCAGACGCTACAAGATATGCATTGTGCATCACTCCTGAAATATCGAGAGAGTTTTTTCAGGGGACGAGGTGGACAACATGATACTTCCTCCACATACATCTTACTAAATGACCATGATGAAAAAATTCGAAAAATTACAGCTAATACTGCGGCTTACGGACAATCACCCTTCCCGCGTGCTGTTCACGAGGGGAACACAGAAAGGGGGATCAGCTAGTGGTGCTAGGTGTATCCTGCAACACACACCTTCAGGTGGCTGGAAGAGTATTGGTACAGATGTAGACAGAGACATTAGATTAGATTAGATTAGATTAGATTTACTTTCATTCCAATTGATCCATAGTGAGGAGGTCCTTCAGGATGTAGAACAAGTCAGAAACACAATAATACATGAAAAATATTTAAAACTGAAACAAATAAGCTAATGTACCGTCCACAGGTCCCTAGGTGAATGATCGTCATTTTTTTTAATGAACACTATATGAAAGAATCATTTTACAAACACTCATTTACTAAGTTCGCAGTAATGCACAGAATTTAAAATTTAAAAAATGTTTTTTATTTATAAGGTAATAAACATATAATAGAACTACTACAATACTTATTTACAATAAAAAACATTACTGCACTGAAATGGTATATATATCAGTTGGCTCAATGGAGTAGAAGGAGTTGGCCACCAGTAAATCCTTCAGGCTTCTCTTAAACTGAATTTCATTGGCTGTTAAGCTTTTTATGGCAGCTGGCAAGTTATTGAAAATATATGTTCCTGAATAATGCACACCTTTTTGTACAAGAGCAGGTGACATTAAATCGCTGTGAAGATTATTCTTATTTCTAGTACTGATTCCATGTACTGAGCTGTTGGTTTGAAAAAGTGACATATTTTTAATGGCAAATTTCATTAACGAATAAATATATAGGGAAGCAGTAGTTAGTATTCCTAGTTCCCTATACAGACTTCTGCAAGATGTTCTTAAGTTCACAATACATATAACTCTTATTGCAAGTTTTTGTGCCTCGAAAACATTAGCTTGGCTTGATGAATTACCCTAAAAGATAATCCCATATGACGTTATGGAATGAAAGTAAACATAGTACCCCAGCCTTTTCATTTTTATATCCCCTATGTCTGACACAATTCGCATTCAGAATAGAGAGATTTGTTAAGACGCTTCAGCAGTTCTGTGCTGTGATCCTCCCAGTTGAATTTATTATCAAGCTGTAACCCCAAGAATTTAAGTGTCCACTTCTTCTATCTGCTTGTCATCGTATGTTAGGCGTATACTCATGGGACACCCCTTTACAAGTTCTGAACTGCATGTAGTGTGTTTATTTAAAATTTAGTGACAAAGAATTGGCTAGGAACCAGTGATGAATGTCCATCACATGCTTTATTAGCTGATATTTCTAAGACTACACGTGATTTGGTATTTACTGCAATGTTTGTAGCATTGGCAAACAAAACAAACTTGGCATCTGGTAATGTTACTGATGAAAGGCCATTGATATACACAAGAAAAAGTAAGGCCCTAAGATGGAACCATGTGGAACCCCACATGTAATTAGTTCCTAGTAGGATGATGTCTGATAGCTTAATACATGTCACTTTCCTAATAACACACTTTGTTTCCTGCCAGACATATAAGATTTGAACCATTTTTAAGCACTTCCTGTTACACACTAATATTATATTTTACTTAAAAGATATTGTGATTTATACAGTCAAATGCCTTGGACAAATCACAAAATATACGAGTTGCCTACAAGTTTTGGTCTAATGAATTAAGTACATTTTCACTGTAAGTAAGTAACCCTTACAAATCCGAACGGCAGCTGCTTGTAATCTACTGTTTTCAGGCAAGACGTGACAACGCCACATGTCGTTCTCCCCGTGAAAGATCTGCTTTTGACTTTTCTGAATCCATTTGAATTTTGGCTTCATGTACAACTAAAAGAACACTCTTACCAGGTGCACGCTCGGTCTCTATCTAGTCTGAAAGCTAGGATACAGAAACATGTTGCTCAGATTCTGCTAGAACTGCCACGAGTAACTCTTAATGGTTAATAACGAAGTCAATGTATGCAAATATTGTTTTCTTCCCTCATTCCATTCCTAATCTATTACGTACGGAAACATTTCTATACGTCTTGCTTGCATTGACAGCTCCAGATTTGTACATGGTGGCCAAAATTGGAACTAATTTTTTGCTGCCTAAAATGGTTCCGCATTAGGATATTTGTCAAGTTTAACTGCCGTACGATGATTAGAGACCACACTAGACCTCTGTGAGCAGCTGTACTTTAATGATCCCACCCGGTACGTACACTTAGATTCGTCTCCTTAGATTGCAAAAAGTGTTCATAAAAGATAACTGCTTATACCGTGCCATACAGGTGTAGGGCAAGTCGAGGCGGAGAATTTGATACAGGATACTTGCGATCTATTAAGCCGAGAATCTATCTCAGACTGGCGTACAGAAGCAATCTTAGCTACAGTGCATGCGTGCCGCGCCTGTTATTGAAATCCTCTTGTTCCCTTACACCAACGGCTTTTTAGGCTCTCTGCATAACATTCTCAGTTTAATATTTTTCCGTAGGATCATGAAAAAACCTTTTGTAAAAGATATGCAAAAACAAGTTAAGTCTACATCTCGGTCTAAACTTAACCTTAGAAGTATCCTAGTTTCGTAATAAGAAAGGCAAACAGACAAATGGATGTAATTGTTATTTTATGCTGTTAAAATTCTCAGTATTTTGAGGTAAAATTTACACAAACATAAATTTATGTATTACAGGCGCAAGAACAGTTTTTTTTTAATTCTCAAGGATTACTTTAACTACCGTCGTGCGGGACAAGCATGCGTTGCAACTTATCAGGCTTTCGCAGGCTAATTTGATGTTGTTTTCCAGTCAGATAGATCGCTAGCGTCCTATGTCAATTTGTTTGTATCCACTTAACTTGCGCCATTGTGGTACGTTTTAAACAATTCTCGTTTACACCATGTATACCGTAATCGGTGGACCATTCCAAATTTGTTATTGCCTAGAAGAATTTTTGTGTAATAGATCTCAGTACCTTATAACAGACGGTGAATGTATAAGGGACAGTCAAATGAAAACATTTCGTGCCGCAGCAGGACCATGGAATAGTTACCTTCAAAAGTAATCACCAGACAGCCCGCCCAGTTAGCTGTGCGGTCTAACGTACGGCTTTCCGGGTGGGAATGAGTGCCTGGTCCCCGGCACGAATCCGCCAGGCGGACTTGTGTCGAGGTCCAGTGAGCTGACCACACTGTGGCTGGTTTTTAGGCGGTTTTCCATTTGCCACGGCGAATGCGAGCTTGTTCCCCTTATTCCGTCTCAGCTACACTATGTCGGCGCAAACAATTTGTACACGTACACCACCATTACTCTACCACGCAAACATAGGGGTTACATTCGTCTGGTGTGAGACGTTCCCGGGGAAAGGGAGGGGGGGGGGGGGGGTGTCCCGGGCGCCGAACGGCACGATATCCCTGGGTTTGGTGTGGGGCGGGGGTGAGGTGAAGTGGACTGCGGTAGTGGGCCACTGTGGTTGCGGTGGAGACGGAGCCTCTCCGTCGTTTCTAGGCCCCTGGTATACTATACATACATTACAATCACCACATATGGTTCAAATGGCTCTGAGCACTATGGCACTTTACATCTGAGGTCATCAGTCACCTAGAAATATGAACTACTTAAACCTAACTAACCTAGGGACATCACGTACATCCATGCCCGCGGCAGGATTGGAACCTGCGACCGTAGCGGTCTCACCACATACACATTTATCCCACTGGGAGATGACACGATCGTAGCACGCGGTCGGCCACTGATGAGTCCACAACCTGAACCATTCTTGTAGTTCCCCGTCCGACTAAAATCGGCGTCCATATATCTTTTTCTTCAGATTGAGAAAGATTGGAAACCACACGGTGAAAGACTAGGGCTCTACAGACGATATTGGCGTATTTCGCAGCCAAATCACCGAAGCGTAGCCTTCGTCCGATCGGCAGTATGGGAGCTGGCTTTATAGTGCAACGGGAGCATTCTGTCCGACAGCGCTCCTGGGCGATTTGACTTTATGGCGCGGCGCAATTTACTAAGAGTGTCCTCCTAGCGCTACGCATTGATTGTAATTTCACGCTAGAGTAATTAGACTAGCAGAGCGCCTCTACAGTTGAAAGCCTCGCAGGATAAATGGTTCAAATTGTTCTGGGTAATGTGCGACTTAAATTCTGAGGTCATCAGAACTTAGAACTAATTAAACCTTACTAACCTAAGGACATCACACACATCCATGCCCGATGCAGGATTCGAACCTGCGACCGTAGCGGTCGCTCGGTTCCAGACTGTAGTGCCTAGAACAGCTCGGCTACTCCGGCAGGCTCTTGCGGGATAGACGCTTGGTCTAGCGCGCCTTGTCATGATTCTCGCGGCACCCTTCATCGGAGGTTCGAGTCCTCCCTCGGGCATGGGTGTAAGTTAGTTTAAGATAGATTAAGTAACCTGTAAGCTTTGCGAGCGATCACCTCAGCAGTTTTGTCCCATAGAACGTAGCACAAATTTACAATATTCTACAGTCGAAGAAGAAGATTCGTGACGTTATGTGATGTTACCATTTCGAGCCCGAGGACAAACGGCGAAGCCATCAGTGGAAATAGCTAACATTTCCCTGCAAAAGGAATCAAAAGCTGTTCGCTTAAGTTTTGGTAAGGTCATGATGAATTACTTCATCGACTGCTCCCCGAGTTCCTAGAGAGTGTAACTGCAATCAACGCGTAGCGCTATGAAGACACTTTTCAGAAACTTCGATGCGCCATAAAGTCGAAACGCTCTGTGGTGGCGTCGTGGGAATCCCTTTGTTGCACAGCAACGCCCACCCCCACACTGCCAACCGTCGAAGCCTACGCTTAAGCGATATTGTTGGGAAACACTGCAACGTCCTCCGTACATCACGGATCTTTCACCGTGTGATTTCCACATCTCAGGCGACCTGAAGAAAGACATGCCTGGAGGTCGGTTTCAGTAGGATGAAGAAGTGCAGGAGTGGGTGCGATTGTGGACTCATCAATTGCCGACCGCGTGGTACGAAACAGGAACTGATCGTGTCGTTTCGCAGGGGGATAAATGCCTTAACGTGTGTGGTGATTGCTTTTCAACAGAATGATTCCTTGGTCGCGTTGTGGGGGGGGGAGGGGTGTATCGAGTTTTTATTCGACTACCCCTCATACAACAACAAAGAAGGTAACTTTGTCTGTGAATGAAACATTTTACAGCAGCTTTCAGTTGCATCAAACCAGTTTTTGGACTGAAGGCCGCAAAAACAAAGAAACAACAGTACACATGCCTGCATTTACAACGAGAGCTATGGAATATGGAAATTAATATACATGAAGACCAAAATCTAAAAAAGGAGATTCCTGCAGGTTCAGTAATACTAGATCTCCAATAATGAACCATAATTTTCTTCTACGTAGGTTTTTAAGAAGTCAAAACACTTTTGAAGGTTCTCCAA
Organism: Schistocerca gregaria; assembly: GCF_023897955.1. Lineage (NCBI taxonomy): Eukaryota > Metazoa > Arthropoda > Insecta > Orthoptera > Acrididae > Schistocerca > Schistocerca gregaria. Next base: position 174,160,255 of record NC_064927.1, read on the forward strand.
GTGTGTTTCATGAGTTGAAACCAGCGAAAATTTTGTTTCTTTTTTACTGTACTTGTATACACTACTTTTCACTCCCCATGACTGTTACGATAGTTGTATCGCCTTTACAAAATTAATAGTTGTCTCGATGCACTGGTGGACGTCGTCAAAATATTTGATATATGAAACTAGTTCGATGAATTCAAAAAATGGTTCAAATGGCTCTGAGCACTATGGGACTTAACTTCTAAGGTCATCAGTCCACTAGAACTTAGAACTACTTAAGCATAACTAACCTAAGGACATCACACACATCCATGCCCAAGGCAGGATTCGAACCTGCGAGCGTAGCTGTCACGCGGTTCCAGACTGTAGCGCCTAGAACCGCTTGGCCACTCCGGCCGGCTTCGATGAATTCCTTGAGTCATTTCGTCAAAGCATTGCAAACGCTTTGTTCCAAGAGGTATATCGATTATGTACACTTTAATCCTTTGACTACTAATTTTTTTCCTGTGAAGTAATATCTTAGCCAAAAGCAAAAATATTAAAAAAATTCCCGGTGTTTCGCATTCCGTCGTGGGGAGGATGGGACATACAGGGTGCTTCGCAAGTTCCTCCATCATTTCAAAAACTGATTATTCGAAAACTACAAGATATACAGAGAAAAGACATCTGTCAGTGTAAAGAACATGTCTCCACCTAATTCACATTACAGGTGCTCACTGTGGAGACCGTTTGCGATGCGGCAAACGTTATACCATACGATCGGTTTACTGGCACGAATTGTCCAGCAAGGTGCGACTGCAGCTCGTATTTCAGATGTGTAACTTGGGTTGCCTACGTGCAGGCGCGAAATCATTCGGGGTGATAATAGGGAGCAGAGTGTTAACTATGGCCGCGCGTGTTTAGTCATGGACTGTGCGGTTGCCCCGGTGGAGGTTCGAGTTCTCCCTCGGGCATGGGTGTGCGTGTTTGTCCTTAGAATACTTTAGGTTAAGTAGTGAGTAAGCTTAGAGACTGATGGCCTTAGCAGTTAAGTCCCGTGAGATTTCACAAACATTTGAATATTTTTTCGTTAACCATGAAACTTGAAGACAGCAGAACCTACAGGTGTGAATGTAATTATCTCTGCAAACCATTAGCAGGCCTCCATTTGTTAGTGGGACATTTACGAATAGCAACAGCATGCAGCAAATTCCAACAGTTCGTGGAATGCTTACGTCCCAGTGCTAGACAGAGGGTTAAAGGGTACATCACACTTCACTATGAATCACCACTATCCAAAAAAGGAAACATTTTTGCCAATCTGGTTGTAAATGGTGTACAGGCAGGTGCTGATTCGTCCTTGGCTTTATGAAGAAAAATGCTGCCACGAGCTTCAAAAATTTATTCCCCCTTGAGCGCTTCAAATTTACAGCATCATTGCTCCAGCTTTTTTAACCTATCGAAAAACATTATTTTGTGCTACGAACCATTCATCTGCAGCCTTTCTGTCTTGCTGAACGTTCAGTCTCTGTATCAGATGTTTCTTGAGGTTTGGGGACGGACGATGGTCTGAAGCAGCCACTATGGATGAACACAGTGTACACAATCAGCTCCACAAGAGAGTGTACAACATAATTTTAAATGTAACGTCCACAGCGACATCTTTGGTAGTGGTATCGAATCTGTAATCAATGCAGTGTGAGAGTTGAATGTTTAGTTTTGTCAGTTGCAGTTTCAAATGAGTGCAAAATATCTTAAACATCACGAGGCAGTGTTCTTGTGAATCATCTTTTTGAGTCTGGTCTCCTCTTTCAAAAGCCTTGAGTACGAAGAGTGAATGGTTCCTTCAACAAACTGTCAGACACACGATAAAACAGCATGTTTGAAAATGTCTCTCTAAACGCGGTTTTGGGTATTTGCCTTCGTTTATATCCAATTTAGACGCTGCAAAAAAGTGCAATATTTATCAAAAATGCCGTCTGAGATCCGTTAAGAAGCTACTTGCTTCGAACAAGGCAAACTGTGTGCTCTGTACAGCATGGAAACAAGAAAATGTGGTGTCCTCGATGGACTGAACCACAGCATCTCCGGATGCAAAACCGATCGGAAAAGTTTGGTCGTATATTAAGATGAAGCTTAAAGGAAAACCAATATACCAGTATACTTTGAACCAGCTGTCATGTAAAATCAGTGCCATATGGAACTCGTTACTGAGAGAAAGCGTAGAAAATCTTGTAAAAGCATACCAAAAAGGTTGTTGTTTTTGTGCTCTTCAGTCCTGAGACTGGTTTGATGCAGCTCTCCATGATACTCTATCCTGTGCAAGCCTCTTTATCTCCAAGTACCTGCTACAGCCTACATCCTTCTGAATCTGCTTAGTGTATTCATCTCTTGGTCTCCCTCTGCAATGTCTCAGAACATGTCCTACCAACCGATCCCTTCTTCTAGTCAAGTTGTGCCACAAACTCCTCTTCTCCACAATTCTATTCAGTACCTCCTCATTAGCTATGTGATCTACCCATCTAATCTTCAGCATTCTTCTGTAACACCACATTTCGAAAGCTTCTATTCTCTTCTTGTCTAAACTATTTATCGTCTACGTTTCACTTCCACACATGGCTACACTCCATACAAATACTTTCAGAAACGACTTCCTGACATTTAAATCTATTCTCGATGTAAACAAATTTTTCTTCTTCTGAAACGCTTTCCTATCCATTGCCAGTCTACATTTTATATCCTCTCTACTTCGACCATCATCAGTTATTTTGCTCCCCAAATAGCAAAACTGCTTTACTACTTTAAGTGTCTCATTTCCAAATCTAATTCCCTCAGCATGACCCGACTTAATTTGACTACATTCCATTATCCTCGTTTGGCTTTTCTTGCTGTTTACCTTATACCCTCCTTTCAAGACACTGTCCATACCGTTCAACTGCTCTTCCAAGTCCTTTTCTGTCTCTGACAGAATTACAATGTCATAGGCGAACCTCAACATTTTTATTTCTTCTCCATGGGTTTTAATACATACTCCGAATTTTTCTTTTGTTGTCCTTCACTGCTTGCTCAATATACAGATTGAATAACATCGGGGAGAGACTACAACCCTGTCTCACTCCCTTCCCAACCACTGCTTCCCTTTCATGTCCCTCGACTCTTATAACTTTTATCTGGTTTCTTCTGTTTTAATCTACAGTTCATAATCAATAGATTGTGAATCGGTGTCCACATCTGCCCCTGGAAATGTCTTATTATTTAATACCTGGTTTCTGTGTCTTACCATTATATACTCTATCAGATATCTTTAAATATCTCCACGGTTCCTCCATGTGTACTACCTTCTTTCATGATTCTTAAACCAAGTGTTAGCTATGATTAAGTTATGCTTTGCGCAAAATTCTACCAGGCGGCTTCCTCTTTCATTCCTTGGCCCCAATCCATATTCAATGTTTTCTTCTCTCCCTTTTCCTACTCTCGAATTCCAGTCACCCATGACTATTAAATTTTCGTTTCCCTTCACTATCTGAACAATTTCTTTTATTTCATAATAAATATCTTCAATTTCTTCGTCATCTGCAGAGCTAGTTGGCATATAAACTTGTACTGCTGTCGTAGGCGTGGACTTCGTATCTATCTTGGCCACAATAATGCGTTCACTATGCTGTTTGTAGTAGCTGACCCGCATTCCTATTTTCCTATTCATTATTAAACCTACTCCTGCAGTACCCCTATTTGATTCTGTATTTATAACCCTGTATTCACCTGACCAAAAGTCTTCCTCCTCCTGCCACCGAACTTCACTAATTCCCACTATATCTAAGTTTAACCTATCCATTTCTCTTTTTAAATTTTCTAACCTACCTGCCAGATTAAGGGATCTGATATTCCACCCTCCGATACGTAGAACGCCTGTTTTCTTTCTCCTGATAACAACGTCCTCGTGAGTAGTCCCTTCCCGGAGATCCGAACGGGGGACTATTTTACCTCCGGAATATTTTACTCAAGAGGACGCCATCACCATTTAACCATACAGTAAAGCTGCATGCCCTCGGGAAAAATTACGGCTGTAGTTTCCCCTTGCTTTCAGCCTTTCGCAGTACCAGAACAGCAAGGCCATTTTGGTTAGTGTTACAAGGCCAGATCAGTCAATTATTCAGACTGTTGCCCCTGCAAGTACTGAAAATGCTGCTGCCCCTCTTCAGGAATCACACGTTCGTCTGGCCTCTCAACAGATACCCCTCCGTTGTAGTTGCACCTACGGTACGGCTATCTGTATCGTTGAGGCACGCAAGTCGGCCCACCAACGGCATGGTCCATCGTTCATGGGGGGACCAAAAAGGCGCCAAGCTATAATCGATAATGGTGGCAACTAGATTAACTATTAGATAATTGTGCAATTGGTAATAACATTTAATTTTAAGTAAAATATATTAATAATCTACATCTACATCCATACTCCGCAAGCCACCTGACGGTGTGTGTCGGAGGGTACCCTGAGTACCTCTATCGGTTCTCCCTTCTATTCCAGTCTCGTATTGTACGTGGAAAGAAGGATTGTCGGTATGCTTCTGTGTGGGCTCTAATCTCTCTGATTTTATCCTCATGGTCTCTTCGCGAGATATACGTAGGAGGGAGCAATATACTGCTTGACTCTTCGGTGAAGGTATGTTCTCGAAACTTTAACAAAAGCCCGTACCGAGCTACTGAGCGTCTCTCCTGCAGAGTCTTCAACTGGAGTTTATCTATCATCTCCGTAACGCTTTCGCAATTACTAAATGATCCTGTAACGAAGCGCGCTGCTCTCCGTTGGATCTTCTCTATCTCTTCTATCAACCCTACCTGGTGCGGATCCCACACTGCTGAGCAGTATTCAAGCATTGGGCGAACAAGCGTACTGTAACCTACTTCCTTTGTTGTCGGATTGCATTTCCTTAAGATTCTCCCAATGAATCTCAGTCTGGCATCTGCTTTACCGACGATCAACTTTATATGATCATTCCATTTTAAATCACTCCTAATGAGTACTCCCAGATAATTTATGGAATTAACTACTTCCAGTTGCTGACCTGCTATTTTGTAGCTAAATGATAAGGGACCTATCTTTCTATGTATTCGCATCACATTACACTTGTCTACATTGAGATTCAATTGCCATTCCGTGCACCATGCGTCAATTCGCTGCAGATCCTCCTGCATTTCAGTACAATTTTCCATTGTTGCAACCTCTCGATACACCACAGCATCATCTGCAAAAAGCCTCAGTGAACTTCCGATGTCATCCACCAGGTCATTTATGTATATTGTGAATAGCAACGGTCCTATGACACTCCCCTGGGGCACACCTGAAATCACTCTTACTTCGGAAGACTTCTCTCCATTGAGAATGACATGCTGCGTTCTGTTATCTAGGAACTCCTCAATCCAATCACACAATTGATCTGATAGTCCGTATGCTCTTACTTTGTTCATTAAACGACTGTGGGGAACTGTGTCAAACGCCTTGCGGAAGTCAAGAAACACGGCATCTACCTGTGAACCCGTGTCTAAGGCCCTCTGAGTCTCGTGGACGAATAGCGAGAGCTGGGTTTCACACGACCGTCTTTTTCGAAACCCATGCTGATTCCTACAGAGTAGATTTCTAGTCTCCAGAAAAGACATTATACTCGAACATAATACGTGTTCCAAAATTCTACAACTGATCGACGTTAGAGATATAGGTCTATAGTTCTGCACATCTGTTTGACGTCCCTTCTTGAAAACGGGGATGACCTGTGCCTTTTCCAATCCTTTGGAACGGTTCGCTCTTCTAGAGACCTACGGTACACCGCTGCAAGAAGGGGGGCAAGTTCCTTCGCGTACTCTGTGTAAAATCGAACTGGTATTCCATCAGGACCAGCGGCCTTTCCTCTTTTGAGCGATTTTAATTGTTTCTCTATCCCTCTGTCGTCTATTTCGATATCTACCATTTTGTCAACTGTGCGTCAATCTAGAGAAGGAACTACAGTGCAGTCTTCCTCTGTGAAACAGCTTTGGAAGAAGACATTTAGTAATTCGGCCTTTAGTCTGTCATCCTCTGTTTCAGTACCATTTTGGTCACAGAGTGTCTGGACATTTTGTTTTGATCCACCTACCGCTTTGACATAGGACCAAAATTTCTTAGGATTTTCTGCCAAGTCAGTACATAGAACTTTACTTTCGAATTCATTGAAAGCCTCTCGCATAGCCCTCCTCACACTGCATTTCGCTTCGCGTAATTTTTGTTTGTCTGCAAGGCTTTGGCTATGTTTATGTTTGCTGTGAAGTTCCCTTTGCTTCCGCAGCAGTTTTCTAACTCGGTTGTTGTACCACGGTGGCTCTTTCCCATCTCTTACGATCCTGCTTGGCACATACTCATCTAACGCATATTGTACCATGGTTTTGAACTTTGTCCACTGATCCTCAACACTGTCTGTACTTGAGACAAAACTTTTGTGTTGAGCCACCAAGTACTCTGAAATCTGCTTTTTGTCACTTTTGCTAAACAGAAAAATCTTCCTACCTTTTTTAATATTTCTATTTACGGCTGAAATCATCGATGCAGTAACCGCTTTATGATCGCTGATTCCCTGTTCTGCATTAACTGATTCAAATAGTTCGGGTCTGTTTGTCACCAGAAGGTCTAATATGTTATCGCCACGAGTCGGTTTTCTATTTAACTGCTCAAGGTAGTTTTCAGATAAAGCACTTAAAAATATTTCACTAGATTCTTTGTCCCTGCCACCCGTTATGAACGTCTTTTATTTCATACCGATAACAGCATACACTTGCTTATGGAACTAACGGTACTTTAGGATTTCAAAGAGGGGATCTGACCAATTTTGTTGCGTGATGGCTGCCTCGTTCGGAGGGGCATTGTCTTGTAGAGGCAAAGTTCCTTTCCTCAGATTTCCTCGAGGTTTGGAGACAAATTGTTGCCTCAAGTTTTCAAGTAGTTCAGCATAGTACACTGTCCTAATCATTTTAGTATGATTAAAGTAGGCGGCTGCTGTGGCCAAGCGGTTCTAAGCGCTTCAGTCCGGAACCGCGCCCCTGCTACGGTTGCAGGTTCAAATCCTGCCTCGGTCATTGATGTGTGTGATGTCCTTAGGTTAGTTAAGTTTAAGTAGTTCTAAGTTTAGGGGACTGATGACCTCAGATGTTAAGTCTCATAGTGCTTCGAGCCATTTGAGCAATCTTTTTATGGAACAAGTAGTCAATAAGTAGAATTCAATCTCTACCCTAAAAGACGCATTCGATCAACTTGGCTGGTGTCTTTATATTTTGAACTTCTTTGGACTAGGAGAACCACTGTGTCTCCATTCTTTGGACTATTCTCTGGTCTATGAACCATAAGTTTATGTCAAAGTTTCATCCATGGTGACGAGACGATCGGAAATTCCACAGGATTCTAGTGAAATTGGGGCAAAATGGAATCGTGTTTGTCGGCCTTGAGACATTTGGGAATCCATTTGCGTGAGAGCTTTTTCATGCCCAAATTCTCAAGAATAATATGACCCACACGTTATCGAGAAGTGCTCTGGCTCTCTGTTATTTTTTAGCAGTTATCCTCCGATCAGGGAACATCATAGAATGAACAGCATCCAGGGTCTCCAGAATGTTCGCCTTCCGGACCGCTCTTCATTTTGAGTGCTGAAAGCTCTATTTTTTTATAATGGAATAAGAAGGGCAGCTACCACCCAGTGTACTAGACCTAGCATCAGAAATTTGTTTGGCTGTGTTCTGTTTTTTAAAAAGGATAATTAATCGCAACATGATTGTCTTTTGCCGTGCACACTCCATTTTCTTGCAATATGTTCACTTCAAATCTGCACAGAAAAATAAAACCCATATTTACTGCTACGCAATTACTATCACATATAATATAAAGAACCGTGTTTGGTGCCGAAACGTGAGAATTAATCTACATCCGTTTAAACTAGGACAAACCGAGGACATATCAACACCTCCTTATTTAGACATTACCCAGAGTCAGTTAACGAGTTTAAGTGATTTACTTAAAGAAAGTATCCACAAAGCCTAATTTCTCTTTCTTTCTCTACCTTTTTTTCCCAGTGGGATGTAATTACAGGAGAGCCACACTCACCTCCAGTAGCTCGCTGTCGTATAGTGTGGAGATGTAGTCTGCTTCTTGCAATAACTTGTAGAGCGGAAATGGCCCGGTAATGTTGCCGTAGATGTGGCTGCAACTGGAGTGGGCACAACGTTGTCGCACACCATTATGGAAGTGTATCGTCGGCAGCATGCAAATTCTATGGCCGAAGTAAACGTGTCATAACAAAGATTAGGAGCTGTCTCACCGAGCCAGGTGGCGCGGTGGTTAGCATACTGGATTCGCAGTTGGGAGGACGACGGTTCAAACGGATTTAGGTTTCCTGATTTAGGTTTCCCGTGATTTCCTAAATCGCTTCAAATTCCGAGGTGATTGTTTTGAAAGGGCATGGTGGAATTCCTTCCTTGTCCTTTCCCAAACCGATGGGACCGATGATCCTGCTTGTAGGCCGCTTCCCTACAAATTCAGCGCACACTCCCAGAACGATTCCCATTAATCTAAATACTGTAATAGCCTTAGTTCTACGGATTACGGGCGTACGAACTTTCTCTTCATCTGGTTATTTAAATGTCGTGTCAGTTTCGGCCATTCATAACTAATCTTAAATTAGACTGCACCGATGACAACAAAATCATGAACGGAGAAATAATGAACTGTTGTCAGCATTATAACAAAAAATCTATGAGCGAGACAGCGACTGAATTTGTGTGAAAACAATGACTATCACAGTTATACGTGTTTACGTATCTGCATTACAAGCCAATAATTACCAATAAGAGAAAATACACTGCCCACTCACATTAATCTGAACACCTCTTAAAATCCTCAGTAAGAACCCTTCGCAGCGCAAGACGTGCTGGAAAGTACCGACATGGATGTGGCCCATGCAAAAGTCCAGTGCCGAGGCTACAACGCTGGGATACTCAGTTCAGGAACCGTGGAGCGAGCAGCCCGATTGATAGGGTCCCGCAGATTCTCAGTCGGCTTTCAATCCTGTTGGTAGATGCCAATCTACCGAAGAAGTACAAACTACATGTGGGGGTGGGTATGGTTCCCAAGGTTAAATGCATACGACTGTTGATTTATTATGCCTTCCAGAGTGACGCGGTCGCCCAGGGAATACAGTTGAAACATTCCCCACACCACAACACCCCCTCCTCCGGTCTGTGCCGCCTGACGATTGTTGAAGGGTATTTTCTTTCAGACGCCAACGGCCTTGATGCAGTGATAACACCGGTTCCCGTCAGATCACAGAAAATAAGGGCTATCAATCTGCCTTGGACAGCACATGGATGGGTCACAGTGCCGGTATACCGAGTGCTGTTGGCAAGCGGAATGCACTCAGCCCTGGTGACGGAAGTGAGGAGCTAGTTGTCTGAGAAGTAGAAGCACCGATCACAAGAAGTAGCAACGGCCGCGAGACCGGTGTGCTAACCACATGCCCATCTCTATCCGCATCCGGTGACGCTAAGGGCTGAGCATGACACGGCGGCCGATCGGTATCGTTAGGCCTTCAAAGCCTGTTCAGAGGTTGTTTTTTCTTTCTTCTTTTCACTCGCTTGAACGGCCATCTGCCTGATGGAGCATAAAACGTGATTCATCTCAGACGACCACCTACCGCCACTCAGAGACATCCAGTTACGGAACTGGTGTGCACATTCCAGGCTTCGTCGACAGTGAACAGCAGTCAGCATTGGCTCATGATCCAGACACCTGCTGTGGAGGTCCGTACGCTGCAACGTTCACTGAACGGTCATTGAGAAGGCGCCATTTGCAGCCCATTGGTTCATCTGAGCGACCATTTGTTCAATGGATGGACGTCTGTTCGTCCATGCACAACTCCGCAGACGTTTTCCTCCAGTTGCTAGAGTTGCCTCGGCGCCGGGTTGGGAAAGCATCATTTTGCCATATACGGCGTAGTTGTAAGGTGTCAGGCAAATCCAACACCTTCCATGAAAACCCTGACATGATAAGCAAATCCAGTAGTATGTCACATAGCTCCGAATAAATCGTGACATTAAATTAACCAAAGTAATACGAGTAACGAGTGAGCAAATGGAATACCACAGACTAACACAAGAATGCCTAAATGCATGTCGTACCTTCCCACCGTGAGACCGACGCAGTTCCGAGGGGAGAAACGAGAACAGAAGCCGAGAGCAGAACCGTGTTAAGCTAGAAGGCCCTACGATAAGGGACAGACAGGACACCCACGTCAGCAGCCTACCGCTAAGACTACAACCCGCACGTTTTAGCGTGAGACTTTTTCGCGTCTCTGTTACGTCAAGGACCACCCCCCCCAGCCCATGTTAAAAGCTAGAGCCCTCCAGAAAAATAGTATAGATCTTACGATAACACAAAAAGGGCCAGTACCACCCGCAAGTTTTAGCGTGAGCCTTTTCGCGTGTCTTTTACATTACGACCACTCCCCAGCCCATGTTAAAAGATAGAGCCCTCCAGAAGAACAGTATAGATCTTACGATAACGCTAAAAGGACCACAGCAGCTGCAGGTTTTAGCGTGAGACTTTTTCGCGTCTCTGTTACGTTGCAAACTTTAAAAACATTGCCCCACCACGAAAAGTATAACGTTTCTCATTGGATAGACAGAATTTTTGTATGCAGAGCTTAAGGTTAACATTGAGACCCTGATTGGTCAGATGAAAACACTGCCAGATTTTTTTTAAATCAACTTCGGTAAATTGTAGTAAGGAGAAGTTAGAGGAGCGTTGCTTCCGAGATGGTGAGGTGAGCGGAGCTGTGCTGCCCGCCGCTGCCCTGACGCTGCCTAAACACCGAAAAGGTAACGAACGCACGCGATGCCGCATTTTTGAGCGCATAAGGCTTCACTCAGAACTGCAGAAGTCTCATCTGTTACACCCCTTTTTTGCGTAATACTAGTGTCGATCGTTAATTAAAACTCATGGTGTTCACATTTGCCACTTGAAGAACAGATCTGAAACGCGATGATTTTTCTTTTATATAGTTATTGAGAAGCCACATCAGCCACTGTAATTTACGACAAGTTAGATAAGTAATTAAAGATAATTGAGGGTCACTGTAGACAATTTTAATAGTTTTCTCTTTTGTGAAATTAAAATTAAACCTAGATTATAGATGTGATATGGCATAGGTCATCCTTCGATCGATTGTAGAACTTGGAAACCCATTCAGGGAATATTCGTTCACATTTTTGTTGAACGCAGTTGGTTTTTACCATCCTGTATTAAAACATTTCCTTTTATCAATAGTGCAATTTAGAAACGATGTTTTGTGAGTAGAATAAAATTTCCAATGGTAAACTTAACTGCTTTTTCGACGTTATTTTACCAGCTAACTAAAAATAGGAAAGCCTTGAACCCTCTCCACTAAATTTAGTTAGTATTAAGATTCTTTTACAGGGAGTGCAGTGGAGCAGCCGCTGAGATCATTAAGTATTTGGTTATATCATCGCTAGTCTCACTGAACTCTTCTGAATTCTACATGTCATGTGTGGTCTGGCGTCTCCTTACCAGCAACAGGTCCCAGGTTCAAACTAGTTAATTCCCTAAAAAACACGCTCAGAGCGTCGTTGCGCGGAAGTGGTAGGGAGACACGATATAGAACAAACAGACACCACCATGAATGTTTGGATAGTTTAACCACGGTGGCACGCCAACAGTTTACAAACTTAGTCGATTCGGAAAGGCTTCCACCACAGGCCCGAAAGCCAGTGATCACGCCGTTTTGGACGTCAGATGAACTTCTCCGTTTCTTTATTTCGATGACGACTGTTCTGTTTTCCACTTCCCCCGGACACGCTTTAGATACTGTTAGTGCTATCGCCTGCCATCTGTGAGTTGTTGTTGCACACTGGCGTGGAACATGGGCGGTAGTGACAATAACGTGACTGTACAGTAAAGAATATGCCGTGTTGCTAGGGCCTGCCGGCCGGTGAGGCCGAGCGGTTCTAGGCGCTACGGTCGCAGGTTCGAATCCTGCCTCTGGCATGGATGTGTGTAATGTCCTTAGGTTTAAGTAGTTCTAAGTTCTAGGGGACTGATGACCTCAGATGTTAAGTCCCATACTGCTCAGAGCCATTTGAACCATTTTTGCTAAGGCCTCCCGTCGGCTAGCCCGTTCGCCGGGGGCATGTTTTTCGATTCGACGCCACTTCGACGACTTGTGCGTCGATGGGGATGAAATGATGATGATTAGGACAACACAACACCCAGCCGCTAGGCGGAGAAAATCTCCGACCCAGCTGCTAATCGAACCCGGGCCCTTAGGATTGACATTCTCTCGCGCTGAGCACTCAGCTACCGGGGGCGGACGACTGGATAGTATACAGCCGGCTATTGTAGAAACGGCAAATGGCAATTTAAATCGCCTGTAAATTCTGTATTAGCCGTTATGTATTTTGTTACAATCATCCGGCGCATATACTATCCCGTAGAGAACAACATCGTGAGGCAGCGCTTTGAATACGTTACTTTCTCTACCTGACAAACCTGTTACAAACTCAACGTCCAAGAAGATGGTCTGTGTACAACGGCTGCATGTTGCGGCTAGTTGTGGCAAATGACCCGCTACGTGAGCAGTCAGTTACGGACAAACGTGAAGAGAAAATGGCAGAACATCGCGAATTAATCAGTTTCGAATCTTTTTCTTTTCGTGGTCTTATACTGCATCTTGACGGTGTCGGCATGTTAATTATGGGATTTAGCAATGTTTGTGGTAGTGTGGGCGAAATTCCTTCCTATTGGCACGCCTCCCCACCCACTTCCCACACAGGGACGGAGTTTGAGAACCTCAGCTGTTCTGTGAAAGCATGCAAACGTTTTCCGAATGTTTGCGAATTTTGCAACTGAAGCGGTACGTGCGTAACAGGCCGATATTTACCTGGTCGGGTGTGGGAAACCGCATCCCGCCTCACCGGCACACCGGCCCTCGTTATTAATCCTGCCACGTGAATTCGATGCGGCGCCAGTGCGCTTACTAAATCCTGGAAGCAGCGTGCTAACATGGGCAGTTACACAAAGTAAACTAAGTTGAACGTGGCATAATAACCAGCACGAGACGCATGGGTCACAGTGTGCCGCACTTTTACACAGGATTTAGGCTTTCTAAGGTCAAGACTGTCGAGGGTGGACCTCCAGTGTCGCAGTGAGGACGTTTCCGTACGTGTAAACCTCCGCAGAGTACGACCACAAGTGTTTGACCAACTCATGGCACGTGCCTGCAAAGAACCATGCGGCACAGTCTGCTGTGAGTGAGATCGACCTCGATCTGGATGTTCGTCTTCAATAACTCATTTCTTTCACGAATGTACAGAGACAGATGTGCCGCAGAGGATTCAGCTGCCAACGATCGCCATTGCGTCCATGGCGTCCTCATGACTTCCGGTCAGTTGGTGAATACTAGGAACCTCAAGTAGGCCGACAAAATTACACAGACTGTTCAGGAATGTTTTCTGAGTAGTTTAGTACACGTACAGTAATGTGAGCATCGCTATTGTTCGACGTCAAAGTGCAATAACTACTCGAGACGGCATGTGGCAGTACCATAAGTGGAGGGAATACAGAAACGCGTCGGGGGGAATGCGGAAAACAGTGCAGTCCTTGTCGTAATGCAGACTTATCTGACGACCAAAAGAGCATGGTTATTAGCTTTCGGGCCAAGGATGGAAACATTTCCAATACGGCTAAGTTTGTAAACTGTTCGCGCACCATTGCGCATTCGTGGCAAAATGGTATCCAAATCTGGCACCAGGCAACAGTAGTGCACCAGTGGCCATAGATGACAGCGGCCAACGACGGTTGTGGAGATGTATACGGGCGAATAGATACGTAACTGTTGGGCAACTGACCGGAAAAATCAACTATGTCTCCTCAACGACTGTCCGAAGAACGTTGCCGCGTATGGGGCTCTGCAACAGGTGCCTGCCTGGTGCATGTACCCATGGTGACTGATGTTCATTGGCGACGAAGGCTGGACTTTGCACGCAAGTAGCGTAACTGGACGTCCACCGAGTGGCGACGAGATGAATCACCTTTTATGTTGCACCCGACAGGTGGCCGTAGACGCGTACGGCATGAAACTTCTGAAAGCAAACACCGTGCAACCATTGTCGGACGTGTCCATACCGGAGGAAAGGGTGTTGTAGTCTGTGGAGTGTCTTCATGGCATTCGCTTGGCGATGGCGTTACTCTCAAAGGCACAATCGATCAACACATGTACGCATCAATCCTTGAGGACCGCATTCAGCCCTGCATGCAATTTGTCTGCCACCAGCCCTGTGCAGAGTGTCACGCAGCTCGCAGTGTGTGGTTCGAAGAGCTCCAGAATGACTTTACCTTACCCCCTTCGCCACCAAACTCGCCGGATTTTAAACGCAATGGAGAATTTGTGGGAGCACCTCGATCGGGCTGCTCGATCAGTGGGTCCTCAACCGAGAAACCTCGCACATCTGGCCCAGCCGCCCAAGTCAGTATGGCTCCACATACCTGTCGGTTCAAATTGTTCACATAGCTCTAACCACTGTAGGACTTAACATCTGAGGTCATCAGTCCCTTAGAACTACTTAAGCTTAACTAACCTAAGGACAACACACACATCCATGCCCGAGGCCGGTTCGAACCTGCACCGTAACAGCCGCGCTGTTCCGGACTGAAGCACCTAGGAAAGCTCGGCCACCGCGGTCGGCTCCTGTCGATTCCTTCTAGAATGTTACTGACGCCTTTGTTGCATGTTCGTGTTTTGCAAAAGTAAGTTATTCAGGCTTTTGACTTGGGGTGACGTTAGTGCGGCTGTACCGTGTGTGTGGGTCAGTCGGTATCCGGTAGCCGGACACAGAGAAATTTACTTTCAATTTTTTTACCCCTATTTATTTTAATGTCTGTACTGCACTGCAGATATCTGCACAATGGTTCCACTGTCGACAGTATGCGTTTCGTGTTTTGTTTGGAAATAATCTTTTTCCATTCGTTCATGGTACTTACTGTCAACAACAGTAATGGCCAATTTACTCTTAGCCCATAAACTTGCATGGAGCACAGCTCTGGTCTCTCTCTGGTTCGACTTCCTGGCAGTGTTTATTGTACATACCCAGCAGTATGGGTAGGTTTCGTGATGAAGACTCTGCCGATATGCACCTCGTGTATGGGAGCGATGAATGCAATGGAAGAGTGGCGCAGTGATGTTGCTCTGAGCTGTTCCTGTATGGTCGGCAACCACATCACTGTACTTTCGCATCCTTCCGCGTTATAATGATTGCATTTTACCGGATTTTTCAATGTTGTGAATGTTACTTAATAGAAACGAGGACAACTGAGGAAAAATACCATTAATTCGTATTCACAGTATCATTCTGTAACAAACAACTAGCGGCGATGCGTACCTTTCACCAACATAGGCAAAATAACGGCAACAGATGGGGACGTTTCCAAGACAACAACCATCTGCACGAACAGTTCGACGACGTTCTCAGCAGCTTGGACTATCAGCTCGCAGGCCATGGCTGTGGTTACCCCTAACGCTGCATCACAGACAGGAGCGCCTGCAATGGTGCACTCAACGACGGACCTTGGTGCACGAATGGCAAAACGTCATTTTTTTCGGATGAATCCAGGTTCTGTTTACAGCATCATGATGGTCGCATCCGTGATTGGCGACATCGCGGTGAAGGCACATTGGAAGCGTTTATTCGTCTTCGCCTTACTGGCGTATCACCCGGCGTTATGGTATGGGGCGCAATTGGTTACAAGTCTCCGTCACCTCTTCTTCGCATTGACGGCATTTTGAACAGTGAACATTACATTTCAGATGTGTTGCGACCCGTGGCTCTACACTTCATTCGATCCCTGCGAAACCCTACATTTCAGCAGGATAGCGCACGACCGCATGTTGCAGGTCCTGTACGGGCCTTTCTGGATACAGAAAATGTTCGACTGATGCCCTGGCCAGCACATTCTCCAGATCTCTCACCAATTGAAAACGTGTGCTCAATGGTGGCTGAGCAATTGGCTCGTCACAATACGCCAGTCACTGCTATTGATGAACTGTGGTATCGTGTTGAAGCTGCATGGGCAGCTGTACCTGTACGCGCCATCCAAGCTCTGTTTGACTCGATGTACAGGCGTATCAAGGCCGTTATTACGGCCAGAGGTGGTTGTTCTGGTTACTGATTTCTCGGGATGTATGTACCCAAATTGCGTTAAAATGTAATCACATGTCAGTTCCAGTATAATATATTTGTCCAATGAATACCCGTTTATCATCTGCAGTTTTTCTTGGTGTAGCAATTTCAATGGCCAGTAGTGTATATCTATATTCGTTGTTAGCAAATTTCTGTTCTTCAGAAACGCTGTTCTTGCCATTGCCATTCTGTGTTTTGTATCTTCTCTACTTTGGCCGTCGTCAGTAGTTACATTGCCCAAATGGCAAAACTCGTGTACTATTTTTAGTGTTTCATTTCCTGATCTAATTCCCTCAGCACCGCCTTATATAATTCGAATACATTCCATTACCCTTGTATAGATTTTGTTGATGTTCATCTTATATCCTCCTTTCAAGACGCCGTCCATTCCATACAACTGCTCTGTGCTATCTCCGGAAGACTTCTGTATCATGACAAACCTCAAAGTTTTCAATTCTCCCCCCCCCCCCCACCCCCACCCCTCATGAACTTTTAATTCCTTCTCAAAAGTTTTCTTTGGTTCCATTTCCTACTAGCTCAGTGTACTGAGAGTACAACTGGAGATAGCAACCCTGTCTCACTCACTTCTCGACCACTGCTTCAGTTTCGTGCAACTCGACTCTTACAGAGTTATAAATAGCGTTTGGCTCCCTGTGTTATACCACTGCTACCTTCAAAATTTCGAATCGAGTGTTCCAGTCAAGTTGTCAAAAGCTTTGTCTAAGTCTACAAATGCAATAAAGGTGTGTTTTCCTTCCCTTAACGTATCCCCTAAGAGAAGTCGTAACCTCTGAACTGCCTCGCCTGCTCTGGTCTTTCCAGCGGTCTTCTTCTACTACATTTTTTATTCCTTTGTAAAGAATTCGTGTTAGTATTTGCAAGCATGTGCTATTAATTCCATAGTTCGGTAATATTCGTACCTGTCAGCACCTGGAATTGGAATTATTACATTCTTATTGAAGTCTGAGTTTAGTTCACCTGTCTGATACATTTTGAGCAACAAGTGGAATAGTTTTGTTGTGGCTGACTCTCTCAAGGCTGTCAGTAGTCATAACAGAACGTCACATACTCCGGGGGCCTTGTTTCGGCTTAGCAAAATTTTTATGCTTAGTATATAATGTTCTTAATTCCGTATTGCGTGGCATTGTGGCAGTAGGTTATCTTATTTGATTTGAGTGCACATGTCGATAGGTACACCTCCACTTTAACGAACGGCAACAAGAAGCCACAAAACATCATTGCAATCAATATTTATTCACAGATATGTACAAAGGATGGACAAAAACATGGAAACACCAAAAACCCGAAACATTTCCATGGTTAATATTGTTACGAAAGCCGCTGGCATTGAAAACAGCTTCCAGTGATCTCAGAATGGACAAATACAGGCCCTGTACCGTTTTCAAAGGAATCTTTTTTTACCATATTCCTTCAAAACAGTGACACACTGAATTAACGATGATGGAAGCGGATATTGAAAATGCAGCCTTCTGTGACAATATTACTGAGATCAGGTGACGGTGGTGGTAAGAAAAGATGAGGCAATCTATCCTCGTGTGCACAAAACCAATACTGGACAATGCGAGCTGTATGAACAGAGCTCCTGTCGCCTTGGAACATAGCATCGCCGTTGGCATGAGATGGACCTGGTTACCCAAAACGATCACACAATCAATGGCAGTGATTTAGGTTTACTGAGTATCCAAGAGGTCAATACAATGCCATGCTATGGGAGCCAAAATTATCATTGGACATCCGCTATGTTTCACCCTTGGGACGTAAACTCGTCCAGAAGTTGTAAACAATGTGCAACAGGACTCATCCGACCAAATGACTTTCCTCCTTTGCTACAAAGTCAAGGTTCTAACACCGTTTTCCTGTTACGGCCGTTTGCGTCACTGATGTGTGGTTTTGAAACTCCAGCCCTGCAATTTACAAATTCTGGAGCTCTTTTCGTGTTGTTTTGCTGGTGTCAGTGTCGAGCAGTGCGACATTCAGATCTTCAGTCGCTTTTGTAGCTGTTGATTTCTTCTTTTTCCTCATAATCCTCATCGACGAGAGTCTTTCACGACCAACCATCACACACTTGTTCCACATTGTGGTTTTACAGATGATCTTTTCCGCTTTCCCTGTATGCTTTACATAATTATTCGATATGGTGCCTCTTGCAACACCAAAGACTTCAGCTACCGTGGCTTCAGAAGCAACAACAATACAACCACGAATATTTCCCTACTTCCGAATTCACTTAGTTCCGGTATAATGCTCTCACAGCTACACAGAAGACTGTCCTGACCACGGCTCACACCTGCAACATACTGGGCAAACTGCACAAATGCCGTTGTTGATCAAATATCACAAAAAGTTGGACAAAAATACGAAAGCACCGCAAGAAATGCATGCTTGAAAACAAATGCAGACTCTTACCAAGCCTGCATGTTGCACGTCATCTTGGCTACCTGATAACTATTGCACCCTCGTAACAGATATATGAAGTGCTGCTCAAAAATGGTTCAAATGGCTCTGAGCACTATAGGACTTAACTTCTGAGGTCATCAGTCCCCTATAACTTAGAACTACTTAAACCTAACTAACCTAAGGACATCACACGTATCCATGCCCGTGGCAGGATTCGAACCTGCGACGTAGCGGTCGCGCGGTTCCAGACTGTAGCGCGTAGAACCGCTCGGCTATCCCGACCGGCGAAGTGCAGCTGCAACAATACAAAGCTTTTGAGTTTTTCTGTATGAGTGCTCAGTTTTGTGACGATATATGAATTAATTTAGCCACAGTGAATGTATGAAATCATTTCAGTCCTTCTTAATAACCTGGCTTATAAAAGGTATTTGTAAGATACTGTTAATTCTTCACTTTTAGAATTTCATAGTGAGTAAAATTCTGTACACTTTTTAAACTAGTTGTATAGTGCATGGATAGATATCATGCACCATACTGTATGTTGCAATAGAGGAAGATCTACCATCGACCACGTGAGATATGCGAACGACTGAGTTTCTTTAACGTCTTAATAATTTAATCTGTGTTGAAAATGTTAATTTCTGTTATTTTTCAGAAGCTTCTGTTGCAACATGTATACAAGTCGCAACTCGTTCTTGATAGTAATTCTAGTTAATTTAATTTCGGTTACTTGTTATTGAGATGTCATCGAGTAATGACATATCTGATGATCTACGTAATACTCGATTGCAACACTTTTAAATTTCAGTAGCATATGTGTTCCTAGGTATATGATCAATCTGTACCTTGTAACTCTTTTTCACACTTTAGTTTTATGGAGTATTTCAGAAGAAAGATTGCAGCAATTTAAAAGAGACTTTTATCAGTTAAGAAGAGAGTTAGAAGCGGTAGTAAACTTCTATTACAAAACCGGCTGGAGGATAAAGTCTGAAAAATGTTCCAAACTACATGACTCCACACTACCATAAAAATTCAACAGGTTTGCCGAGATATTTTTAACAACTGAAGTTGTGACATATATTCTACTTGATTACTTAATGCTGAGAAGCAAGTTGAATTCCTGAGTAGTTAATGTTAATATGCTGTCATTTGAGTGTTGGATGCACACTGTCTTTTAACTTCGTAGAGTTTTCCCGTTTATAAAGAAATCGAAAGCTAGGACGTGTTTTGTATCCCACAGAAGACTGACTGCATAAGGTTTCCAGAAGGCAACACCGATTTATCCTCTAGCTACACCAACATCCATTCATTTCTTTGACTGTTGTTTCATTTCTTATTACATCTCACGAATGAGTGAACAATATCAGAATTATCCTATCTAAAAAGTCCCTAACACTGCTCAAATTTTCTTTCCGCATTTGCTTTTCGTCAGCATCGAAAGTTTTTCCCACTTTTAGTTCCTAAAGTTGTTAATCTGTCTTTACTACGTTGCACAACTCATCAGTTACGAAGATTTTGCTGGAGCGCATATCAATGTTATTCCAAGTTCCGTTTGGTTGTATTCCAGAACATTCGAGCACATTCGTTTGCGAAAGGCCTGAGGTCATTAAAGGATAATTTTAAATTTTTCCCATTGAACAACACATTCATACGAATACCCTGTGATTGCGGCCATATGAAACACTCATGTCCCCGTAATACTACCACTGCACAACCATTATATTGCACTACAGGAGAACGAAGAATAGCACCAGACACGAAAACCAGTGTCTGGTGGATTCTACGTAAAGACATATTGGCTTTAGATTCGAAGCAACTATTTACGTGGAGTTACGTCTCCGATAGAGATCGTCCAGCAGCTCCACAAGTCATCATCATTATTCAGTACAAAATAAACGCCACAATGTTTCCTCTGCAGAGAACAGTCGCTACTAATCTAACGATCATTACTAATATAATCTGTTGTTTCACCTTTTAATACTTTTTCACTATGTTGAATTTTAAAATTTTGAAAAAGTGAACAGGAGACTTCTCATGCTCCACCTACGCTAGGGGAATAAAATGGCAAGAATTGAACAAAACAAAAATCTACCATTCCATTGCCATGAGTTGATTCATTTAATCAAAGTTAAGACAACCGACTTTTCTAGGGAACTATGTAGTATGTTGATGCACCGTTACTTTTGACACAAGTCCTGTCCATTAACGTTACCATTCCTAACAGGTATTCACTCGACATACTAACATACTTTTGAGTTGGCTACTACAAACCCATATAATGTGATTGTCATCGCTACTTTATAACGAGACAAACAACACTGATTTAAATTTCGCAATCCCCTTCTCTATCTTCAACAAAGAGGCATGTTTCTTTCTGTATTATTAAAGTACTTCTGTGCTCATTTTACAGAAGTGAAAGTAAGTCACAATCAAACCATGTTAAATGTCAGTATGAAATAAAATGGAACGAGTCGTTGAACAACCATTCAGGTGCCTTTTCTTACTTCTGTTTCTCCATTATGCTGTCAGCAGACGCAGTTATTAGAGTTTATTAGGCTTGCGCCAGAACTTCGCCGTAGTTCCGGTACACACCACCAGGGTGCGGGCCAAGCAGCGCAGCTCACTGACGGCGTAGACAGCTCCCTCCAGATCGTGGAAGTTACTCCGCCTGGCCCACAGATGGCGTCTATATCAGTGGCAGATACTTTCTATTGTGTCAGCTGATATGGTTGGTGGATTAGAGGGAGGGGACCAAATAGCGAAGTCATCGGTCCCATCGGAATAGGGAAGGATGGGGAAGGAGGTCGACCGTCTCTTTCAAAGGAACCACCAGGCATTTGCCTGAAGCGTTTTACGGTAATAATGGAAAACTTGAATGAAGACAGTCGGACGCGGGTATGAACTGTCATTCTTCCGAACTCGAGTCTAGCGTGCTAGATACTAGAATATCCGAAGCAGGTATGCTTACAAGTTTTTATTAAAGTAAACTTATTGTATTTTACTCAATGGGAAAAACTGGAAATACGGAGTGTGTATTGTGCCCAAATTGTATCCAAAGTTGGTAGAGGTTTGAAAGAAGACTACATCTTCATTTTTCATTCCACAGTTACATAAAGGATGACTGAACTAAAGAGTAGTCTTACTTTACACTATCTTCAGGAGATGTCTCAATACAACATATTCTCATTAAAAAATCGACAAATGTTCTATGCAATAGTACACAATAGACGGTTAAACGCTTGCAAGCCGCGTGTGCAAAGCTACCTGACAGTATGTGGCTGAGAGTATCTTGAGTACTTATATCAGGTCTCCCTTCTATTCTAATCTCGTATTGTTCGTGGAAAGGAAGATTGTCGGTATGCCTCTGTGTGGGCTCCAATCTCTATGATTTTATCCTCATGTTATCTTCGCGAGATATACGTAGGGGGGAGCAATGTACTGCTTGACTCCTCGGTGAAGGTATGTTCTCGAAACTTCAGCAAAAGCCCGTACCGAGCTACTGAGCGTCTCTCTTGCAGAGTCTTCTACTGGAGTTTATCTATCATCTCCATAACGCTTTCGCGATTACGAAATGATTATGTCACGAAGCGCGCTGCTGTCCGTTGGGTGTTCTCTATCTCTTCTATCAACCCTAACTGGTACGGATGTAGTCGATCATTGCTGGTCTCTATCTTCCACCGCTGTTGGCTCCACTTCTTTAATCTTGGTTAACACTCGATTCTTCCACCTTTGGGCGTTCTCCAGCAGTTCGAGAGTGGAGGAGCCGATGTGGGAGGGATGAATCAACTTGAATGTTCCATAATTCGAATATAGAACAACTGCCAACGTGAGTAACTTAGAAGTAGATATAAAGGTGTCAGGTCCCTTTCAGAGCATTCTGATGTAATAGCTGCATACTTAGGAATTATATACAGCCGCTCGCTCGTAGAAAGATCAGTACCAAGAGGCTGAAAAGTTGCACAAGTCACACCAATACCCAAGAAAAGAAATAGGAGTAATCCTCTGAATAACAGACACTTATCACTGACATCGATATGTAGTTGGATTTTGGAATAAGCATATACTGTGCTCGAACATTATGGAGGTCCTCGAAGAAAACGAATTATTGACAAATAGCCAGCGCTGATTCAGAAAATAATGTTCTTGTGAAACACAGCAAGCTCTTTATTCTCAAGAAGTAATGAGTGCTATCGACAGGAGACGTCAAATTGTTTCTATAGTTTTAGACTTGCAGAAGGTTTTTGAGACCGTTCATGGCAAGCAACTTCGAATTAAATTGCGTGCCTATGGAGTATCGTCACAGTTGTGTGACTGGATTCTTGATTAGCTGTCAGAAATCTCACAGTTCGTAATAACTGCCGGAAAGTCATCGGCTAAAACAGAGGTAATGTCTGGCGTTCCCCAAGGAAGTGCTATAGTGCCTCCGTTGTCCCTGATCTACATAAACGATTTAGGAGACAACCTGAGAAGTCCTCTTAGAATGTTTGCGGATGACGCTGCCATCTACAGTTACGTAATGTTATCATATGGTCAAAAAGAACTGCAAAACTATTTAAATAAGATGTATGAATGGTGCAAAAAGTGGCAATTGACTCTAAATCGTGAGAAATGTGAAGTCATCCACACGAACATTAAAAGAATCCGCTAAGTATCAGTTACAGGATAAATCACACAAATCTAGAGGTTGTAAACTCGACAAAAAGTTGATGATTACAACTACGGATAGCTTAAATTGGAATAATCGTACTGATAATGTTGTGGGTAAAGCAAACTACAAACTGCGATTCAGTGGGAGGACACTTAGCAAATATAACAGCTTTACTAAAGAGACTGCTACACTACTTTTGTTCACCCTCTTCTCGAGTATTCCAGTGTGGTGTGGGATCCGTAGTAGATAGGTATGACGTTGACATCAATAAAGATGAATGAAGGGTAGCTCGTATTGTATTATCGTCCAGTCTCATTAATATGACCGCTTGTCAAAAGAATGAATAATCACCTTTTGCACAGCAGTCCGCTGCGAGATTTGCAGGACGAGAGTCAGTGATGTTCTGGAAGGTATCGACAGGGATGTGGAGCCACCCACGCTCCACTACCGTCGTCAACTGTTCTAGATCTCTTGGTTCAGGATCGATGGCCCAAACAGCCTGAGCGAGGTGGGCCTACAGAATCTCACTTGACTTTAAATTCAGAGTTCGGCGGCCAGGATAGTGCGGTAAAATCATCCTGCTGCTCTTCGAACCAGGTATATATACAGCAAGCTCAACACGTTGCATTGTGTCGTGGGGAAAACTGCATGTAGGAATGGACATGGTCCCCAAGGACAGATAATACTTGTGTCGATATATCGCGCCTTATAGAGTGACGAGATCACCCAGGAAATACCACGAAAACATTTCCCAGGCCATAAGGTGCGCAGTGTGTTTGCTTTCAGATGTTTCATGCCGTACACGCCAACAACAAGCTGTCCGATGGGGCGTAGTGATTCTTCTGAACAGGTCACCTACTGTCACTTAATTGACTTCCAGTTGCGGTATTGCCCTACAAATTCCAGCCTTGGTCACCGGTGAACAGCGACCAGCAAGGGTGCATGAACCAGGCACCCGTTGCGGACGCCCCCACGCCGAAACTTTCGTTTTAAGGTCGTTGAGGTGACAGTGTCGGTAGCCCCTTGGTTCATATCGACGACCATCTGTTCAATAGCGCACATCTGATTGCCGTACGCATTTCGGCAATCGTTGTTCAACGTGTCGTCTATCGCCACTGGCGGGCCACAGCTGCCTCGGTGTCGGTTTTGTATAGCGTCTTTTTGTCATTTACGACATACTTCGACCGCGGCAGCACTCGAGCAGTTTAGAAACTTAGCCGTTTCAGGAATGCTTCCACTCTTGGCGCGAAAACCGATGATAATGCCCTTCTGGACGTCAGATAAATCGCTTCGTTTCCGCATTACGACAACGATCGCACTGTTTTCGGCATCCTCCACCGACACGCTTCAAAAAAGCTCCACAATTAGTGCTGCCACCTGTCCTCTACGAACGTTTACAGCACGTTGCTGTCGAACATAGGCGGTGATCACATTAATGTGACTGGACCGTGCGACCGCGCACTGAATTCAGGGGCAAATTTATAAATTCATTTACATTTTAATAATTTTAATCACGGGTGCAGTAATAAAAATATGAGCTGACATTTGAGAACTACAACTACGTATGGCGTATTATGCTGGACGGAGGGTATTACGTACCATTATTACTCACTGCCTCTTCCGTTTCGCTCGCAAACAGAGCGAGGGAAAGGCGTCTGTCTAAAAGCCTCCGTTCGAGGTCTATTTCTCGCATATTATTTTCGTGGTCCTGAAGCGAAACACGTTGTCGACTGTGGAATCACTCTGCAGTCAGTCTCAAATGCGGATTCTCTAAATTTTATCGATAGTGCTCCTCGAAAAGAACGTCGTCTTCCCTCCATTGACTTCCATTTGAGTTCCCGAAGCATCTCCGTAACACTTGTATGTTTTTCGAACCTGGCTGTAACTAATACAGCAGCCAGCCTCTGAATTGATTTGATGCCTTCCTTCAATCCGACAAGGGGCGTATCTCAGAAACTCGAGCAGTTCCTAAGAATGGGTCTCATTAAATTTCTTGGAACCGCGAGACTGCTACGGTCGCAGGTTCGAATCCTGCCTCGGGCATGGATGTGTGTGAAGTCCTTAGGTTAGTTAGGTTTAAGTAGTTCTAAGTTCTAGGGGACTGATGACCACAGAAGTTAACTCCCATAGTGCTCAGAGCCATTTGAACCATTAAATTTCTACATGCGTTCTCCTTGAAGGATGAGCTACACTTTCCCACAGTTCTCTCATTCGCGCATTCACCTTCCCAAATGCCAACCTGAGGTGCTCATTCCATTCATCATATCAACTAGAGGTTCTGTCTAAGTCATCTTGAATATTTCTGCAGTCACTCAACGACGATACATTCCGTACATCACAGCCTCATCAGTAAACAATCGTAAATTGATGCTCATTCTGTCCTTCAGATTATTATGTACGTGGAAAATAAGTGTGGTCCTATCACACTTCCTTGGGCGCCCCTGAAGACATCCTTGTCTCTGATGAACACTCGCCGGCGATGACAACATTCTGGACTCTATTCCTTAAAAAGTCTTCGAGTCTCTCACATGTCTTGGACTTAAACCGTATACTCGGACCTTCGTCAACAATCCCCAGTGGGCACCGTCTCAAACACTTTCCGGAAATATAGGGATGTGGAATCTGGCTGTTGCCCTTTATCCAAGGTTTATAGGATACCATGTGAAAAGAGGGCAAGCTGAGTTGCGCACAAGTCGTGCTTCCTAAATTTGATTGTGGACGGAAGGTTTTGTGTCTGGATCCAATTTATGAAATTCGAACTCAGAACCTGTTAATTCCGCAGCAATCCGATGTTAAGGATACTGATATGTAGTAGCCGCGTCTATTATTTTACGCGTTTCATATTCAGCTTCTTGTTAGTCGCTTGGGAGTTTTGGCTGGGCGAGAGATTTGCGATAACTGCAAGCCAGTTAAGGGGTCAATGCCGCTGCGTACTGTTTGTTATACCGAATTGATATTACGTGTGGTCCTGACGATTTATTTGTTTCCGACTCTTTCAGCTGCTTCTCTACGTGAGGGATGCCTGTTTCTTCACCTGCATGCGGGACTTTACACGAAAGACAAACTGTGATATGTTTTTGTGATCCTCCTGCGTGAATACCTTCTTAAACGTGAAATTTAGAACCTCAGCTTTTTTTTTGCTGTCTTTTATTACCACTCCAGACTGACCGACGAATGGCGGCATAGAAGTCTTCGACCCGGTTAGTGGTTTTGCGTATGACCAGAATTTTTTCGAGTTTTCGGCAAGGTGGTTAGATTTGGTGATACTGACGAAGAGGCACAGAATCGAATAAAGGAGAAACAAAATTTATAACATCTCTTGAGCAAACTAAGTGCTGTAGAGATTGAGGTAACATCGGATAGTTGCTTTAGTACTGGAAAAGTGTGTAGGTTAGGAATGGTAAAGGGACAATCGGGACTGAATGCAGTAACAAAGGACAAGGAGGTGTGAAGTGCAGCAGTTACATTGATAGGCCAAAACATTGTGGCAAATGCCCACCATGAGCTTTGATGCCATCCGGTTTCTTTGCGGGCACGTGACGCGGTAACGAAAGTGTGTAAACGGAGCAGACATGGACAGGGGATCACTTTAGCTAAGATATGGGTTGTAAGTGGGGAAAACTGTTGAGGTAATCGACTTTAACGAAGGGAAGATTATTGTTACGCAGAGCCTGTGAACGAGAATCTCGAAAACCGCCAAGCTAGGCGAATGTTCACGTGCTACTGTCATGATCATCTACAGAAAGGAGTATAAGGACACTAAAACTACCACTAATCACTGAATGGCTGGACATCCACGACTCTTCACGGACAACTGCTCTGAATGTTGAGGGTGATCTGTGGCATCTGCGCCAAAAGAGCACATTGCCGGTGTACGCACAGGTGTTCCGGAGCACACTGTTCATCGTACATTGTTAAACATGGAGCTCCGCACTAGGCTACCCTTATGTGTTCACATGTTGACCCAAAGGCTTCGTCAATTACGACTGCTGTGCGCACAGGACAATCGGAATTCGACCATCGACCAATGAAAATGTATCGGTTCTTCGGGTGAATCACATTTTTGCTACTTTGTTTCGATGGTCGTCTCAAAAACGGCGTCTTCGATGGGAATGGCAGCTCGGAACTTGCAGCGCGCCACGAACGCAGGCTGATGGGAAGCAGTATTGTGGTACGGCAGACATTCTCCTGAGCTTGCATGGCGCCTGCGGTCGTAATCGAAGACACTGTGACAGCTGCGAACCACTTGAATCCCATCATGCTTGATATCTTCCCCGACTTCGACGAAGTCTTTCAGTAATGTACGTAATTGCCCGTGCCTCGAAGACAGAAGCGTGTTACAGTGGTTTGAGGAGCATTATAGTGAGCTCACGTTGTTGTCTCGGCGACTAATTTCGTCTGGTGTAAATTCTATGCAACCCATCTGGATCGCTATCGGGCGACATCACTGCATACTCAAATCAGCGGCCCGTTATGTATGCGAATTATATGATCTGTGCGTAGACATCTAATGCCACATATCTCCACAAACCTACCAACAATCTGTCGGATCACTGATACAGAGAATCTTGTGTAGTCTTCTGATGACTTTATTAGTCGATAAACGACAGTGTCATCTACAAACAACCTAAGACCGCTGCTCAGATTGTCTCCCAAATCGTTTATATAGATAAGGATCAGCTAAGGTCCTATAACATTACCTTGATGAACGCCAGAAATCATTTCTGATTTACTCGATTACTTTCCGTCAATTACTACGAGCTGTGACATCTCAAACAAGAAGTCACATAACTGACAAGGGGATGGCCTCAGACACGGGAAACGGATTCGGCTCAAATTTGGCAGGTCGCTTGTGTACAACCTAAAAAGAAGAACTCTAAAATATTTTGGGTCAACACCCCACGTTTGTGAGAAAATCACCCCTAAAGGTTATGACGAGCAATCGACTCAAAATTGGCGGGATCGATACATAATTCTAAATAGAGCATTTTTCATCATTAGGCAAGGGGTCCGAAAACGCATACTTTTCCAGAAATCGAGGAAAGAAACTTTTACAGTTACCGCTTCTGTACGCAGATGGTAAACCCTTTTCGCCAACAGCACAGACAGCGCCACGGCCAAGGTGACGCCTGCACGGTAGCTCAACGTGTTCGGTCAGAGAGCTGGTTGGTCTCTATAATAAAGAAAACTGAGTGGAAGGGTCAAGAAACGAAGTTGAACGAATCTCACATGACATCCGTTAAACTTCGTTTGTTGATCCTTCCACTCAGTTTTTTTTATCACAGAGATGCCGGCACGTTAGCTCAGCGTGTTTGTCAGAGGGTTAGCTGCCCTCTGTATATATATATATATATATATATATATATATATATATATATATATATATATATATATAAACTGATTTAATCGATCAACAACGAACTAAAACGGATGTCTTACGACGTTCGCCCCGAGCAGATGTAACGAACGAAAGTGAACAAAATGAGATAAAGAAAATTACAAACGAACAAAATGAAAGAAAAAAAGAAAGGTAACTGACTTGGAATCGGAGAACCCGGGTTCGAACCTCGAAGAAACTTAAAGATGTTCTTCTTTTCGTTTGTATTTTTCCATATCACAATTGATAGGGATAGGAGGGTTGATAAGGTAAGTAAATCAATAAGGAATGATAATAATAAGGTAGTCAAATAAATTTCTCAAACCTCTTGGGATAGTAAACAACTAAAATGTTACTCCAGGTCACTTTACAATGACTCTTCCAGTCAATGTTATGTGTCCTCACTTTTCTTAGAACAACTCGATGGATGGTACTTGTCATATAAACATTCGAAACAAATATACTCACGGCACCAAGAACATACAATGAATGCAATCTTTCGACAGCTACACTGTTCCTTCCGAAGAGTCGGTGGAAAACATACTTGGTTTACATTTAAAAATATGTATTTTTCGGGAAATAATTTTGATGCGTACCACGCATACGATATCATTGGCTGAAAAATGGATGCTGCAAGTTGGTTATGAATTATGCTGTGAATAGTTATTGCATCCGTGCAGTTGTGCAATTCCCGTTGGGTTTCCAGAAGCACACTGCGATTCTGAAGCATGGAAATAAAGTTTTTAACCTGACGATAAAAATAAACATCACACGGCTGGCACACAGGTGTGCATTATGGCAGTATTACTTTTACTGTACACGTCGGCTAACCCTCGCCATCTATAAAGGTTGTGTCATATATTGTAGTATTAGTTTGTCCACTTCAGGAATCCAATATTAGACAAAACGTAATCAGAAACGTATGGTTTTAAAACATTCTCAAGAAATATTCTGTAAATCTTATTCATCCCTTTCCCGGATTTGGAGCAGGTAATGTAAACATTTTTCAATGAGTCGGTTAAACGATTGTCCTTTTCTATAACCCGAGGACCAAATGTAACATTCGTTTCGTGTTAACACAGGAAAACCTTAGGGAACACTTTTCCAGAGGCTGTGATGGCATATTGCGCCGTTTACGAATGTGATAGTTTGTTTTTACTACCAACTGCGACAAGGGGTCGTTTTTCTCCCTTATGCGATAACGTGCGTCGAATGTTCACCCGATACTCGCATCCTGTTTGATCGGTGTTGATTATGTAATCACGATTAAAACCGGTCATAAGTGACGCCTCTGAAAAGAGCCGCCACTTCCTGTATGTCTTCTATGTTTTGTACCTCCTTTTGAGAGACGTATTTAGTGACGTGCCGTTAACGAATTTTATACTCCGATTTGAAATTTTTTGCCCAAGATAATGATGCAGCAAGCGTACAATCCTTGTTGGCCGTATATTGAAGCGCTGCACCTGCAGCTCACTCCTGAAGTATTCTCGTTGTAACATTCTCGTTACGACGAGATTCGACAAATCGGACGTATATCCACTTATGTATCGCCTGGTATTTGTCGTCTCTTGTCCCTCCTTTAACGATATCACTTTCCCACAATTTCATGCCCTTCTTCCTTTTCAGAGCTGTTGTTGCTCCATTCTTTTGCAGTGTTTGTATGTTCCAATTTGGATTATTCTTGGCTTTACTTTTACTTCAAGAGATATAGCGCCGTAGTTCAGTCGTTTAGTAATCGGTTCGTAATACTCATCGGGAACAGATGAAGCACATATTCCCAGTGAAGTGGAGATTTCCAAAGTGTTATGACCATTTTGCTATTCACTAGTCGGGATATCTTCCACTGAATCACCTTCCGATTCGTCTTCAAGGTATAGTACTTCAGTATC
This sequence comes from Schistocerca gregaria, assembly GCF_023897955.1. Classification (NCBI taxonomy): domain Eukaryota; kingdom Metazoa; phylum Arthropoda; class Insecta; order Orthoptera; family Acrididae; genus Schistocerca; species Schistocerca gregaria. Next base: position 174,190,814 of record NC_064927.1, read on the forward strand.
AACAAAAGTCATTTCGTTCGCCAGCTCCAAAAATCGCTCAACGGCAGCCGCTCCTACCAACCTGGAACGCCGAGAAATAGAACTACCTGCTCCCGGTGATGATGATGATGATGATGGGGTCCCATACTCCGAGGAGCATAGAGGACGACGCGGGAGACCCGTACCGCTGTACTAGGCAAGGTCTTAAGGGAGGTGGTTTGCCATTGCCTTCCTCCGACCGTAGTTCATTGATAATGCATCTGTCTTGCAACACTTTTACAAACCAAGACACTGCTTGGCATCGTCTGTGACAGGCTCCCAACTAGATATTACAGCGCTAGTCGAAGGGTGTACATCCCCCATTATTCAGATTATGCACCTGAACGATATGACACAACAAACAATAACTAGTTCCTACGGCATAAACAGACGAGCTAATTACTACAAACCACATACAGTACTCGTCATATGTCACTTACCAAAGAATACTGTATTAATTCACAAAACGTATTTCATTCGGCGCATTAACGATGGAAAAGTCACCTCATGTGTCCGGGAGGTTCGCGGCAGCTCAATGACGGAAAACATGTCTTTCCGATTGACTTCTATAAGGGTCGTGCTGGACGCCTTCACACTTCCAGGTTCACAACTATGATATGACGAAGAGGCCACTGGGACAACATTACTCTCCCGGCTTGCATTCTGTCCCGCGCCTCGCTGTAAACTAGCGTCGCACGGTGGCTATCTGTCATCCCTCGTGAGAAATACGCAGCACTCTTAATCGGAGTTGTTTTCATGCGACAAGGCTTGAAAGTTTAATATTTTACTAACTCACGACGTTTGGGAAATTAGTTTGCCTGCCTTATTATTATCATTCCTTATTGATTTACTTACCTTATTAACCCTCCTATCCCTATCAATTGAGATACGAAAAAATGCGAACGAAAAGAATAACATCCACTAGGTTTCTTCGAAATTCGAACCCGGGTGTTCCGATTCCCAGTCAGTACCTTGATTAGCTTTTTGTTTTCACTAAAACCTAAGCGTTCTTTCTTACTTTTTTTTTTACAAACAATCTAAAAATCTCTGGTGTTCTAAAATAAAGGACGGCCTTCTGCATAAAATAAAAAAACTATTTGTTGAAAATGTAGATAAGTATTCTTTTTCTAAACATTCATGGTGGTGTCTGTTTGTTCTATATCGTGTCTCCCTACCACTTCCGCGCAACGACGCTCTGAGCGTGTTTTTTAGGGAATTAACTAGTTTGAACCTGGGACCTGTTGCTGGTAAGGAGACGCCAGACCACACGTTACATGGAGAATTCAGAAGAGTTCAGCTGGACTAGCGATGATATAACCAAACACTAAATGATCTCAGCGTCAGCTCCACTGCACTCCCTGTAAAAGAATCTTAATACTAACTAAATTTAGTGGAAAGGGTTCAAGGCTTTCCTATTTTTAGTCAGCTGGTAAAATAACGTCGAAAAAGCAGTTAAGTTTACCATTGGAAATTTTATTCCACTCACAAAACATTGTTTACAAATTGCACTATTGATAAAAGGAAATGTTTTAATACAGGATGGTAAAAACCAACTGCGTTCAACAAAAATGTGAACGAATATTCCCTGAATGGGTTTCCAAGTTCTACAATCGATTGAAGAATGACCTATGCCATATCACATCTGTAACCTAGGTTTAATTTAAGTTTCACAAACGAGAAAACTATCAAAATGGTCTACAGTGACCCTCAATTATCTTTAATTACTTATCTAACTTGTCGTAAATTACAGTGGCTGATGTGGCTTCTCAATAACTATGTAAAAGAAAAATCATCGCGTTTCAGATATGTTCTTCAAGTGGCAAATGTGAACACCATGAGTTTTAATTATCGATAGACACTAGTATTGCGCAAGAAAGGGGTGTAACAGATGAGACTTCTGCATTTCTGAGTGGAGCCGTATGCGCTCAAAAATGCGGCATCGCGTGCGTTCATTACCTTGTCGGTGTTTAGGCAGCGTCAGGGCGACAGCGGCCGGCGCACCAGCCATCCAGCTCGCCGTCTCGGAACCAACTCTTTTCTAACTTCTCCTTACTACAATTTACAGAAGTTGGTTTAAAAAAACTATCTGGCTGTGTCTTCATCTCACCAATCAGGGTCTCAAAGTTAACCTTAAGCTCCGCCTACAAAAATTCTGTCTATCCAATGAGAAACGTTATACTTTTCGTGGTGGGGCAATGTTTTTAAAGTTTGCAACGTAACAGAGACGCTAAAAAGTCTCACGCTGAAACCTGCAGCTAGTGTGGTCCTTTTAGCGTTATCGTAAGATCTATACTGTTCTTCTGGAGGGCTCTATCTTTTAACATGGGCTGGGGGGGGGGGGGGGGGGGTGATCCTTGACTTACCTGAGACGCGAAAAAGTCTCACGCTAAAACGTGCGGGTGATAGTGGCCCTTTTTGTGTAATCGTAAGATCTATACTGTTTTTCTGGAGGGCTCTAGCTTTTAGGCTTTTAACATGGGATGGGAGGTGGTCCTTTACCTAACAGAGACGCGAAAAAGCCTCACGCTAAAACGTGCGGATTGTGTAGTCGTACAGGTAGGCTGGCGGCGTGGGTGTCCAGCCCCTCCCTTATCGTAGGGCCTTCTAGCTTAACACGGTTCTGCTCTCGGCTTCTGTTCTCGTTTCTCCCCTCGGAACAGCGTCTGCCTCACGGTGGGAAAGTACGACATGCATTTAGGCATTCTTGTGTTAGTCTGTGGCATTCCATTTGCTCACTCGTTACTTGTATTACTTTGGTTAATTTAATGTCACGATTTATTCGGAGCTATGTGACATACTAGTAGATTTGCTTATTATGTCAGGGTTTTCATGGAAGGTGTTGGATTTGCCTGACACCTTACATTTTTAGATATCAGGTTTTTGTTTTAATATCATGTATCATACTAATTTATTAATTTATTTTTATATATTTGTTGAGATCATATAGGATGCCCTCCTGGCGAAAAACTGTTATAGAATTGTAAAATTTAAAGAAAACGCCCTCCTGGCAGAACAGACAAAATGGAATCCGCGTCCTGCCAACTTGTGGGTAGACGCACACTGAATCCCAAGGCAGTCAGGCATGTTTCACGCAGGTCTTCACGAAAAATATTGCATTTTCAGATATATTGGATCGAGTACTGGTATTACACACTCTCACTGATGTCACCTTCTCATACCTGGGACACCTCAGCTGCAGGGGGGATCGAAGAAGGCACTACCGAAAAAGGTGACATAGTACTGACGGTATCGTGGATGCTGCACGAAAAAAGTAAAGCGATCTTGCAAAATCAAGAACACTAGTATCACCTTCATGGAACAAATAAGAGATCGAGAGGCCTTTTATCCATATCACAGCGTTGGTCTTCGTACGTGGGAAGAATGTCTCATCTGGGAATAGAAGAGATTGAGGTGTAATGGCGTGGGGAGCCGTATGTAGAAGAAAGGCAAGCATCTTCTGCCACACCTCTGCAGAAGATCCAAACATCACTCGATGTCCGTCCGTATCAAGCTTCTGACAACAGCGGCGAGGACACAGTGGCGAATCTGTCAGTTTTATGGCATGTAGCCGAAGTTGTGTCATGTATTTTCCATTAACGACCAGATACCAGCTCGCACGAGCGCTCGTGTCGAGGAGGATATGGTGCACAGAACGCCAAACCATGGGCCATGCGATCGTAGGATGTCACCTTTATACAACATTCCTGGTATGTTTTCTCATCATTAAGCGGTACACATCACGTGCGGTAGGGTTTCTGGTACTAGCCAAGTCGGCATGGACATAACTGTATTCGCTGAAAAAGGTCCTGACATGAGAGAACGAGGAAGGAGTATGGGATACTGCAACAGGTGCAACAGGTGCCAGTTCGGCAGGGAGAGGCCAGTTCGTCAATCAGGCTTCCCGATAATCCGGTTCGGCGGCGGATTCACGGCTTAAGAATCGTATTGACATGAAAGGGCAGCTGCTCTCGCTTGGACGTTGACAAGGCGGAGGCCGCCATCTCGAGGAGGAAATGTCAGCGTGCCGTAGCAGACTTTGAGGATAAGAACCACGCTTGCAAAGCAGCTGAACGCCGAATGAAGTCTGTGTGCCATTGCCTCTGTCATGGGTAAAATCTATCCTAAATGGGGTAGTCGCGAAACTAGACGAATGTTAACAAAATCCATATTTGTAACATGTTCAATGCTCTTAGAAGGTTGCCACGAATTCGTTTCGGAATATCGTTTCTACGTCTTCCGTTAACTACACATGTAAACATCATGAAGACAATTAATAACATTTGTGAAATACAACTTTGTTTGCGGAAAAGATAATCATGTTCGAAGTCGCCAGTTTTTCCACGACAAATGACTTTCAACAACTTATTATGTGCATAACTGTTACAAACTGATTGCCGGGAATTAAACAAATACTAAAGAAAAGTTGCATGGCTAGAGATTCGACCAGGCGACCTTCGGATTACGAACCCAAGCGCTTACCGCTGCGCCACGACGCTGTAGAAAATTACAAATCGTAGAGAGTATTTCACCGCAACAGTTTCTTTTAACTGTCGATTTTCTCGACAATGGCTGAGAAGTGCATGTTGGTGCTTTGCCACATTACACCTCTGGCCATGAGCTTTTATTATGTACAGTATGAATCGAATCTGAATTTCACAATTGGCGGCCCCCCCCTTGTAAGACTGCAGAATCACGTAAACAACTCCGCGAGCGAGCTGCGCGGCGAGTACATAAACAAGACGTCCGTGCCGCTTGTGTGCCGAAAGGCGACTGCCGTTGCGCTATCGGCGAAAAGCGTTCACCATGTGGGTACAGAAGCGGCAGTTGTAAAAGTTTTTTTCTCAATTTCTGGAAACGTTTGATTTGCAGACACCATACCTTATGATGAAAAATGCTTTATTTACAATTATCTATCGATCCTCCCAATTATGAGTCGATTGCTCGTCATAACCTTTAGGGGTGATTTTCTCAAATTTGCGGGGGTGTTGACCCATAATATCTTAGAGAGCTTCGTTTTACGTTGTACACAAACGACCTGCCAAAATTGAGCCGAATCAGTTGGCTGTGTCTGAGGCCTTCCCCTGTGAGACGATATTGCATAAGCACGCAATTTCACTATAAGCCGCTTGTGTAGTACCGTGTCAAAAGCCTTCTGGAAATCCAGAAATACGGAATCGATCTGAAAAACCTTGTCAATAGCACTCAACACTTTATGCGAATAAAGAGCTAGTTGTGTTTCACAAGAACAATATTTTCTAAACCCATGTTTCCTGTGTGACAATAGATCGTTTTCTTCGAGGTAATTCATAATGTTCGATCACAATACATGTTTCAAAATCCTGCTACATATCGACGCTAAAGATATGGGCCTATAATTAAGTGGATTACTCCTACTACCTTCTTTAATATTGGTGTGGCATGTGCAACTTTTCAGTCTTTGAGTACGGATCTTTCGTTGAGCGAACTTTTGTATATGATTGTTAAGTATGAAGCTAATGCATCAGCATACTCAGAAAGGAACCTAATTGGTATACAGTCTGGACCAGAAGACTTGCTTGTACTAATTTATTAAAGTTGCTTTACTACTCTGAGGATATTTTCTTCTACGTTACTCATGTTGGCGAACCGAGCGAGGTGGCGCAGTGGTTAGACACTGGACTCGCATTGGGAAGGACGACGGTTCAGGCAAATGCCGGGATGGTTCCTCTGAAAGGGCACTGCCGACTTCCTTCCCCATCCTTCCCTACTCCGATGAGACCGATGACCACGCTGTCTGGTCTTCTTCCCAAAACCAACCAACCATGTTGGCGACTGTCATATATAAGAAAGGACGTAAGAATGGAGATTTCCATGCTCGCTATCTATGAAATAAAAAGTTTCCTGTGTTAACACCACGTCATTCTTCCCAGAACCTTCAGATCCGATATTTCGTCTGTCTTGCTGAGACCTCCTTCCCAGAAGAAAGATGCTGTGGAGTCAAAGCCCAAGAAATTTTTAACTACTTGGTAAGACTTGCACGGGGAAGCCTAGCGTCGAGAACAAAAAAAAAAAAAGGTTCTGAGCACTATGGGACTCAACTGCTGTGGTCATCAGTCCCCTAGAACTTAGAACTACTTAAACCTAACTAACCTAAGGACATCACACACATCCATGCCCGAGGCAGGATTCGAATCTGCGACCGTACCAGTCGCACGGTTCCGGACTGCGCGCCTAGAACCGCGAGACCACCGCGGCCGGCAAGACTGAAGACCACAACAACAACAACAACAGAAACAACAGACAACACGGTCGCTCTAATTCCCTTCTTTGTGTACTATGACTGCTCATAAGTCGAAAGTGAGCACTCAGCCGATTATTCATCTAGAAGGTGACTGGAGGGTGGCTGGTCGTTCTACTAAACTAACGGCTGTTAATCCAGCGGTGGGATTAGATTCCAGTATGGTTCACCTCCAGTCTCGCGAGCTAGCGATTGACATGCTACGCTTTTTTTATTCTTTCCTAGTCAGGCTATGGAGTGCATGTTGTGGTACAACTCAAGTGTAAACTGGATAAAACGAAAACAGAAAGTGTAATTGCTGTAATTAGGTATGAGTACAACTCGACTGATAGACTGAACATATTATTCCACGGAAGCACTAACAACTTGAACAAAGTACATTACTCGCCATTAAAATTGCCACACGAAGGAGATATGCAGATGATAAACTGGTATTCATTGGACAAATGTATTATACTAGAACTGACATGTGGTTATATTTTCAAGCAGTTTGGGTGCATAGAACCTGAGAAATCAGCACCCAGAACAAACACCTCTGGCCGTAATAACGGCCTTGATACGCCTGGGCATTGAGTAAGACAGAGCTTGGATGGCGTGTACAGTTACAGCTGCCCATGCAGCTTCAACACGATACCACAGTTCATGGAGAGTAGTGACAGGCGTATTGTGACGAGCCAGTTGCTCGGCAACCATTGACCAGACGTTTTTAGTTGGTGAGAGGCCTGGAGCACGTGCTGGCCAGGGCAGCAGTCGCACATTTTCTGTACCCAGAAAGGCCCGTACAGGACCTGCAACATGGGGTTGTGCGCTATCCTGCTGAAATGTAGGGTTTCGCAGGGATCGAATGAAGGGTAGAGCCACGATCGTAATACATCTGAAATGTAACGTCCACTGTTCAAAGTGCCGTCAATGCGTACAAGAGGTGACCAAAACGTGAAACCAATGGCACCCCATACCATCACGCCGGGTGATAACGCCAGTATGGCGATGACGAATACACGCTTCCAATGTGCGTTCACCGCGATGTCGCCAAACACAGATGCGACCGTCATGATGCTGTAAACAGAACCTGATTCATCCGAAAAAATGACGTTTTTCCATTTGTGCACACAGGTTCGTCGTTAAGTACACCATCGCAGGCTCTCCTGCCTGTGATGCAGCGTCAAGGTAACCTCAGGCATGGTCTCCTAGCTGTTCGTGAAGACGGTTGTTGTCTTGCAAACGTCCCCATCTGTTGACTCAGGAATGCACGATCCGTGACAGCCATGCGGATAAGATACCTGTCATCTCGACTGCTAGTGATACCAGGCCGTTGGGATCCAGCACGGCGTTCCGTATTGCCCTCCTGAACCCACCGATTCCATATTCTGCTAACAGTCATTGGATCTTGACCAACTAGAGCATAAATGTCGCGATACGATAAACCGCAATCGCGATAGGCTACAATCCGATCTTTATCAATCGGAAACGTAATGGTACGCATTTCTCCTCCTTACACAAAGCATCACACCAACGTTTCACCAGGCAACGCCGGTCAACTGCTGTTTGTGTATGAGAAATCGATTGGAAACTTCCCTCGTATCAGCACGTTGTAGGCGACAACCTTGTGTGAATGTTCAGAAGAGCTAATCATTTGCATATCAGAGCATCTTCTTGCTGTCGGTTAAGTCTCGCGTCAGTAGCACGTCATCTTCGTGGTGTTGCAATTTTAATGGTCAGTAGTGTATTCAAACAAAATTCAGGAGAAGCCAGTTACGTAAACAGAGACCTGTAGTATAGAGAACTGAGGCCGAGCGTAGCTCGATTAGCCTGAAACAGACTGAGACCGTAGCGGGCTCTGACGGAGATCTGTCTCTCTCTCTCTCTCTCTCTTTCTCTCACACACACACACACACACACACACACACACACACACATTCACACAAGTCTCAAGCGGCCTCTGCGGATAACGTAGCATTGCCCCACTCACGGCCTTTTGAAAGTACGCGAACACGCCAATGAATTCCTCCTCTTTTATGGAGTCCACAGATTCTTGAGACGTCCATGTTGTCCTCCTCCTCCGCTGGACTCTGGCTATGGTGGCGTACTGCATGGAGAGGGTACAGTCTGGGGTGCTTCGGGAGCCAACACATACTGCGTCCACCTTCCCAGATCAGACCATACGGCAACACCGGCGAGGCCGGAGCTGTTTCCATGTTGACCTCGGGCATCGGTTATGGTGACCGTGCTCGCCGTGCTGATGATACTGGTATCAGCGGTTGTTCAGGAACGGTTGACGGAATCCCCATGATGGTCTCGGAAGCAATAGAGAAACTGCTGGTTCGGCCATCGAGGACGGATGCCCTAGGCCACGCGGGAGTGGAGAACCGGCAGCTGCAGGTGATGTGACAGCCGATGTGGACGGGCTCGGAGGCGATAGTGTGACATCATGGGATGCCCGCCTGTCAAGTCGAAGTCGAACTTGATCATGGTGCCTCGAGCAGAGGCCGTCCTCCTTACGGATGTGACGCCCCCCCCCCCCCCCCCCCCCCCGGCATCTGGCGATGACAGCTGGAATCCATTTAGGGCGGCGCCCGAAAGCGCCTAGACAGCGACACGCGGCTGAAAGACGAGCGGCGGCTGCAAGGTTTGGCGTCCAGGTGAAGGCGCAGGAGGCGTAACTGTGTCCTCGGCTCTCGCCCGTGGACGAGCTCATCCTGACTCTTCTACCAGAATGTCGTGAAACGGAACGAAGAGAGAAATCGATATTAGAAGACGTCGGACGAAGAGTTGGCAACATATTTTTTCATCTGAGTTTTGAACGTTCGCACTAGGCGTCCCGTCTCCCCGTTTGGTTGTGGATGGAATGGCGGAGCGGGGATATAATAGATACCATGTAAAGCACAAAATTCCGATGAAAACTGTGGACCGTTATCGGACACTAACGCCGCGGGCAAGCCTTCGAGTGAAAAAGTTTCAATAAGGTTGAGGCTGTAACAGTTGTACATGTGGAAACAAAATGAACGAGATACGGAAAATAAAAATATGCGTCAACGACCAACATCCGATTCTTGTTGAGAAAGATACCAGCGAAATCCACATGTATACGGTCGGATTTATGTTATGGAGTCGGCGAAGGAGGCAACGATACTGGCGGAGCTGCTTGGTGCTCGGAAAATGTGAGCAGGAGGCAACCACGAGGGTAACGTCATGGTACTAGCACGGCCAAGACACGCGTCGACGGGTCAATGTTTTTGTGCTTGGTACACCCCAGCGATCTACCTGTAATAAGAACATCCGAACGAAGCACTGAGGAGATCACTACCCGAAGAGGCGTGTGATCCGTGTATAAAAGTAGAGCACCATCCACAACTGAGAATCGATGCCGAAAGATGTAATAATTATGGAAGGGCCGAATACACGAGAAGGTGGTGAATCCGTCCAACCTGTTGTACGAATGTTATGACCTTCCGCAAAACGGGATCGAATCTAAAGCCTTCGTGATCCATTTGCTACAGACAGGAAAACCATCAGCCGTCTGCTGTGCGGCGACGTCAATGAGGAAACAAAGCAATTCCTCTTGACCAGTTCCTGAGTCCGAACCAGCTGACAGACGAGACAAAGCATGGAATTTGTGGTTTAACTCGTAGAGCTCAAATGGATCTCGTAGTCACACCGAGAAAGGAGAAAACCCCGGTGTTGAATTCTATGTCCCGCTTTAGTTGGTAACGACGCAAAAGGACTGAATAAGGAAACCAATGGTTTTGATCGATGGAATTTGGTACCATAGAGAAAAACATTGTATTTGTTCACAGCATTTACGTCTACAATGGCCATAGATTCCTTTATTATCTCAAAGGACCTAGTCTGAGTAGGAGTCGAGGTTTTTGAGTCGTTAGCAACAGGCAGCTCAGAGCCATCGGGATATCTACAGAGTGTCCAGAAAAGGGCTCCCTGATTTCAAAATTAAATATCTCGAAAACAAAGATCTATAGAGAAATGCAGTAAACGGTATGCTTATAGTGAAAGCTGTAAGAAGATTATACAGCAGTTTGAAATAATAGCTACAAAAGATGCTAACAGATGGCGCTGACGCTGTACAGATCCTATCAGCAAACATAAGTGAAATAATCGTATGAAAACAATCTTTGCAAACAATCACATCACAATGTTTTCAAAATGTTCATCATTGGCACTACAGAAGTGGCGCAAACGAAGAATGAAATTCGCCATCACATTTCGTTGTGTCTCAACCGAAATGGATTCACATGCCACAGAGATCGCCGATTCAAGCTCGTCCAGCGTGGCGGGGTGCTTCGGGTAGGCCATGTCTTTCACTGTGCCGCATAAAAAAAAGTCAAATCCGGCGAATATGGAGGCCAATCCATGCCTGCACCAGTAAATTTGGGATATTCCAAAGCAATGACTCGATTCCCGGAGTATTCCTCAAGAAAGCGAAACATTTGTTCGGTCCGATGTGGTCGGGCTCCATCTTGCATAAACCATTCAGTACCTGGTCGATTCTCTAACGCTTGCTGTGTGGCGACAAATTGTTCCAAAATTGCAACCTAACGTGCTCCAGTGACCGTTTCCCGAATGAAAAAAGGGCCAACAATGACTCTGATGCATACTGCAGCCCACACAGTAACTTTAGGAGAATACAGGGGTTTCACTTCACACCAATATGGCTTTTTGGAACCCCAAAATCGCCAATTCTGCTTATTCACGTATCCATTCAGGTGGAAGTGTGCTTCATCTGTAAACCAGATGCAGCCAACATCAATCCTTCATTATCAATCATGGTGAGCATCAGATTAGCAAAGGCAACCCTTTGTTGCACAGCTCGTACGCGTATGGCCTGGTGCGATTGAACTTTGAATGGAAACATGTGTAGGCTCTTTCTCATAATTTTTTGCGTGCTGGAACGCTTCAAATCAGTCTCAGATGCAATTCTACGGACGGATGACATTGGATTTCACTGAATAATTCCAGAAACTGTGGCGATATTTTCAGGCGTAACTGAGGTTTGCTTGCGGCCAACATGCCCCACTAGATAATCAGTTACGCTGCCTATTCGTTGAAATTTTGCGAAGAGCGTATGAATGATTTTCGCATCGGGTCCTTTTGGAACATTGAATCGTGCTTGAAAACTTCGCTTTTTTGCCGTAGGACTCTCTTCTAACCCGTGGTACTCTAGCAGCAGTAGAACGCGTTTCTCAATGGAGTACATGGTTTTAATCTCTTCCTTCGATACGCTAACTTCCTTTCACGTTTCAATAGTGGAAGTGATCGCTCTGTGCTTCCGATCACTATTTATACTAGGCATTACGTATGGCGATTACAGCGCCATCTGTTAGCAGCTTTTGTAACTATTATTTCAAACTGCTGTATAAACTTCTTACAGCTTTCGCAAATAACATACCGTTTACTGCATTCCTCTATCGATCTTTGTTTTCGAGATATTTAATTTTGAAATCAGGGAGTCCTTTTCTGGACACCCTGTGTGAGCCAATCCGTACTGTGAGGCATGGTTGGTACGTCACTAAACAGGGCGGAAAATGCGGTTTCAGAAGTCAGCGATCGGCGAAACTGAGTCGCTTTGCGCGCCAACGCATATAACAACTGCGCAATTGTCGCTGTCCCAGGCAAAAAATTTGTGGTAGTAGACGACTTTCCCTAGAAAAACCTGAAGTTATTTGCTAAAGTAGTGCGTGGAAGCGACGCAACAGCAGCAACGTGCTCGTACTGGGGTTTGAGACCAACGCGAGAAAAGGTTGAAAAAAAAATGTGATTTTTCTAAATTACACTTCTATTCGGCCGCTTGGAAGACAGAAAAGAAAATTACGTGGTTTTTGTATGTGTTCCTCAGTGGAGGCACTGAAAACTACAATTTCATCCAAATAGTTTGCACAATACAGCACAGTCGTTGAAATAGCGGGAACTCTGGTGATCCCAAAAGGCAGCCGTAAGTATTGGTAGAGTCCATAAGGGATATTGGCAACTAACGTGCTATGTGACTCTGTATCTAAAGGGAGTTGTAGACAGGCACCCGAAAAGCCAATTTTTGAGAAATGTTGAGTACCTAATAACTTTGCAAAGAGTTCGTCCGGTCGCGATGTCGGGTATTTGCCCACTATAGATTTTGCGTTCACAGAATCTTTACAGTCGCCGCATAGGCGTTACTGGCCCACCGATTTTCTAACTCGAGTAAGAGGTAGACCATTCACTTGCTGCAATAGACTGAACCCCGCCAGACTCCGTGAGGCGATCTAACTAATCTTTGACTTGTATCCTGAGGGCGACTGGAACACGCCGCGCCCGGAAGAGGAGGCTGAGCGCAAGGTTTCATGGTAATGTGTGCTTGAAAACTGGGGGCACACCCCAATCCAGAAGAGATCAAAGAGGAAAACTAAGAACGTAATGCATCTAACTGTATATAAGGCATTTCTTCAAACACTAAATTCACTTCATCTGAAACGGTAAAACAAAACAACTTAGAAGCATATAATCCAAAAAGATTCTATGTACATGGATAACGTACGACAAAAAATGTAAGTTACCGAACTACTGACTTCTAGGTCACTGAGACAGGGAATTACTTAGAACAGGAGTACTCTATCGAAATTTCTAACATTCGTGATACAGGGAGACGCGGAGGGGAGCCCAAGTCCTTATAAGTTCGTGAGTTTAAAAGGTTACTCCAGCTCCTTTATCCACTTGCATGTGCCGAAATTTACGAAAAACCATAACATCAATGAACAACGCAACAGAAATAGCCGATACAATGTTTACATCCGTATCTGCAGCACGATCGTTGTGTCGAACTTCTGCATTACAAACAGCAGCATTGTGACCTTCTTTCTCGCAATTATGACAGGTAGCCCAGCGATTTGAGCAGTCTGAGCGCTCATGATTAATAAAACAACGTCGTATCTGACGCTGAAACTTTGCCAGCTGAGCTGTCCCAACTTGAAGTTACATTTCGTCAAAATGGTTATAGTGATAGACAGATTAAACGTGCGTTGCGCTATCGACCAACTGTAGATCGGATGATTGATGATAATTCTGACTCAACACCTAAGTCTAGTACCTTTTGGCGTTACGTAGGAAACCCTTCCAACAAGATCGGTCGTATTTTAGGGAAATACGGTGTGAAATGTGTATTCCGACCTCCATCTGAAATTAGAGCGCATTTGAGATCCGTTAAGGATGACCTTGGTCTGCGTAAGTCGGGTGTATATGGTATTCCTTGTAGCTGCGGCGTGGCATGTATTGGTCAAACAATCAGGACCGTGGAGGACAGATGTACTGAGCATAAACGGTACACACAATTACAGCGGCCAAGTAGGTCTGCTATTGCCGAACATTGCTTGGATACTGGTCACCCCGTGTTATATAACAACATCGAGATATTGGCATGCACGTCCAGCTATTGGGACAGTGTTATTAAGGAGGCAGTTGAGAGTAAATTAGCGAGCGACATCGTTAACACGGATGGAGGTTTCTGTTTAAACTTTGTTTGGAATCCGCCTCTCTCACTTGTAGAAAAACAGAGGGACAGACTTAATGCTACCTCACCTGCGAATTCGTAGTCTCACTATCGATAGCTCTGACTCTGCGGTAGCACTTGTGTTCAGTGTGTGTGTTATCTTTCCTGCTTCAGTCCGAGAACGGAGGTTTTAAATTTGCATGTACGTCGCCTGTCCGTTGCAGTTTGCCTTGAAAATGGCGGGTTGTTCTCCCGCCGAAATATCGGCGGTCGCTGAAAGTGTTACCTGGCTGAATTCCCGGAAGTTATTTGAAAGTTGTATACGCCAGGAGAAACTCTGGTCTTACTTAAACCTAACTAACCTAAATACATCACACACATCCATGCCCGAGGCGGGATTCGAACCTGCGACCGTAGCGGCATGGCGGTTCCGGACTGAAGCAACTAGAACTGCTCTGCCACAGCGGCCGGCCGCGGAACGCATTCGCCGCTGTCTACTGGACTGTTTACTTTGTTGGTGCGACTGCTGCTTGCAACGACGCCGGTCGGATTGACGCTGCGATTGTGTCACATTTCCCCCTGAGAACTATCCGAAGCTTGGTACGGAAGAGAGTGCTGGATCGCCGACACCTCAAACCCCGTGACATAAGTTGGTTACCTGCAGCCCGCGACGCCTCGAACGACTGCGCAGTAGCTAAAACCTCGGAGAGGGATGGATTTTCGCACTGTAGAGTACACTCGAGCAACTCGCGATCCGGAGGTAAACGAACGATAACACCTCTCACCATTTGATCAGCATACGGCTCTTTATTTACATCGGCCATTCAATGGCAATGACAACTTAAACCGTGGAGTTCAGCCGCCCATGTGCGACAGGATGCTTGCTTCCAACAGCGATAAAACTGAACTCGGTGTGCAATATAATTGGTGCCCTTGTAGTAGTACACTCCTGGAAATTGAAATAAGAACACCATGAATTCATTGTCCCAGGAAGGGGAAACTTTATTGACACATTCCTGGGGTCAGATACATCATATGATCACACTGACAGAACCACAGGCACATAGACACACGCAACAGAGCATGCACAATGTCGGCACTAGTACAGTGTATATCCACCTTTCGCAGCAATGCAGGCTGCTATTCTCCCATGGAGACGATCGTAGAGATGCTGGATGTAGTCCTGTGGAACGGCTTGCCATGTCATTTCCACCTGGCGCCTCAGTTGGACCAGCGGTTGTGCTGGACGTGCAGTCCCAAACATGCTCAATGGGGGACAGATCCGGAGATCTTGCTGGCCAGGGTAGTTGACTTACACCTAGAGCACGTTGGGTGGCACGGGATACATGCGGACGTGCATTGTCCTGTTGGAACAGCAAGTTCCCTTGCCGGTCTAGGAATGGTAGAACAATGGGTTCGATGACGGTTTGGACGTACCGTGCACTATTCAATGTCCCCTCGACGATCACCAGAGGTGTACGGCCAGTGTAGGAGATCGCTCCCCACACCATGATGCCGGGTGTTGGCCCTGTGTGCCTCGGTCGTATGCAGTCCTGATTGTGGCGCTCACCTGCACGGTGCCAAACACGCATACGACCATCATTGGCACCAAGGGAGAAGCGACTCTCATCGCTGAAGACGACACGTCTCCATTCGTCCCTCCATTCACGCCTGTCGCGACACCACTGGAGGCGGGCTGCACGATGTTGGGGCGTGTGCGGGACCGTAGCCCAGCTTCATGGAGACGGTTGCGAATGGTCCTCGCCGATACCCCAGGAGCAACAGTGTCCCTAATTTGCTGGGAAGTGGCGGTGCGGTCCCCTACGGCACTGCGTAGGATCCTACGGTCTTGGCGTGCATCCGTGCGTCGCTGCGGTCCGGTCCCAGGTCGACGGGCACGTGCACCTTCCGCCGACCACTGGCGACAACATCGATGTACTCTGGAGGCCTCACGCCCCACATGTTGAGCAATTCGGCGGTACGTCCACCCGGCCTCCCGCATGCCCACTATACGCCCTCGCTCAAAGTCCGTCAACTGCACATACGGTTCACGTCCACGCTGTCGCGGCATGCTACCAGTGTTACAGACTGCGATGGAGCTCCGTATGCCACGGCAAACTGGCTGACACTGACGGCGGCGGTGCACAAATGCTGCGCAGCCAGCGCCATTCGACGGCCAACACCGCGCTTCCTGGTGTGTCCGCTGTGCCGTGCGTGTGATCATTGCTTGTACAGCCCTCTCGCAGTGTCCGGAGCAAGTATGGTGGGTCTGACACACCGTTGTCAATGTGTTCTTTTTTCCATTTCCAGGAGTGTATTTCGAAAGATGTTCTCTCATTTGGTCCAGCGTTAAAGAAGATGGATCCTGCTAAGGGGGTAGTTGACATAGGACGTGATACATTCTTGGCGATATTCATGAAATGACCAGGGCCGCGGCGTAAAACAGCGTGAGTAATCCCAAAAATTTGAGAATATTGTCATACTTTTCTCGTTAGCGTCCTAGTCTTCGTGGTATGTAGTTAAAGGGAAGCAGAAAAACCATGGTGGCTGCGGAGGACAAAATAGTATGACACCGGCTCAGGATCATGCCGACTATTCAAAACAGAAGCCAATGGTTGAAGTACCTGAGTTTGACTGTCCAGCGACTGGTGGGGCAACGCCGGGGCGAACGATGCTTGCAGTTCGACCACCCAAGGTAAATTGTCGGCAGCATCGTCATCAGTCATTGTGAGAACAAACAGAGGACCAACCAGAGAAGAAATTTGCTCGGAGATCGGATTACACTCGTTACCAGTCGCTTTGGAAGTAGGTATAAATACATCACGTGCAGTAGATTTAACACAACTTTATTGTATGGAAGCATTAACATCTTGAACACTGTATTTAAGTAGAAACCAGTTACGTACACAAAGAGCTGTAGCAATACACCTAGAGAACTGAGGCCGGTAGTAGCTCGGATAGCCTTAAATAGACTGAGGCGGACTCTGACGGTGATCTCTCTCTCTCTCTCTCTCTCTCTCTCTCTCTTTCTCTCTCTTTCTCTCTCTGTCTCACTCATTCACTCAGACACACACGCACACACATACACACACATGTCTGAGGCGGACTACATAGCACTGCTGCACGCGCTGGCTTCTTAAAGTACTAGCACGCGACACTGTAGTAATACCCCGTGGAATGCGTGGTCATTAAAAATAGTGAATTTGGTCATTTGTATCAGATAAGATGAAAACGTTTCCGTTTGTAGGCGTTGTTGCGGCGTATATGCACTGTAGCGCGGCTCCAGTGCAAGTGTATAAGCATCGACATGTAGGCAAGTGAATAATCTGGTGTTCGTGTCTTTCCGACGTGCGTGTGGTAAATGCGAAATACGAATTATGGTGATGTTATTACCAAATGATACAAAACAGGTCCAAGGTGCTATTATTGTGTTCTTCGTTGCCGAAGGACAAACACAGGTAGATATCCATCGGAGAATGAAGAACATTCTTGTCGAAAACCATTGTTGTGGCAAGTTGCGTCAAATTCTGTTTCAACGACGAAGGCAACATGTTCCTTGAGTGCGTTCTTGTAGGCGAAAAAAATTGCTGCCACCATTGGGAATCAGAGTGGAAATCGTCAACGATACAGTGTTGTCATCTATCTTCCCGACTTCCCTTGAAATTCGAGAGACAGCCATATGCGGAAAGGTGATTCTCACCAACTTCTATGATTACAGGGGCGGTCTGTCATTATTTATTGATTTTAAGGAACCTGATGTCTTCATCAATGGAGAACGGTACGACGCAATGCTGGAGAAATCACGGTGTGCAATTAAGGCGAAATTTCCGGGAAAACCGCGAAATCGGGTGCTGCTGCTTCATTATCACGCACGTTTCTATACCCAAAATGCCGTAACGCGTAAGTTACACCAACTTAAGTGGTAGACCGTCGACCAGATGCGCTATTTCCTGATGTCTGATGATGTTTGGTTTGTTGGGCGCTCAACTGCGCTGTTATCAGTGTCCGTAGAAAGTGCCAATTCTTACATAGTCCATTTTTTTTTCACTATCCAATCTTGACGCTGCCACAAATGATGAAGGTGATGATGATGGAATGATAAGGACAACACAGTCACCCAGTCCCTGGGCAGAGAAAATCCCCAACCCGCCCGGGAATCTAACCCGGGACCACATGATCCAGTGGCAGCGACGCTAGCCACTAGGCCATGAGATGCGGACAGATCTGATCTCTCTCCCATGCGATTATCACACTTTCGATCCCTTAAGAAAGGCCTTGAAGGGTCGACGGTACCTGTCGGACGAAGGCGTGCAGCAGGCAGTCACGAATTACTTCATGCCGCAACACATGGTGTTTTACCAAATGGGTATCTTCCATCCGGAGCGTCTGTAGTGGTATGATTGCCTCAATGCTCACAGTGATTTTTCCCTAACTTAGCATACGAATTTCTGCCGTAGAAGGAAACACACAATGATGCCGTACAGGAACAAACGACAAACAAATTTGCCGTAAATGTTACAATATTTCTTATACACGTTTCTTTCTAATCACGCCTAGCAAGTCATAGTGCATTTGCTGATCAACCCTCACCTTTCTTAAGTGGGAAGGAAGATGTGCGGAATACGGGTACCTTAATTTATTTAATCGTATGGCTAGGGCTTGACGCCACTTCGGCGACCTGCAGTCGATGAGGATGATGATGAGGACAGCACAACACCAGTCCATGGGCGGAGAAAATTCCCCGACCCAGCCGGGAATCGACCCCGGGCCCAGAGGATTGACAATCCGTCAAGCTGACCATTCAGCTACCGGGAATGGACACGGATACCTTAATATTGAAGGAGAATAAATCTCAGGTATCCGGAAAATGTGCGGGTACATTCGTAGAATGTATTTTTGTGTTTCGTCCGGAACTAGTCCGCATCGTTCACGGCTAAGTATGGAAGTGTGATTACACATGTCAATCACATCGCGATTACAGGCAGCATGGGGTTCACGCCTGAACCTCAGGACGTGCGCTAGCAGCGCAAGTCGGTTGTTTCAAGCGTCAACTTCGCGTCTCAATATCTCGGGATGTAATGTAAATATTGCGATGCAATCAACGCCATACTGTATATGCTTTGTCATGCTATGGATTGCTGAAGAAAAAATATAGGAGGTCCATTTAAAAAACATAAGTTTGTGTTAAAAAACACATATGCTTTCGTGTACCTTCATGGGTCCCAGCCCTACATATATACCGGTGAAAGTCGTTTTCCAATAGCTGTTATTGTTCCAGAGATAATTTGGGTGGACAAGACAGCTGGGATACCATGTATACAAGCCTCCAGTGTACACATAACAGCCGCCACAGGACAGGAAGTCAGAAGGACCTCTGCTCCAAAGTTCACCGGTACAAGAGACGCGGAACACGTTATCCAGGAAGCACGGCTTCCGAGTTCATATTTTTCCATCACCGCTGCACACGCATCGCCTACAATTTCAAGGCAGGCCGGTTACTCATAGCAGCTGCAAGAGCAATGGGCCGTCTTCCAACGGCATTCCCTGTCCCCTGGTTTCTTCCATTCACGAGTAGTTTTCCATTTCGACATAAGTGCTGAGTTATTTGAGATCTAAATGAACGCCAAGCATAATTAAAAGACTCATTTTCTTCGAGTCTCTGGCTATTTTGTATTCGATGAGCTACCCAGACAGTAAATTAATTAGTGGCTCTTGTGTTAATAAAACACGCAAGAGTATCAATGATTTTTTTATGAGCTAGTTGACCCTTGACCAGCATTAGGGAGGAATCAGTTTCAAATAGTCGTTCAACTTCCTTGAACCCTTAAATCCGCTCTGAAGAAGATAGTGTGATGTTCCTAAGAAAAAAAGGCTACTTTCATTACTCATAATTGTCGTATCGATGGTTGGGCTCCAACACCTCGTCGTTGACAGGAGCTTAAACCGCAATTGTTCACTTCCTTCGATGACCATTGGATTGGACTGAGGGTTCAGGGTGTAAGGAACAGCATTGTGCATTATTTTTACGCAGTTACGTAACGTTTCACGGTTGATGTAGCTCTGAACTGCTCCAGTGACTTTCTGTGAAAATGGTTCAAATGGCTCTGAGCACTATGGGACTTAACATCTGTGGTCATCAGTCCCTAGAACTTGGAACTATTTAAACATAACTAACCTAAGGACAGCATAGACATCCATGACCGAAGCGGGATTCGAACCTGCGACCGTAGCGGCCGCGCCATTCCGGACTGTAGCGCCTAGAACCGCACGGCCACAAGGGCCGGCATTCTGTGCAAATTGAGACCTCAATTTCCTTGGCTGGTCTAGTGGTGTGATGCTTCATAAGCGTTTCTCGCTCCATGTTATAGACCGTCATTCAGGAGAAGGTACGTCTAGTAGACAGGTGCCTGCAAAATTCTCTTGGTTCAAATGGATGTGAGCACTATGGGACTTAACATCTGAAGTCATCAGACCCCTACAACTTAGAACTCCTTGAACTTAACTAACCTAAGGACAGCAAACACGTCCATGCCCGAAGCAGGATTCGAACCTGCGGCCCTAGTGGACGCGCCATTCCAGACTGTAGTGCCTAGAACCGCTCGGCCACTTCGTCCGGCCTTCTCTTGGTCAACACACAATAGTAGGCATATCTTTAGGGCATTCACAGCTTGTAGAAAGAAATTCTTTCTCCATGCTATAAATCTGTCAAGATCCACGATTACCAGTTTTTTATGATTTGCTTTAGTGACTCTTGACACACTAAGCCAGTACCCAACAGTTTTACGTGAAGTCGTGCAGAAGCTGGTCCTTCGTCCAACTCGATTCCACGTGACGATTTGATCTACTTGTTTGTCACAAATTACAAGAAGACTACAAAAACCTACCTAAAGCACATGGGTCTTCCAAGAAATCTTACCAAGCAGTATGGGTATGTACTACGTGATACGCATTTCAAGCAGCTGTCACTAGTCGGCACTGCAGTTGCAAAACTATCCAAGGTGGAGGCAGCGGGAAACTCATAAATCCAAGGTGGTGGAGGCGTGAAACTTAAAAAATGCAAGGTGACGTTGCCAGAAAATTTTGTAAATCGATATAGCAGTGGCAGGACTTTTAAAAATCCAAGATGTCAGTGGCGGACAAGCAAATACAGCTGCCATCGTTTTTGACTATCTTTCCATGGTACTGGCCGGCAGGATACGTCATAAAAACATTGTCATTTAGCCGACCAGATTGGCCGAGCGGTTCTAGGCGCTACAGGCTGGAACCGCACGACCGCAACGGTCGCAGGTTCCAACTGCCTCGGGCATGGATGTGTGTGATGTCCTTAGGTTAGTTACGTTTAAGTAGTTCTAAGTTCCAAGGGACTGATGACCTCAGAAGTTAAGTCCCATAGTGTTCAGAGCCGTTTGAACCATTTGGAACCATTATCATTTACATGGTATTCAGAACGATAAGGATACCCTTCAGACTATTGGGGATTCTTCGGTCTTCTTCGATGTGATCTGTTGGAATCTTTTTGAGATTCTCCAGGTTTCTTGGGAGTACTACACGGGAATCCGCTTGGCACGAAGCTAACGGTGGAAGGTCTTCTCCATTTAGAGGTCCTCCAGTCTCTGAACTACCATTAAGGACAGCCAAGCTATTCTCACTCTAATGTCTGACACTCTGTCATGAGAACCCAAAGAAGAAAATTCTGATCGACGTTTTACGGGGAGTCTTTTCTTCTTGTACTTGCAAACTTTAGCCACATTGCCCTTTTTTACTGTACATGCCGCTTTGTCTTATTGGCCATTTCAGCTGCGATTCTGTCTTTGTTTGGAATGTCTGTTAGTATACCAGAAAACCTTTTTTTGGCTCAGTTGGATTGCTGTACAGCACAGCTTTGGAGAATTGGGTGATTACTTATAGGGTGATATGATTTTAGTCATTTTTCCAAATATTGTATTTTTTTTTAATTTACGGTAATGAGTGGTTAGTTGGCAAATCTTTTGCTCAAGTTTTCGTAGCAGTTCTCTCTGACCCAGTACCTAACTACATCATCTGCCTCCAGAGAGGCACCGAAAACAAAATGGATGCTACATAATCCAGAAACATCAGAAATAAGATTATTTTCGTTCATACAACCACAGCTAACTGTTAAAAAACATCCATCAGCAGCTCCTCAATATGGTCCAAAGACCGGAAAAAAAGTACGATGAAAACATTTTCCCTCCAGTCAGCAAAAACATGAAACACGGCCCCTTCCTTCGTGACGCTTTGAAGCACACTGAAGTTAACGTTGGGTGGTGCAGCTTTACATACACACTTCACTAGCACGGTGAAGCCACTCTAACTCCACGATGGCAGGAAACAGAAACGCTGTTCCAACTAGCCAATTTTGCCAGCTAACATCGGTGTCCGCTACTATTTCGTTTCCATGAATTTCTTTTTGTTAAAAACGTGGAGGTATTTTGTGCTCATTCTGTACTTGTAATTCCGATTGTTAAGTGTTACTCGTCAGTGTGGAACCATTGCTAGTAAATCGTCTTCAGCAGGTGGAGGAAATTTAAAGATTATCAGCGCACTACGTCACGTTTTCGTTTAGTGAGTGCGAGAGCTTATTCGACTCCACGGGCATACGATACAAGAGATGTGCTATGTATCACGGAGATGTTCTACAGTTGAAATTCCGAGATTGAACGTTCTTAGGCGATTAGCAGCATGTTATGTGATTCTTAAGTGTCCTTCATATACAAACAAGTTACATTTTAACAACCTGACCAGTAACGGAGTTGTTCACATATAGCCTTCAAAAGTTTAGTATTTATCTTCCTTCCGTCAAGGTGGGTTAAGCTGATATATATATATATATATATATATATATATATATATATATATATATATATATATATATATATATATATATATCATAAGTTTCTGCCCGAATCACAAAGACATTCCAGTTACTCTGAAACACAGAAACACTTGTTGGCAGAACCTTTCTTTCAAACGGGCACAATATTTCGGCTATCATACATGTCGCCATCATCAGGTGAACTGACTAACTGAGCTCCTGTGAACGTGCCGGCACGGGGATCCGTACGCTATGGCTGCTGAGAGGGAACTGGGTTCGGTCGCGGCGGCGGCCGATTTAAATACCCTCCGCCCTCGGCGCGCTCCCTCCGCTGTCCGCGCTCCGCTCCACGGTCACACGGTGGAACAGTTGCGACGGCGTCTGAGATGACGTCGGAGTGATGACTCTGTCCGCCGTGGTCCTCACAACTATACGTTTGCTCGATTTACTCTTGATTAACCCAATCGCTGGTTCCCAAGCCTTGCTAAGATTATATCCACAGTCACGGTTTATGAGGTCGTCATTGGTGCGAATTTCGATGGCCTCACTAACAACGCTGTCCCAGTATCTCGACGTCTGTATCAGAATCCTCGTGCGTTCATACTCCATAGCGTGATTTACCGACAAACAATGTTCAGCGACCGCCGACTTGCTCGGATACATCAGTCGAGTGTGCCTCTGGTGTTCACGACATCGATCCTCGACGGTACGCATCGTCTGACCAATATACGACTTGCCACATTGGCACTGAATCTGGTACACGCCGGCCTTCCTCAAACCGAGGTCATCTTTGGCACTCCCCACCAGTGCACGAGTTTTATTCGATGGACAAAACACAGTTCCTACCCGGTGTTTTTTTCGAAATGCGGGCGATTTTCCCCTAGAGTGCGCCTGTATATGGAATAAACGCCGTGCCTACCTCCTCCCTCGTGATTTTATCCATCTTCACAGGTTGTGCTGTAGTGGTTGGGCGGAGAGCACGTTGAATCTGCTGCGACCGAACCCAGTTCCCTCTGAGCAGCCATAGCGTACGGATCTCCGTGGCGGCACGTTCACAGGAGCTCAGTCCGTCAGTTCACGTGATGATGGCGACTTGTATGATCGCCGAAATATTGTGCCCGTTGGACACCGTAGACCGGCAGTACACCCGTGGATATTTTGATTATCAGCATGTTACTTCCGCAAATATCCCGCGAAGGCCGATCAATTCGAGAACATCGTTATTGTGGCCGATTCAAGGACTGTCCTCCAAAACCTAGAAAAACGGCAGAGGGACTCCAAAACTAACCGCCAAGCGCTTGACGTACAGAAAATAATCTACCAGTATGGACCCCAACAAAAAAAGTATTCTGTTTCTCTAGTATCTCATATTACAAGTTGGTAGACGAGCAGGTGAAACTGAGTGTGACTAATGGATAACTTTACTATACTGGTTCACCGCATACGGATTTCGTTGCTGGTATAAAGAAGCCATTCCCAATAGTTCAAAGGAAGGCATTATTCATAAACACCGCCGAGAACTCCGCAAAACACCTGGTTCTCACAAATAAAACTATGTAGACGACTCACCACTATTATAATGCTCATCCAGTAAAAACTTTATATGTTGAAAGTTCAGCCGTCTCTGTCCTGATGATATGGCAGACCTCAATTAGGTTGCAAGCAGCTCACGGACTTGATCAGTGTAGGAATTCTCCGAGCTACTTCTGTGACAAACGTGCTTCGGCTGTTGTCCACGGAGGACTGTGTCAGTATTTCCCGGTTTCTGCAAAATGCAGACATACAGCTATAAATCAGACACAAAGATAGAGGAATTAGCACCACAGATGACCCCCATGCTCAACAGGCGATCTGATGAAATCATTCGTCTTCAATTACACTTCACCATGAGAAGTCGTGACTCATGAATTGCGTTAAACACTTGCTGGTCAACGTGAGGGATACAGCCAGACAGTCTTGATGCCATTGGTGCAGTCTTCACAGAATTTCAAATATTCTAGATACACGGAAGCTGTATATGCGGGGTAGTGTCCACGGTGCCTTTGGACATTGATTCGTCATTTTTATTGTAATATTCTCTTGCACTTCAGTTGTACGAAGTGTATCCGGAAGTGTGAATTGTGTCAATGTAATTTCAAGTGCCTACGTCGTATAATATGATGTTGAATAACAGTTCTGTCAATACCCCCTCCATGGCTCAGTGACTACTGTAAAAGACCTATAAATAACTTTAAAAAATCCCACGAAGCGGTCACGACAGCAAAATCACAGGAATAAAACCACATACGTGGGGGTACTAACAGCTGTTGTTGGCATCGGATCCGCAATGGAGGGACACCAGCCTCCACAAGTATGCTGTTTACAGGACTTGTGCGGAAAGCTCCAGTTGCTAGTCGGATCCCGCAGTGAAGTATGGGGTAAGGCAACCGCAACGCTTAAGGCAATGCCGAACCGTAAGCCAGGCTCCCATAATCGAGATGGACAATGGGAAAAGGTGTCTTTCATCAAAACAAGACATAAGTTCAATAAACATATGTTCGTTTTAAAGTATTATAGAATTTTTCCAATTTAGATGATTTAAGCGAATCAACACATAAATTCATAATAAATTCTCTTAATGTCCTCCTCTTCCTTCTCAACTGGTTTGCACATGTAGCATAATAGACTGTTGCTTCCTTTGAAATACTCTCTTATGATTTCAATGGTTTTTCAGCCTTCCATGGCATGCCAATGGACAGTTTCCCTATCTGGGCCATCTACTGCATTGAAAAATTGTTTAAGGTGCCATCAGAGATAATAATCCAAAATATTGACACTGAAATTCGGTGGACCTCTTATTTACAGGGACACAGTTTTTAGTAGTTATCGGACAGTGTTCTGTATAAAGTTCCTATAGACAAGGCCTGTAAGTTGTTCTGGGAGGCCGGCCGGAGTGGCTGTGCAGTTCTAGGCGCTACAGTCTGGAACCGAGCGACCGCTACGGTCGCAGGTTCCAATCCTGCCTCGGGCATGGATGTGTTTGATGCCCTTAGGTTAGTTAGGTTTAATTAGTTCTACGTTCTAGGCGACTGATGACCTCAGAAGTTAAGTCGCATAGTGCTCAGAGCCATTTTTGTGCTGGGAGAACGTATGGCCCTGGCAATCCTTCACCTACAATTATGTCCCACACATTCAGCTTAAGCTGATGCTTATCTCTAGCCTGTTCTGTAGCACGAGGGTTGCAGTTGGCCCATAGGTTTTGGTTGTTGACATTTCATATTCCGTCTCTTTCGATGCCTCGTCTGGAAACAAAACTGAATAGAACCATCGGCAAAGTTCTACTGTGGTTCGTTATAAGCAGGCGTAAGGTCCTGCACGTATTGAAGATGATAGAGATACGTGAGTTGCTCGTGAAGCATCCTCTAAAACGTTATCTCTGTTAATTATAAATAAACAGTACCGTTGTGATGTATACGTGCTTTTAAATCTGAAATCGATGTATACTGCTCTGAGCACTGTAGTGCAAGTGACTTTAACTTTATCCTCGAGTACTGGTATGTTCTGTTCATAATGTTCTTTTGGACAACCTTGGTCACAGTGGTTCCCTCTGCTTCTGGATGTTCTAAACAACGGGTTCTGAAGACGTAGTGCTGTCCGCCGGTTCCGCTTTGCCTGGGTTATTCCATCGCTGTGTTGGTTACCAGACGTTAGGTAGATTTTGCAAGTGTGTTGGTGTGCGTTTAAACTGTCAACAGTTCGAGTTGCCATCCAGTTAAGTGAATACAGTTCTTGGCTGCCTCTCTAGTCGGTTACGAAGTTGAGCGACTTTTCCCAGGCCCATTTCTCTCTTGGTTTGATCACATCATGAGGATTTAAAAAAAAAAAATATTTTAGTGTCTCTTGGAGAAGTGTAACTGCTCTTAAGAGTTGTTAACCGGCCTTCAGCCGTTAAATTGTTTTTGAGTTATTACTACGGCGCGAATGCAATTTGTCTGAAGTATTTTTAATTAGATATTGTCTTAACAGTCAAATTTGATAATTGTTCTTTATTGTTAACCTTTATGCAATAGGTTTTAAATAAAGTGTACGTGACTTAGAAAAAAACAAATTGAGAAATCTACGGTAACGGAGTAATGTCCTGTCCACACTGAATTCTGTCTTTCCCTAAGTGCCATGTTTCATTGTTTTACACGATTTTCCCTGGATTGAACTGTTAGTATACCAGTTTCTATTGAGGCTAGATGCGTGTTACTAGGCCATTTTTCTATATAAATCAAAGTAATATTTTCGATGTTCATCATATCTCATTAACAATACCAGAAATTTGGTAGCTTGGTCATTTGAGAGGATGCCCTGATTAATTCTCTCTGCAAGGCGAGATAAAGAGGTTGCAATGCATTTTCTTTATCTAAGTGTTGCTATTACAAAAATGTAACAGGGCAAAAATCTGCCTAGCGTCCAAGTCTTTGACCTGGAACAGACAAGCTCACAATCTAACCAAAAATGCACTCCGTCTTCAGGCCACAAGTGGCCTATCGGGACCATCCTACTGCCGTGTCATCCTCAGCTGAGGATACGGATAGGAGGAGCGTGTGGTCAGCACATCTCTCTGCCGGTCGTTTTGATGGTTTTCTTTGACCGGAGCCGCTACTGTTCTGTCGAGTAGCACCTCAATTGGCATTACGAGTCTGTGTGGATCCTGAAAAATGGTGACAGCGCATTGTGTCCCAGATGGTCACCTATCCAAGTGCCGGCCACGCCCAACAGTGTTTAACTTCGATGACTGATGGGAACAGGTAGATCTATTGCGGTAAATATGCACCATCATTAAACCGGTACCAAGTCAAATAGTAGTATTTTATCTTGGAGCATACAGGTGCTTCTTGATAACTTCGGATACTCGCTGTTGGTCTCCCAACACTAATAATAGTGCCTCCGCATTCATTAACCGACTGGGTATAAAGTAGCAAAAGAACAACATTAAGCTGTTTCCTTCCCCAAGGGATTATGGAGTTCTTGGGTATCCCGATCTATTCACTGTCCAGAAGAATCCGTTTGAGTCTACTAGAGGTCCTAAAATTTTATTCGCTCGAGTCTAAAATGTGAATTTTACAATTAGATGATATCCTGGCTTGCTGAATTGTCTTTAATACTCTTGCTAAGAGTGCTATGTATTCCTCCCATGATGTAGTCAGTACCAGAAGATCGTCCACAAATAATGTCCGTTGGATTCCTAACTCTGGATCAAGAAATAAACCCAAAGTTGATATAAAAACACCAGAAAAAATATTCAGGCTGAACACAAGGACTTTAAAATGATAACGTCAGCTCGCCCAAGTAATAGAAGTGCATTTTTTTGAGTCTTGTAAGAGGTGTACTTGCCATCAGGAGCCATTTAAATCTGTGTGTGTCAGATAGCATATAGCAGACTCTGTCGTTTTTTCACCAGACCAACACAGCATGTAGGTTATACTTCACAATAATTCGAGAAGTGTATATTTTTGCCTCCATTTGTGCACGAAAAATGTTTTTACAGCAATGTGGCTCAGCATTGATTACTACCGTATTCCGTGACATGCTCTTTAGTATATGGTACCTCACTGAATCTTTTGTGATTTGTCTTTGTGGTAGTGTCTACTTTGTAGTTCATACTGATGAATGAGATTGTTTTTCTGATTTAGACATAGCTTCATGCACTCATACTTTAACTTCTACTTAAGTGTGTAGAACTAATCTGCCTTTTCTTTGTTTATCAGAAAAGCTTTACATATGTATGAAACGATGTCATAAAAGTCTAGGTGTTTGAGAAATTTTAAATTATTGGGAAATGAAGATGCAATTAATGTCTCAAGAGGTGTTACATGAATAGACAGTACACTTAATAAAAGAAAGGAGATACAAGAAATATGTGAGATACGAATTATGATGATTTTTCTAACTTTTCATCGTTATGATGATGATCTTTTTACTTTTCACCTACAATTTTTTGGCCATAGAATAGTATAATATTCTTTTATACAAATATTTCTACTAACATATGTGACATTGCAGACTGTCTTATTGTATTTACATATAATGTAACATAAGAACATTTACATATAACATAACATAACAACATGCGTCGCTGTAACTTAAAGGAATTTTCAAGTTGTATTTGCCTTTTACACTTACGTAATTTATTGGGTTTTTTCATAATGCATATTCCCTTTGTAAATTGTTTCTATGGGGTACAGCGCCATTAGTATAGTAATTATGTTAAGTACAGTAGCGTGGGAAGCTCTCATAAGTCATTTACGAAGTGTAAGTAATCATAAAAGATGTGTGAGGAGGAAAGAGGAAAACATAAGAAAGAGTAAAGAAATGCTTACAAAAATGAGATATGAGAAATGATTATGTAGGGCAAAGATGAGAAATGTCTAGGCGGTACCAAGATGACAAATGGTTAGGTAGGGCAAAGGATCTAAATAATATGAACTCATGAAAATGTATGAAACATATGACAGGAAGACGCAAAGAGTACAGTGAACAGTGGTATTTGTTGAGAGTTTCATGAAATTGTAGGCAAAATGATTAAAGGATGCATGAACCAGAGGATGGAAAATAACTAGATAGCATATTAATTACTGACCACATTAGGTATATTCATAGACTGATTTTGACTGACTGCATAAAGTGTTCTTTGATGTGAAACTTAGTCACTCCTGACTCCATGTTTTTCCTAACTGTATTTTTGTGTTCTCCTTACCTGTGTATGTATGACCACTATCCAATGGTGTTTATTTCTTGTATGTGATCATTATACTTTTGTGTCCCTTTATACCTCACTCCCTATACTTTTCTGTATTTTTATCGATTTTATACATATATATTGATTCCAATAGATTTATAATTTTCTGTATGTGATTCTGAATCTATAATAATTGCTTTTTATTATTCTCTTTAATGTTTCTATAATTCATTATTGTATAACCATGATGCTATTTTTTTCTTCGTTTTTTATGTAGCCATAGAAATTTGTCGTTGCCATTACACATGAGCATTCCATACATACAACGATGTGAAGTCTTACTACTGCTGTGTTAATGTAGGTAACCATATGTTGTAAATGTAACAAACGGAAATTTTGTACAGAAGTTTGAGACTTTCCAGGGCAGAAGAAATATGTCTACTGATTTATTGCGTGTCACATTATGGTATACTTCACTGATACAAGCTGCAACTGACTTTCATAAGAAACTCATCGATACTACAAAATGGGTTTGGAGTTATCTGTAGATCTTCAGTCTGTTTCAAGCAGATAGTATGACATTTCACTGTTTGTGCGTGTGTGAGGTTGGCAGCTGAGAACTGTACTTAGTCTCATTGAGTCTCCTTCCACATAGCTTTCCAAAACAATGACTTTGTTGCAAAGAGTTGCAGAAAGTTTGATTGTTTGCGGCAAGGACACTCTGATACCTATTTTTATCGTTTAATTTAATACTGCCATATGTGGCTGTGCTTCAGAACTATAGGCCTTGTGTGATGTAGACACTCTGACCTACGTCCTGTGTGCTAGAAAGACCGTGTAGATGACCACTACAAAATGTGACGAATAAACGTTCGAAAAAAGGCCTGTGCACATCGTTCTCACATGCATCAGGAAAAACTGAACAAGTGGTGGGTTCTATTGATTAACCATTAACATGTTACTTATAGCTCTTTAACTGATATTCTCATAAAACTATTTTTTTGTAACATGTTTTGTATATTCCTAACCATAATGTTTAGAATTTTGTTATCGTCGCATTCCTATTTGAAACGACTCTCATACAAAATTCTACTGGCGGAAGGTGGATGATATGCAAGGTGGTAATGACATTTTGATTTTTGTATGACATTGATACGCACGTCCTAGAGAGATCAAAGTATGTTACTATTAAGCGATCTTCGCTTTTTTCTGAGCATAGTCTTTGCTTCTGGGCAGTCTGACACATTCTTAGTTGAAGTGTGGTTGTTGATGGACGTATTTAGTAGTGATGTGTAGACTTGTGATTTTATCAAATAGATGTAGAAAGGACAGAAAGAATGAATATCATGTACACAATGAAAGCTGAGAGTAATGTAATATTTGAATAATGTCTCTTTTTCTTTGAAAAGGAGAAGTTTGAGGTAGGAATGCAGGACTCTGCAGCTTGGAATGATTAGTATCAGCTAGTTAACTTGGTCAGAGCTGAGAGAAACGTCACCCCACTTCCCTGAATCATGGATGAACATATTTCTTGATTAAGCTGTCTAATTTTTATGGAAATTCTCTGTTACCTTCATATACTTTTTTAAACCATTATGTATTTCGTTAAGAGTAGTATTTTTGAGACCCATGTTGTTTGTGAAGATTACGCAAAGTTTCGCTCTGTAATGAATTCGTTGACTTGGGATATCATTTCGTAGGAATAGTTACTCTCCTGACCCCAGTGTTTATCATGACGCATTACCAAATACAATGGTTTGAATATGTATTTAGAAACAAAAATTTTACGGTGCTGCAGTTGGCAAAGCTTGTATAAGGCAACAAGTGTCTGGCGCAGCTGTTAGATCGGTTACTGCTGCTGCAATGGCAGGTTTGTTTGAATGTGATGTTATAGTCGGCGCAAGAGCGATGGGACACAGTATCTCACAGGTAGCGATGAAGTGGAGATTTTCCTGTACGATCATTTCATGAGTGTTCTGTGAATGTCAGGAATTCTGTAGAACATAAACTGTCCGACATCGCTGCGGTCGGAAAATAATCCTGCAAGAACCGGACCAACGACCACTGAAGACAAACGTTCAATGTGCCAGAAGTGCAACCCCTCCGCAAACTACCGCAGATTTCAATTCTGGGCCATCAACAAGAGTCAGCGTGCGATCCATTCAACGAAATATCATCGATATGCGCTTTCTGAGCCGAAGGCTCACTCGTGACACCTTTGTGTCTGTACGATGAGCTTTAGGCCTATCCTGCGCCTGTCTAAGCCGACAATGGACTGTGGATGACTGGAAACATTTCCTGGACGGATGAGTCTCGTTTCAGATTGTATCGAACGGATGGACGTGTACGGGTAAGGAGAAAACCTCGTGAATCCATTGACGCGGCATGTCAGCAGAGGACTGTTAGAGCTGGTGGAGGCTGTGTAATGGTGTGGGGCATGTGCAGTTGGAGTTATATGAGACCCCTAATACGTCTAGAAACGACTCTGGCCGGTGACACGTATGTATGCATCCAGTCTGAGCACCTGAATCCATTCATGTCCAATGTACATTCCGACTGACTTGGGCAGTTCCAGCAGGACAATGCGGCACGTCACAGGTCCGGAATTACTACAGAGTGACTACAGGAATACTCTTTTGAGTTTAAACACTTCCACTGGCCACCTAACTCCCCAGACATGTACATTATTGAGCATATCTGGTATGCCTTGCAAAGATCAGTCCAGAAGAGGTCTCCACCCCCTCGTTCTCTTGCGGATTTATGGACATCCTTGCAGAAACCAAGGTGTCAGTTCCCTCCTGCACTGCTTCAGACATTAGTCAAGTCCCTGCCACGTCGAGTTTGGGCACTTCTGCGTGCTGTCGGGGGCCCTACACGATGTTAGACTGGTGTACCAGTTTCTTTGGCTCTTCAGTGTATCTTAAAAATTGCGCAGTTCACTCATGGACACTGTCCCGTTGTTCTGCTGCTACTCTGGGACCTGATGGAGCCAACTCTAGTTTAACTTGAGCTGTTTATTATTATGAATAGCATTAACCACTACTACAGTAATAACTGGGCTGCACATTCCAATTTTTGATAGGTTACTTGAGTGGCTGTTTTGGGTTCCACGGCTGCAGATTTTGATCTCGTGTGAACTCGGTCTTGTAGCCTGGTTCATACCGATTTGGTCTGTCCTGGATCTGTTTAAAGTTATTACTGTTCATGTTCAGCTTGCCATTAGTTGTGAATCGATTTGCGTTGTTCTTGTGAGGGGACAATTCGCATCTTGTTCTCATGGCAATTCAATTTACCATGTGCATGGCTTGATCTATGCTATGTGAATTAAAGCTGTTCCTTGTAAATTGTGCTCTCATGTCCTCCAGTATTAAATCTATAATACTGAGAACTGAAACAGACTCAGCCATGTAACCATCCAACTTTTCGTAGAGATCCATAAGCAATTTTGCTTTCAAAGATTAGAGGATATCTGTGTGAGATAGGGATTAATTCCAATACATAGATTTATTTAAATATTTTTCAAAATATTTCCTGATACTTCTATTTAAAATGAATGGAAATGGCTCAGGGTAAAAAAGTCCTCTCTTAGCCAGGTTTGTATTCCTCTTGACCAGAATTTGGGAAGGGAAGCCTTTGCAAATACATAATAAATATTACAGGATTCCGTCAATTTTGCATCCCAAAGAGCTCCTTCATAAACACTCCTTCATCAAGACTACAACCTAAAACATAAAAAATTATCTGGTGATCAGTCCATGACCCGAGCAACATACTGAAAAATCCTTTATAAATCTGACTGGGGTGACGTTCCTTTTATGAGGAACGAAAGTTAGGAATTGCCCACATTTGCGTAATATCTCATCCATCAGTACGGTAGCATATAATGTTGTGGAGGGATACGCACTGTGGCCGAAATTAACAAAGGTGAGCATCGGTTAGCATGCATGTATATCTCCACTAAATGGTCTGTCGCTTGAGATCTGTAGTCTTTCTGACTCATGGATTCCCACTTAATATCTTACACAGCACACCCGCTTCACCCCCCTCCCCCCGCCGTCTCTGACCTCTTCTGTAACTTCCTCTATCAATTCGATTATCTAGCTTTTCCATTTTATGAGAATTGAACTCATTTTTTTATGTAATTCTTCTAAGTTGTGCTCCACCTATCTGCGTGAGAGTCTGCACATGGCAAGTTAGTGCCATCTGACTGGATATTCTGATTACAATTCTGGGTTATTTGTTCTTCCTTCGCACTTGCCCATGCTTGTACTGAAATTGATAATTATAGTTTATGTTCTTGATATCTGGATTTAACTATTAATGTTATGCTCTGCAAGTTTGTCTACCGTAGAACCGTAACTTTTCTGTCGGTTTCTGATTTAGTTCACATCAGTAGACAGGTTTTCATATCCAGAGTAACCTGTTCTTGAGCTTAGCGCAACTCAGTTATTTTGTTGGCTAATCTAGTAATTAGAGTGGTAAGGTCTGTCTGCTCCTGTGCAATCACAGCTCTGTCATGTTAGATAATGACATTATGTTGCCAACTGGTAATAATTTGTGTTGCTACAAAGTTTCCGCTGTCAACTCTAGTGTTGGTTGACTAGATGCTGCAGCTACACCAACATCTCCAATGTCATTTACAGGCTTAACATTTAATTGCATTGAATGCTTCATTCCAAACAGCAACATGAACAATGTGATTGAATGCTGAAATATTTTTTCACCTACAGTGGTATGCATGTAATACTAACACCCAAGACGTAAATGACGTGAAAGAAACACACATGAAATCCTAGAATAAATACATACGATATAATACTAAATACATCCTAGAAGGACTGCTCTGGGGTTAATGAACCCACTGAGTTCTGATAATAATTGGAAACTGAATAAAGACTGTTCTACATGGATTAATAAAAGAAGTAAGAATCCACTTCTATTCTTATGTACTTCAGGGGAAAAACTCATCATAGTCAATATTTGTATGTTTAGCTCAACAAAATGTTGCAGTGATAGACGGGCCTCATACCAGGAATGTAAGTTCATAAGGCGTACACCACCTTATTCTCTAACATGGATACATGAAACAGTTTAGCGGAGCTACAGCATTGTGTTACACAAATGTCCTCACACTTAAGACACAAATAAAGTTCGACGTCTATTAATTGTAAGTAAATGACGTAGTTGTGTTAAAAATGATGTTTGAAATCTGAAATCGGAGTATATTTCTCTGAGTTCTGAAGCGCAAGTGAATTTAACTTTACCATCTAGTATCAGTATGATCAAATCCTAAAGCACAGTGCACACCCATTAGTGATTAAACTTTAGTAACTTGCTATAAATTCAGTCTTTACATCCATCGATGAATTTATTATGTAATCAAGTAAAATAACAGCAAATGATCTTATGTAGTGTCAGCAAATCTGAAATGGGCTGGTAGCGCCGCATTAGTTTTGCGTACTTGCAATTAATTGACAGTCCCTTTGCGTTTTTTTAGCACAAAGGACTCTGCATGTGTGGTAGTGCGACTCACTGCGTGGAAGTTAAAAGGGTAGCTGTCGGTCGTAGTTATAATTGAAATCCAAGTTAAGTAATGGTTTTTCACGAGGACAGTTACTATGGTGCAGGTTAGATCTACATATTCATCCTCCACACATTGAGAAGATTTACAAAGCCATTGATCACATTACATGCAATTTTGAGGCTTATGTTATTCAAGTTAAATAGCTGAAGCAAACCTTAGTATACATCCATATACATTACTCAATAATGATTACAAGTACTGCCTACCGTTTGCAACAAGAAGCTTCGTCCACAGACACTCATGAAATGCGTTGTTCATAAAATTATTACAATGGCCACTGCAATAAAGAATGATTACGACGGAGCAAACTATCTATATGTAGGTACAGATTCACGGCTCTGACAAAAAGTATATCACAATGCTTTTGGCTTCATCATAATTTTGATACATCGAAGAGAAGTTCCCCGTCTTTCAGGAAGTACATAGCGCTGTTGCACTCGATTCAGTGTCGTATTACCTCTGACGTTTCGCTTAAGTGCTACGTATTACTACAATACTTAAAAATTTTTTGAAGTTTGTAACAAAATGCACAGTCTAATTCTTTCTGTAAATCACACACGAGGTTAGCAGAATGGAATAGAATACCTCCATGCTCAACTTAGAGGTGTACCACGTTCCTGGCCCATTTGTCTTGCACTCATATCTGATTATTCTTTGACAGCCTGTGGACATGCTCTTCCTGTTCCGGTATACGAGCAACACATAGTCGTAGTTTGTGGTGCTACTGATCCTGCTTTGGCAACATAAAAGATTTGGTGACTCCACTCTCTTTGGTGTGGAAACACCGCCTGTACAGCTGTGCAGCGTCATGTACATTCAAAAAGTGAATATCTTGTCATATTCGAATGGAGCACTCTCACTTAATTCGCATCTGTAGAACATATACACAATGAACGTGTAGAAGAAACAATTACAAATGCAAACAACTGGAAACTCAGCCCAATCGTGGACACAATAAGTGGAGTAGGTGTATAGATAAGTGAAGCTGTCAGATTGCACCTAGAAAGCCATTGAACGTCAACTGGCATTAATAACTTGAAAACGAAGCACCGTCAGATATTCACTCCTGGAAATTAGAATAAGAACACCGTGAATTCATTGTCCCAGGAAGGGGAAACTTTATTGACACATTCCTGGGGTCAGATACATCACATGATCACACTGACAGAAACACAGGCACATAGACACAGGCAACAGAGCATGCACAATGTCGGCACTAGTACAGTGTATATCCACCTTTCGCAGCAATGCAGGCTGCTATTCTCCCATGGAGACGATCGTAGAGATGCTGGATGTAGTCCTGTGGAAAGGCTTGCCATGCCATTTCCACCTGGCGCCTCAGTTGGACCAGCGTTCGTGCTGGATGTGCAGACCGCGTGAGACGACGCTTCATCCAGTCCCAAACATGCTCAATGGGGGACAGATCCGGAGATCTTGCTGGCCAGGGTAGTTGACTTACACCTTGTAGAGCACGTTGGGTGGCACGGGATACATGCGGACGTGCATTGTCCTGTTGGAACAGCTAGTTCCCTTGCCGGTCTAGGAATGGTAGAACGATGGATTCGATTACGGTTTGGATGTACCGTGCACTATTCAGTGTCCCCTCGACGATCAGCAGAGGTGTACGGCCAGTGTTGGAGATCGCTCCCCACACCATGATGCCGGGTGTTGGCCCTGTGTGCCTCGGTCGTATGCAGTCCTGATTGTGGCGCTCACCTGCACGGCGCCAAACACGCAACGACCGTCATTGGCACCAAGGCAGAAGCGACTCTCATCGCTGAAGACGACACGTCTCCATTCGTCCCTCCATTCACGCCTGTCGCGACACCACTGGAGGCGGGCTGCACGATGTTGGGGCGTGAGCGGAAGACGGCCTAACGGTGTTTTAAAATGAAAGCTGTAGCTCATTGCTCCCCCACTATTAATAAAAAAAAATATATAAAAAAACTATGTAAATGCGTTACAGCGCAAAATTATTTCATATACATACATTATCTATATTAGTCCTATAAAAATTAAACATATGAATATACATCACCTCACAATCAGTCCCAAATATTTGACGTTATGTTACTTCACACTAACTATGTAATTTGATATAATTTTCCAGCAAACATTCTATATATTATAAATAACAGCGTGGTACCAAAATCAAGTAAAAATCTCATTTCGTACTTTATAATACCCGTTATATTTCTGTGTTTATAACATCTCTGCAGTTCATAGATATAAGGCCTTTGATCATGTTCTCTGTTTTCCATTATAAACACGGTGTACATTATGAGTGCATGTGCTTATGCAGTTACTAACATCTAATGAATCAAAGGCTTAATATGGAAGCTCCAGTCATTACTATTGTGACTAATATATAGATAACGTTAGAAAAATCGAAATATTTATGTGAAAATTTGGTAAATGATACGTAGAAACGATAAAGATACTCCATCTATTTGTAACGACAGTTATTTTTGCAACAGATGTCGCTTAACTACTTCCACTGGTTTCAGTTGTGTCGATTTCGTCATCACCCATAATACAGGCTTTCTATCTAAACACTGGTCTCCAAAACTTAGTTTGAAAACATGCAAACGATAGGAAACCACTTCAAGATGCTCCCAAGCCCGAAACCGGCCCTGTGTTAAATAAAAACCACTTTCTGTTGTGACTGGTGGTGGTTATCTTTCTACAGTAATTGTTATATACTTTCTAGTCTGATTTAAAAACGTGCTGTATTAAATATGTATTTTTATTTAAGTAACTCTACTTTCGAAGCGCTGGCACTGCGACCATTATCAGCGATCAGTAAAGTAGAAAGGAGACCTACCGAGGTATTTCGTTAAGCTCTGGTACGAACAGAGCAACTTCTTGTTAAGTTAAAAAAAATTGGGTGGTCTTTTTCGGAAGAACGGGAGAAAAGAAAGGGTGAGGGCGATGTTCGAGCTATGTGTTTCACTGTCACAGAAAAGGAAAAGAATAAAAGTAAAAGTGGTGATGCCCTTGACTTTGCGCTCGACACTGACTTTAAAAGAACGGGGCAACGCATAAACAGAACCTGAATTGCCAGATAAGTGAGAACTTGTTTTTGCTTCTCCGAATGGCAAAACTTGTTTCCCCTTCGATGTTGAACGAGACACTGGGAATGCAAAGAAACGCAACAAACAACAAAAAGACACTGCGGATTAGGACTTGGGCCAGTTCCGGCAGTCCGACTAATGTCTACAAGGTAGTACGAGAATCGGTCTACGATCGTGGCACGTGTATTGAGCACTTCGACAATCTCTCCATGTGTTATTGCCAATACATGAATCCCGACGGTACCACTTCTTCTTTATTCGAATAGTGCCTCATTTATCTCACGAGAGGCTGCGTGAATCCCGTTCCAGAAAAACCTGAGGACTACCATTTTTAGAACCCTGGTACTTCCTCACCGAAGGTAGCAACGCTAACCATTCACTGCACTCACAAAGAGACACACCGGCTTTGTTACTTCTTTTAGAGTTTTACTGGATACTGATTGCGGTTTAACGTACGCCAGAAGGCTAACAAGGAGTCCGTTGAGTGCGAGCTCACAAGTTCAATCTTCAGTAAGGCTCGTTTACAAGTTATGCTAACAATAATGACTGGAAAAATATTGGCTACTAATGAAAAACGATGTACATCGGTATGGGGAAAGAAAATTAATATAAGGTAGTTGCAGAGATCCAGCTTCAAAGGTGTGTACGTATTACGTTTCACCGAATGGGCAGCATCGAAATTTTCAAAACAAACTATTAACTTGCACCATGAACACCGAATGAAAACTGGCTCGCCATGGTGATTACAAAGGTTCACATCATCAAGATCGAATGCGAACGCGTTGGGATTTACAAACTGTGCAGCACGTTCAACTAGGTATCTACTCCTAAATAAAGCGTACAGAGTTATGTTAATGTAACGGTGTGATGAGAACTGATGAAATATGATGGCATCAAAAAGAATACGAAACAGTCTCCCATTGTGCTTATTGTGGAACTGTCTGTCATTTAAGGTGAAGCTGCAGATAGTGCGATTGTATGTTTTAAAGGCACGAAAAAACAGAAATGCGGAGACCGAATTCGTCCAGTGGTTCCAGGTGGTATGTCACACTCTTCTTCAAGAGGATTTTTTGCTCTAAAGGAGTATGATTTTTTATACGCAGACCAGGAATCAAGCAAAATCAATTTATTTTGATCAGTTATTACCCACATTTAATGCTCATACCATAGTTGTAGTTTTTGTATCCCCATTTTCCAACCTTTGATCGCTGTGACGTAAATATTCTCTGCTGTCCTTGCAAGATCGCGCACACGAGAAAGAATCGTAGGAGCAGGGCTCCTCCGACTTGTCTTGGAAACAAATTGTTTACTGAACGATGGGATAAGTTCGTTTATGCCATGTATAGATTTTCGGGTAAATTCCGCAGTTTACTGTGCGTCGCCAAGTTGACGCTTTGTTTGAAATTTCGTTACCTTACGTCTTTGGTCCTGCAACACTGTTTGAAGTTATACCGGCATGGACTGCTTCCCTTGAAATCATTGTAATCTATGTCGTGTGCAATTTGATGTGGATAACATAGCTGGTTACTATTGTGGACATTCTCTAAACTGTACCGAGCATCCCTGCAACGCGCAGCCGGCCGCGGTGGTCTTGCGGTTCTAGGCGCAGCAGTCCGGAACCGCGGGACTGCTACTGTCGCAGGTTCGAATCCTGCGTCGGGAATGGATGTGTGTGATGTCCTTAGGTTAGTTAGCTTTAAGTAGTTCTAAGTTCTAGGGGATTGATGACCTCAGAAGTTAAGTCGCATAGTGCTCAGAGCCATTTGAACCATTTTCAAAATGGTTCAAATGGCTCCGAGCACTATGGGACTTAACAGCTGAGGTCATCAGTCCCCTAGAACTTAGAACTACTTAAATCTAACTAACCTAAGGACATCACACACATCCATGCCCGAGGCAGGATTCGAACCTGCGACCGTACCGTTCCCGCGGTTCCAGACTGACGCGCCTAGAACCGCACGGCCACACCGGCAGGCGAACCATTTTGAACCAACCTTGTGAACTTAGTGTTATAAAAGTAGTGTTGTAAAAAATTGCGAATTGTCAGTTACAAGAATCACAAGGATTTTTTGTCGAACATCTTTACAGGCGATGAAACATTCAAAGTCGCATCCTCAGTTGGTAAAGTCACGACGACGGTTTTCTGATCTTCTGGCAATCTGAAGCGGCTGTTCTGTTTTACGCCCTGTTTTGTGGTGCAAAGAATAGGTATGAAGTGTATTGTACTACTCTCAAGAAGTTTGGAACATCTCTGTCAGACACGTTTCATACTATTTCCCTTGTATTTCGTGCTGTCACTCTCAGTTATTTGTAATTTAATTTTGTACTTCGTGTTTGTCCTCATTGAGCGGTAAACAATTTTTCCAGTAAGCATCTGATCCTATGTACATTATGTGCATTTTGTGCTCCCAAATTTCTTTTCTCTCTTCATCATCTGTATGAATGAGTGAGTGAGTTTGTATGTTGAATTTGTCTAATATATGGTAGCAGTACAGCATCTGGCTGTCTGCTGTGGTAGCAAACGAATGTTTCTCAGTCGACGCAAAGAGATTTGTACCCCTTCGATAGTCACTCGACAATAGTTACAGCCTCCTCCGACTAACTGGGAGAGCGTGTCTCGGCACTCGGGATTAGACCTTTGGTGAGTGAAGACGATTCTCTTAAGAGCTGGAGGGTGTATTAATGTGTGATGGTGTGTAGCTATTCCAACTGATGTACACGTTTATCTGCTAGTTCGCTTTTACCTTCAGTGGTCGAATTCTAGAATTTTTCAGAATATATTTTTCTGTAGTTAGTAAGTTTTCTGGTCCTCGCTTTGTGTAAGCAGAACACGAAGTGTAAGAACTTCGTTACTCCAGCACAAGTTTAAAATTCAGTTCTCTGACTTCTCCTTTAACTGTGATGTACGTGTGAACTTTCCTCGTGTGTATGCATTTCATTTCTTCTACTTTTCATTTCGTTTCAATTTTAAGATTGTGTAGCCCTTTCATACCACGTGATGGTAATTTCATCGGGTGTAATTTCAGTACCATCTTGAATAAGTTTTATTCTTAGTTCTGTGTAGTATTTTATTGCTATTTGTGTCTATACGGTTTACATTTCTGTTCTCGAAATTTACACATGTCTTCATAATTTTGCTTTGTTCATGATTATTCATGGCATTTGCAGATGTTTCACGCCAGCGTAGCTTAGTTTACTGTGAAAGGTGATGCGGATTAATTTCTTTGTAGGAAAGTGTTCCATACTATTCTTATTCACAATAATTCAATCATAGCGATAAGAATGAACCACTGAGACTGTGGCTTACTGTGATGGGTGAAGTTCTTTTAGTCTCAATTCTTATGTATGAATTGTGTACGTTTGTGTGAACTTTTCCCATGAGCGGCAAAGATTTCCTTTTCATTCATCACCGCAATGTCCTGCAGCACACAATACAATAATTTTATAAGTGAGTTAATAAATTACGTAACAGGTAACTATAGATCATAATTTAGAATTGTTTTGTGAATTTTTGGTTTGGTGTTTTATTTTAATAAGCTATGTTAAACTGTGATGGTTGTTTCTCAGACAAATCCATCGTCTTTTGTAAGTTTATTTCTAATACATCCCACCTAGCGTTTCTGAAGCACAAAAGGCAGGCATTATATTTGTAGACTTTGTCTGATGGTATTATTCCTTTTGTGGAGGCTTAAGGTCCTGCTTGCTCTGAATTACTTTATTTAACGGTTGCACTCAAATTGTTTCCGTATGCTCATTCCATACATTCACTTTACCTTTTCATTGATATTAATTCATTAGTTATGCTTACCAATTCAGTGATTAATTCAGCTCTTATGTAAAATTTTCCCAATTGTAATTAAATTTGTTGCACACGAAACTTACAGTAGACTGCTGAGTTTCACACTGACTAACTTCGCCCAGTTTCTGTTCGCCAAATCACTCTCCAGACAATCATTTGCACATTTAAAGAGAAGAAACGACTTCATCATGCAGAGCGCAGACGAACTTTTCCTTCTCCATGACAACTTAGGTCCTCACAAAAGTCATCGCACCCGAGAGGATCTCACAAAACTTCGTTGGACTTCTCTTCCTTATCTGCCGTATTATCTGGGTCTCACATCTTCCAGT
The DNA here is from genome assembly GCF_023897955.1 of Schistocerca gregaria. Classification (NCBI taxonomy): domain Eukaryota; kingdom Metazoa; phylum Arthropoda; class Insecta; order Orthoptera; family Acrididae; genus Schistocerca; species Schistocerca gregaria. The sequence goes on from NC_064927.1 coordinate 174,232,902, forward strand.
TTCCATCCGTTTGGCCCAATGAGGATGCACTCCGCTGAAAGCAGTACACGGATGGTAGGGAGTTTATTGACACAGCGGAGCGTTATCTCCGATGTCGACCGGTAGATCCAAATCAAATGCCTGTGAGCACTGTGGGACTTAACATCTGTGGTCATCAGTCCCCTAGAACTTAAATCTACTTAAACCTAACTAACCTAAGGACATCACACACATCCATGCCCTATGCAGGATTCGAACCTGCGACCGGTAGAGTGGTACAATGTGGGCGTAGAGGCCCTCCCAATAAGGTGACCGCATTGAGCGTAGTTTTGTTGAAAAATAGGGTTTTGTTGCCAAAAACGAGGGGAATAATATGGCGTACTTGATCCTGACTTTTTGAACCAACCTGCTTTCAGGAAAGAAAGTATTGTATTACTTACTGAATGTCCCTCGTAAGCGCTACAACGGGAAGTACGCTCTGCCGTTCACTCCAGTGGTTTTCAGAGTATAGATGTTAATGGAGCACGAAAAGAATGACAGCTCAGATGACTCTATAGCTGGTCTCATCTTCTCTTTGCACTCCTCGAGGAAGCGATACCTAGTGACATTTAATGTATTCCAAGATTCCTTACTTAATATCAGGTAATTGTAAGTAGGCTTTCACGTGATACTTGTCGTTTAATCTTATCGTCTCTGCTAGCATAGGTGTGGCAGTTTTTCTGTTACGGTCTCCCAAGTTTCTAATCGACAGTTGTTTGTGTCGCGCTTCTTCCTCTACGTCAAATATCCCCCGTTAGGCGTACTTAGTACGCATTCCACAACTTCTTGATTTGACGCTCATACTATCCAACGTGATTCGAAGGGCCGATTTTGTAACACCTACACTTGATAATAAGCTTGATAATATATCAATTGCTCATATATGTCAATGCTTGATAATATATCAACAGCAACTTTTTTACGCTCTGAATAAAGCAGTCCTCTCGAAGTTAGATTTAAATATCACTGTGCTTTTCAAGAAATTGTCAAGTATCTGCTGGGTACAAGCGCTGGAGAGAGTGAAAGGCACTCAGAGAATGAGAACTAACAAGCAACTTAGCACAGGAAGCAAGCCTTATCTGCCCCATTGCCCGCAAGATCGCATACGTTCCATGTCGAAGACAATAAAGTCTCCAGACAGTCGGGTCTCTACGACACGAACGAGGAAAGCAACAGAGCAAGCAACGGTGTTTCTCTGTAGCGACCCAACAATTAAGACGGCTGTAGATGTATGACGATCAGTTAAACCGACAAAAAATAAAGTATTGAAAACGTATGCAGGAGGGCAACCTCTCCTATGCGCAATAAATCTAAACTTACTCTGGGCCTCTACAATATCCAGGATGGCAGACGGTTAAAACCCTGATTTGGGGCTGTACTTGCTCCACACCAAGTGACTCCAGCACATGCCGCAAACTGATCCCTGATGGCCTTGTTGCTCGTGGATGACTGGACAAAAGGCGCTCCAGAGGTGGACTAGCAACCGTATAATATGCAGATGAAAATAGAGCACCGACGAAGTTACATGACTGTCACACAGTAAGGAGCTGCCGCCGGATCGTGAGCGGCGGTTCTCCAGCCTCATCACAGAGACTGGGTACAGGGCTGGTCCTATAAGCACCTCTGCCCAGCCTAATATCTTCATGGTAGATAGCATCAATAACCTTCAGTTAAGAAGGCCTCCCTGACCCATACACTGTCCATCCACAGTCCATTTGTCAAAGCGCAAAAGCCGTATGAAAGAGGAGCAGACGTGCTCAGTCTGCTCCCCAAGACCTGTGGCTAAGGCACTTTATGATTTTTAGTACCTTCTGACCTCTGGATTTCAGGTCTCACAGGCGTGGTAACCACGACAGTTTGAAGTTCAGACTAAGGGGCAGAAACCTCAATGAGTCTCTACAATGTCGAATGGCCTTGCATATGAGGGATCTTATGCAAGGTTGGTTTAAAAATATGAGGCGAGCTATTGAAATTAACACCTACACAGTTACATGCCGAAAACTGACAACCGTCTTTGCAGCCCACTCTTCTAATTTCCAAAAAATAACCTACGATTGGATGGGTCGTTGTTGCGACACTAGAGGAGGAAAAGAAAAAAGAAAGATCGTCCACAAGTAAGGAGCACAGTACAGCACACCATAACGTAGACATTATGCTATTTATAGCTACTACAAGGAAGGTAACACTTAAAAAAAAGTCCTAAGGAACATTATTGTCAGTGTCAAAATGATCTGACAGCACATCACAAATCGGGACCTAAAAAACGGCTTAGACACGAAGGACCTTATAAAAATGGAGAGGTGGCCACGAAAGTCCCAGTGATGAAGTAACACTAGAATACCGTGTCTCCAAGTCGTGTCATACACCTTACTGACATCAAAGAATATACCCATATAGTCCTGTTTAGGTAGGAAAGCCTGCTGAATAGCCGACTCCAGTAGGGTCAAGTTGTCGATGTTGGACCGAAATCTCCGTAAACCACACCGAAAACGGCTAAGGAGTTGTCTAGTCTCTAACAACCGGAACCAGACGATGGTTCACCATTTGAACCAGAGTCTTTCCTACACAGCTCGTTAAGGCGTTGCTCCAGTAACTATGGGGACATTAGCAGACCTTTCCTGATTTGAAGGGAGGTATGAGAACAGCCGCTCTCCACGAGTTGTGAAACTGACCTGTCTGCCATATCAAATTAAAACATTTGAGGAAGATTTCCTTTGACGCTGCTGGTAAATATGGAAACATGCAGTGAAGGATTTGATCATGACTGCGTGCAGTATCACGTGTCTCAGACAGTGCTGATTCCAGCTTCCGCATGGGGAAGGGGCAATTGTAAGATTCAGAGTTGTATCTGAAGTCCAACGTGTCCCTCTCTGCAGTCGTTGCAGCCTCATGATTGTGGCGAAATATCCGATACTGGCTGATATCGGCAGTAGCTGCTGTAAATGCTCTGCCATTGCCTGAGCAATGTCTCTGGGCGACTTTTGGAGTCACCAATGTTTCAGCACTGCTACTATGGGCAAACAACTTTGCTAACTAGAAATCCTCCCGATGGTTTCCTAACTCTTCCAGAACACATGGAACGGTTGATGGAGTAAAGGAATGCTCTGATTAACTACCTGTCGAGCCTTGGTCCTCGCGTCCTGATATCGGTGAGGTCGTCCGCTGTTTGCAGATACTTACACTGTTCAAAAGCTGCGCGCCTGTCGTGGACTGCTGAGCAGCTCTCATCGATCCATCAAGTGACAGCATGGAACGGGTTGCCTCCTAAGATGACCTAAGGACTTTGGGAGGGATAAGTCAGCAGCATGATGAATTACTCAAGTAATGTGGTTTACTCATTCCTTGATCCTGTCACGGTGTTTAAACACAGCCAGCTGTCTGGATTGAGTCCAATTAGGCCTGTTGATCATCCAATTCGGTGGCTTCTCTTCAAACAAACCTCCATCCAGTAGGTGGATCCACAATGGGAAATGGTCGCTGGAATGAAGATCACCGCTATTTCCCACAGAACTCAGTCTGCAAGAGCAGGAGAGGAGAAGGAGAGATCGTTGGCTGAGGACGACCCAACAGAAGCCGAGAAATCAGTGGGGACTGGTTGTATTGAGGGTGCACAGCTCCTGAGACATTATGAGGTTCTCCAAGACTCGACGCCGAGGACAAGTAGAGCTTGAGCCCCATAATACACTATGTACATAGAAATCACCCAGCAGAAGAAATGGAGGAGTGGCGCAATAGCACCTGTGAGAGTCTCAGAGCCTATTGCGTCCTGTGGAGGTAAGTACAGTAAACAGGTAGTGATATTCTGACCCATATGGGTTGCTATCGCTACAGCTTGCAAATCAATAACCAAGGAGGGAGCAGAGGAGTTATGTGTGTTATTCAAAAACACAGTAACCCCAGCCCATCCCAGCCAAATCATACTTTCGGTGAAGGGTATAACAACACAGCACAGAGGCATCAATGGCCTTAAAATCTGTTTCTTGTCAACACAAGAGAACGCTGGTGCTAGGACTTTCATTTCCTCCACATGAGTCCAGAATTTATTAATGTTCCAGTGTGGGATGGGAGACATCTATCATGGGGGTAGCAGGAAGGGTAGCCTGCAATTCGCGGAGATTCAGTCTTTAGGGGAGGTGAGCGCGCCAGTCCCAAATGGAAGTCCATCGCCTCTAGGCATCTGAGAGGATGACGTCGACATCATCGAACTGCGTACTTTCCGTCTCTGTCAGTGAGCGATTCTATGCTTTTCAGTTTGATTTTTTGGTCTGAGTAGACTTCAGAGCTACAAACGCAGACGTGGCAGCACTGGACTGTGCGCCAGACGGTATCTTTGGATGGGCAGGGAGTTCCGCAGTTCGGCAACAGTGGAATTTTCTGAAGTTCTGGAGGGACAGGCTTCGAAATGGCTGCAGCAGCACAAATTGATAGACAAAAGCAGGTACTACTGCTGACACCAGCAACACTCCGTTTCTGTAGCAGCATCGGCTTTCGCACTGGCTGTTGGAGAACCGAAGCAAAGGATGTAGCGAACGTTGAGCGCAACGTGCTTTGTCCATCTTTTTTTACCTCATCACATGGGATACGCTTTATAGTCATAAGCTTCTGTATCTTTCGTTCCTCAAGATATGAACTGCATTCCCGACCCCAAACACGCTGATCTCTAGAGTAATTCACGCACTTGAAAGGAATCAACAAGTGAATCCTTCGTGGGTGGTCTTACTACACTTGCCACAAGTGGCTTCTCCCTTACATCTAAGAGTAGTATGCCCAAAGTGCTGGTATCTGAAAAGGGGCACGGGATTGGGGACAAAAGGCTGCACGCTTAGGCGAAGAGAATCTGCCTTATCGTGCTCAGGTAGTTTTGCGCTACTGAATGTCAGCATAAAGGAATCGGATTTGACTAGGTCCCCACCCACCTTATTCATTACGTTTTCACATCGACTATATCTTCTGGAGCCCACACATTGCAGTTCCTCCTTGGGAATAACAGTTAGTTCCCTGCAAGCCACGACACCTTTGCTGTAGTTCACTGTGTTGTGCAGTTCAGTTTCTATTTAATACTCCCCAAGGTATTGGGGTTTTTGCAGGTTAGTTACTTGCCGCGAATTTGTTTTCACTAACAGTGTCGCATTGTCTAAGTACTTCACTGATTTTCAAGAGCTACAGATTCCCTCTGTACCCTTTTGTATGTAGAAATTGTGGAACCTCAAAACTACCATCTTTTCTCACTGTGATGACCGGTATGCATTGGTTGTTGCAGCATGCCAGGAGCTTACGGTCACAAGGGAAAAGTAGTACTTACAAGGCCTCAGCTCTGGAATCCCGGGGTCGCCAAGTCCCTATAAGGCAAACGAATCCAGAGCCCCTGAGGGCAGCCCCCTTCGATCTGATTTGGAGCTGAGAGGGATCACGAAGTGCGGCGCTCAGTTCTGCTGTGACTTTTGCAGCTGTTGTCCCATTATTTTTCGTCACAATCTTCTTCAATGACCGTCTGCCACGATAAGTCAACGCACAACTTAGTCAGTGTTGTGATTTAGCGGATGATGTTTTCGGATTTACCTGAATGTGGCATAAATCTTCGATACGGTCCCTCTTGAATCACCTAGCACCTAGGCTGACTATAGAAGCACCAACCCTGCCCGCATCAATACCGTGCCCACATTCGAATTCACTTAGCTCTGACGTAATGCACTCACATCTGCACAGAACACTACTCTGCCCTCAACTGGCACTCGCAACGTATTGAGGGCATATGCGGGTACCGTTAGTGGTCCAATACCACAGTGCAACCTGCAAGCCAGGCTACCATCTGCATTTACGTTCAAACATGCGTATCTCGCGACATTTCCGTATTCTTGCCCTTCCCCTGTATGAAGACGGAACCTCCCTTGTAAGTTTCAGCTGTTATGTCCAAGATATTGTATTCTGTTTGACTGAAGTTGTTTTTCGTCAATCTCCAATAAAGTTTTGCTTCAATTCTTCCTGGAACATTATAATGTTTAAGCTTAAAATCACCTGAATTCTGCAACAGACAGACGTTATCAATATTGGCATCTAGTTGTCTGCAGCCATCCTTATGCACTTTTTGTAAATGATCTGCACATTTTTCCATGTCACCAAGGATTATTTGCTGATCGAGAGTTTCCCGATAAATGTGAGCTGCGAAAAAGGTTAATTATATAGGGTTGTCATTCTACAATGCAATAAGGACCTGTTGCCCTCTTTCCACAGAGTAGTCGGCTTTGATTTCCGATGCTGAGGGAGTTTCTTTCAATTTCAGGCATTTACTAGTGTGCAGGTGTTGGTAGTGAAACGTCCCCTTAGAACAATTACACATGACTGCGCTTAAACTAACACACAATATTTTTTTTAGCCCAACGCAATCTGACTTTCAAAAATCCCTACAAAGGAATGGCCCTGACTAAATTAACCTAGACGTTTCACAAATCACTTACCTCACCAAAAATCTTCGTTACTCGAACTACTGCAATAGAGCGAGCGCCACGACTGCCAGCTAAATAAAAGATTCAAACTACGGAAGGCACTAACTACTGATAGGGATAGTTAGCAAATGAAAGATTTTAATAGAGAACAAACAATGTATTTACCTTAATGTCATCAAAAGTCATAATATATATAGCAGTTCATGACATCCAGTCTTACAAATTTCAAAACTCCGCCATTTCTCTCCCCACATCCACCACTGCTGGCGGCTCACCTCCAACTGCGCAACGCTACGCGCTGTTAACATCCAGCTGCCCAACACTACAATGGCGAGTATTACAACAATGCCAACCAGCCACTCACTGCACACAGCACAGCCCGTGATTTTCATACGGAGCGCTACGTGGCGTTACCAATAAGAAAACCTAAACGGCCTACTTACAGTAGTTTTACTACAGAATCAAAATCGAAGAATTTTAGTTGCTAGGAAAGGGTGAAAAGTTTTGTTTTGTGTACAAACATTGATGCAAAAGCTGAAAGGAAAAAGAATTCACGAAACATACTATTAACTATTCGGTAAGACGGTGTCGTCACCAACTGAACATTTGAACAGCAACTTCAAGGATAAACAAATATTGGTATTTGTGAGATGCGTGGATCACGTTACTGCTAGGACGAGATAGAAAGCGTTGTTAGAAACATATGGAAGCCACAGTCTGTATAAGAACTGCACGCTTTTAATAGACTTCCGATACATTGAAAATTTTCTTTGCATCTACCACAGAGGTAGAGTCTTAATTTCAGGTACTACAGACGAATTTTTAATTAAATTAAAAGTTTAAGGTTTTATAACTCGTTTTCTCTCTTTCCAGTTTGTTACCTTACAGCTAGCACAAATAATTGGCCAGAGAATGCAAGATCGTTACCTCGAAGCTAGTTGTGAAGCAGTTTTCAGCCACAGTGAGAATTAATTACAAGGAGAGCATACCCTCTCCACATTTCAATTAATCTTCTGCAGCCGTAAATCGTGGCGTTCCCTCCTTTATTTCTCTTTTCTCGGTTAAATTTGTTACAAACTTATTACTCCTCCCTTCCAGAGCTAAAACCCAAAATGCAATTAAACTGAAACTTAATATACGAGTTTACTAAATACTATTGGTACGGCATTCGATATAAACTAACATGTGTTTTGTGCCTGATTCCAGTTAAATCAGGTTATTTAAAGAAACTGACATTTTGGGAAATTTTGTGACTTAATTAAGAAATGCGATTGTTTCATTTGTGGCATCTTATACAAAAGTTAAAATACTTTAGTAGAATAATAGGCATAGTAGGTTCACGGTTTTTATCCAACCTGCACCACAGAAACCAGAATTTATCAGCTCCATATCAGTAAACAGCATTAGTGATTCAGCACGAAGCTGAAGAAACTGAATTATTATGATACTGGTATGAATCAGTACATACAATTTCTTATATATTATAAAACTCCCTAAGTATAAAAATAGTGATCTGAAACAGTGAAATACAATAAGAGGCATTAAAATATATCACAGACTTAATACGAAAATCATCTCACCAGAATGCGATGCCGGCCGCTGTGATCGACCGGTTCTAGGCGCTTCAGTTCGGAACCACGCACCTGCTAAGGTCGCAGGTTCAAATCCTGCCTCGGGCATGGATACGTGTGATGTCCTTAGGTTAGTTATGTTTAAGTAGTTCTAAGTGTATGGTACTGATGACCTCATATGTTAAGTCTCATAGTGCTTAGAACCATTTGAACCGGAACTCGCTTCATTTCTAACAGAGGTGAATCTGGATATTTCCATTTAATACTAATGTTCAGAACCACATTTTTGGGATACTCAACGTACAGTAATAGTATTTTCAGACTACAGAAGAGTGTAATAATAATTATATCTAATGCTACTTTTAGATCTTTCATGTGAGGTCTCTGCAAAAGCAGCTAGTGTTTTGACAGCTGTTTCACAATACATATATTCATCGATTTACTTTGTTGGTACCAATGACATATATTCACAATCAAAATGTGTAAACAAAACATAAGAGTATGTTACTGGAATTAAAAACAATCTCAATGAAGACTTAATACGACCCAAGTTAATGTGGAAAGGAATCCAATAAATTTATTTAAGAACCTTCAAAAACATGTTAAAAGATTTGTGAGGAATGTCTTGGGGAATGAATCAAAAAAAATTTAAAGTGGTAAATTCCTTATACTTCAAAGAAACTTTTAAAATTATTATTTTTGTTTGTTTTATTGTTGGTATCAGTAATCAGTACAGTTATACGGTAAAATTTCACAATCATAAGTCATTTCTTCATATTATAAAGAAAATGTATATCCTTCAGTCATTGCTACATTCCTGGCACACCTTTCTGGGGAATCAATGGAATACGACGAAGTTACTGGAACACAGAAGTCGCTATAAACATGTTCGCATTTGCATTTCAGGTGAAGAAATACCTCTTAATCAGACCCGTGGCAACGTTCTCTTCACTTGTTTTCAGATTATATGAACTTCCGTTTTATTGTTGAGACAGGTAGACACAGTAGAATACTCTTCGTGGACTTGTTAAATGAAATGAAAGCAAACAGCTTTCTAAACGACGGAAGTCCAGGCACATTTTAACGTATGCCTGTAGGGTACACCAGGCGGACAACTATATATTTGGTAAGTGACAGAGAGGTGAATTCACTAAACATGTTCTTATAGACTCAACGATTAGTTACAACCTTTCGCAAGATAAATGTCTACATTTCGTCTCGAACCGCCGTCGTTTCTGCATCGACCCCAGACCTCCCGCAGAAAGTGGTGTTCTTTACGGTCACGGTTGGAACGTAGCCAGCACGGACTGTCTGTGTGATGCACATCCGAAAGAAACTGCAGTAAATTTTCTTCCTTGAGCGCAATTCAACTATTAGGTAGAAAACTCGCATTCCTGGTGAAAGAGTGTGGGAAATGTGGAGGGGCCCATCCAACACTACCAAGTCAGTCAAATCAAATTGTTTTCCTAAACTGTGCAAGTGACCGTTTGGATACATATAGGCTGTACCCAACTCATATTTTCAAACGGCAAATCGATGAATTTACCATTTTCGATAAACACTGGTGTTAGGGACGAGGAAAGATTTCTTAAGAGCGGGACATACTCTATCATTCTGTCAAACTCTTACGAAAGTAATTCTGGTAACGTTTCTGCCTGTCCGCTGAAATTTCACCCTCTGCCTAATTGAATCTGGTCTCCCAACTCACTAATAGCAATAGTTGTCTCTTCCTAACAATATCAAAATCTCTCAACCTCCTCCTTCTGATCATAGAGAACAGAGGATCACTATACTCCAGTTCTCCGTTTGCTTCACCAACAGAAAAGTCGAAGATCGTTTGACACGCGGAAGAAAGTCATGTTCTCCAATTGCTTCCTTCACGGAGAACAGTCTAGTGGGAGAAGATAAAATGGATGGTTCTGCTGCAGAGAAAATAGTTTATTTCAATCTCGTAGTTGTTGAAAGTACCTTGTCCGACAGTTGATTCAAACATTATGGTGTCAAGACCAAGATAAAAAACATTTTCATATCTTAAGAGGCTCCATAATATATTACAATGGAATGCTAAGTCGGCCAAAGTGAAAAGGGAAATCCTGGAAAATAATCACAATAATGCTATTTCCGATTTCAACGAAATATGGTTCAAGCTACTATTACCAATTCATTTCAAAGGATTGACTTCAGTAAGTTCAAATGGTGAAGGTTAAGAGACGCTACGGATAAAGAACACTAACAGTTACAAGGAAATAAAATTAAATTTCAATAAGCAGACGTTTCAAGTGACAATTGAAGCAATAGTAACCGCCAACAGCAACTGCAGTATAATGCCCGCCCATTACTTCTATATGATAATGGCCAGTATCAATATCTGGCATTCACTATTAACTAAACTTCAACCCCTCTTCATTATGTGTTGATATTTTAATTCTCGTCTCAGCGCCTGGGGCAATGGTGCTAACGATCCAGAAGGGTGTTATCTTTTCAGCGCAGTTGAAGATAAATATTTGGTCATTCTGAATGACAGGTCTGCAACAGTAATAAGTTCTTTTTTTTTAAACGAAAATTTGCTGTGGACTTGAGTCTAGTGACATGCGACTTCCACAAATGTTCTAAATGGGACATTTTAAAGTAGTCCATGGAACCAGTCCATTATCCCTTTAAACAGAACCTCGAGATAAGCGTCAGAAAGAGACAGTATTCAAATAGCTCATTGAAAATTAAAGACGTATGTTGCAAGGAATATATGAAAAAAGGAACGTACACGAAGTACTCGGGACGCTAAAGGAAGTTTACGCCAGTCTTATGTCTACCATACATCTAGTGAGAAGGACATCAGTACCCCCGTTGTAAAACAAGTTTTATTTTGCGAAACCACGTGTTTTATGGTGGGACTATAATTGAAACTTCCTGGCAGATTAAAGCTGTGTGCCGGACCGAGACTCGAAGTCGGGACCTTTGCCTTTCGCGGGCAAGTGCTCTACCAACTGAACTACCCAAGCACGACTCACGCCCCGTCCTCACATCTTTACTTCTGTCAGTACCTCGTCTCCTACCTTCCAAACTTAACAGAAGCTCTCCTGCAAACCTTACAGAACTAGCACTCCTGAAAGAAAGGATATTGCGGAGACATGGCTTAGCCACAGCCTAGGGGATGTTTCGAGAACGAGATTTTCACTCTGCAGCGGAGTGTGCGCTGATGTGAAACTTCCTGGCAGTTGGTAGAGCACTTGCCCGCGAAAGGCAAAGGTCTCGAGATCGGGTCTCGGTCCGGCACACAGTTTCAATCTGCCAGGAAGTTTCATATCAGCGCACACTACACTGAAGAGTTAAAATCTCATTCTGGGTACATCCCCCAGGCTGTGGCATGTCTCCGCAATATCCTTTCTTTCAGGAGTGCTAGTTCTGCAAGGTTCGCAGGAGAGCTTCTGTTAAGTTTGGAAGGTAGGAGACGAGGTACTGGCAGAAGCAAAGCTGTGAGGGCGGGGCGTGAGTCGTGCTTGGGAAACTCAGTTGGTAGAGCACTTGCCCGCGAAAGGCAAGTCTCGGTCCGGCACACAATTTTAATCTGCCAGGAAGTTTCGTATCAGCGCACACTCCGTCGCAGGGTGAAAATCTCATTCTGGGGACCTTAATTGCTCCATACTGTGGCCTAAGGAACGTTAGCCGTAGCTAAATATGGCAGCGGAAAAATGCTGTAGCGATTGTTGGAATGATTATATGCAAACAGTCGGAGGTTCCTGAAGAAAACAGAAAAGACAGCTTGGGTCATCTACTGTAACAACTTGAATAATATCTTCATCATTTCAGAGGTGTGGTAAACAGGTCGACCTCTAAAACATGGAGTGCAATTCATACACCAGTAGCAGATTCTGTGCCGTTAGAAGAATTCGTGACAAAATCAGTTACTCCGTCTTGCCTAATATTCCATGGCTATCCTACACGAAACGGATTACAATAATTTCCAGAATGAAATTTTCACTCTGCAGCTGAGCGTGCGCTGATATAAAAAATAAGGAATATTACGGAAACACGGAAGAGTCACATCCAGGGAAATGTTTCTAGGGTAAATTTTTCTCTCTTTAGTGGAATGTGCGCCGATATTATGCTTTCTGCCAATCTGTGGCAGCCATGGCTCCGACATATCCTGGGAAATGTTTCTAGGGTAAATTTTTCTCTCTTCAGTGGAATGTGCGCTGATATTAAGCTTTCTGCCAACCTGTGGCAGCCATGTCTCAGAAATATCCTTCCTTCCAGCTGTGCTAACCCCACAAGTTTCGCTGGGTAACTTCCACGTATTTTAGAGGGTAGGAAACGAGGTACTGCCAGAAACAAAGCTGTGAGATCGGCTCGGGAGTCTTACTTGGGTCGCTCAGTTCGTAAAGCTCTTGCCTGCGAAAGGCAGAGGTTTCCAGTTCGATTGTCGATCCCGCAGACAGTTTTAATCTGCCGCTATATTTCAGATTGCAGTAATACTATGCTAGTCAATTCGCCCCATGTGAGTTTGAAGTAGGTATTAAAACGTCTACAAGTACCTCTCCGGTAACTGACTGTGAGCATTATGAAGTGAGAAGAAAGGTACCATATAAGCTTTGGCATTTCTTCTTTGGATAGTCAATGAGACATGGGGAAGGGGAAAACTCGTGGATGAATGGAAAAAGCAAATTATTACGCCTACTGAAACCTGGGAAGCATCCTGTAATTCATTCCTCAAATATATCAGTTGGCTTGTCTTCTTGCGTGGGGAAATCTCTTGAAAGACTTACCAAAAATCGCCTTGAGCTATGCCTGGAAGCTAACAAATGACCACCTCGGGCCCGATCTGTCTCTCTTTACGGTCGAGGATCGATGGACCCCATAAAAACGTGAAATCAACTTACGATATTTGTTCAAGCAAAAAAAAGAAAACTAGGGCGAAATGGACTTTCGGTCAGTCGAATATATTGTTGTAAGTATTTTCCTGGTGAAGAGAATGATATTTGTAAGATATCAGAAACAATTTATTCCTGCTTCAATAGAAGCATCCCGAAGAAATTATTCCTCCAAATGCACAAATACTGTAGAATGCTGAGGATGCATTCTTACACCCTTCTGGTTGCACAGAGGATTCAGAAACAGGCAATTTAATATATGTAGTAATGGAGGCAGGTACAGGTGAAGAGGAATAGACATCTCTAAAAAGGGCAATCACAGAAGTCGGAATGAAAAACATAGGTACCAAGCAGGTAACTATGAAGAAGCCAAGGATAACATAGAAAATATTTCAGTTGATCGATGATAGAAGAAAGCACAGAAATGTTCAGGGAATTCAGGAATACAGATATACAAGTCACTGAGGAATGAAATAAATAGGAAATGCAGGGAAGCTAAGACGAAATGGTTGCATAAAAAGTGTAAAGAAATCGAAAAAGAAATGATCGTCGGAACCAGTGCTTCAGCGTATGGGAAACTTAAAAAACCTTCGGTGAAGTTAAAGCTATGGTTGGTGACATTAAGAGTGATATGGGAATTACAATGTTAAATGCAGAGGAGAGGGCAATAGGTGGAAAGAGTACATTGAAGGCCTTTATGATGGGGAAGATTTGACTGAAGTAATAGAAGAAGAAACAGGAGTTGATATAGAAGATGCAGTGTTACGTGGCTTTATGCTTAATTACAGACTTACTATTCTATCCGTTGATTTGTTTTCACCACGTAACGCCCGCGGTTTACGTCCTTCTTCGTTGCTGAACGATGTATCACTTTTCGTTCTAACGCCGCAACTCTTCCTTTCCTGTATCTTTACTACTTTTTATCTATATAAATGTTGAACTATTGGTTTTTCCGTTTAACAACTTTTTAATAACTGTGGAGGTATTACAGGCAACGGGTCCCACCTAATGTGTCACCCGCCTATTCGTTTTACATGAACCTTTCAAGACTCGATCGATCTGTTTACAAAGAGAAAGCAGAATATCTCTTCCTTTGACGTTGTCCAACGATGACCTAGGAAGCTCGAAGCCCTTGCGGCCCAGGCTCTTCCATGGCTCGCGGTAGGTTGCAGCAGTCCTTGCGCACTTGCCGCTACGTTGAACTTTCGTGGTGATCGTTGGATAACGTCCTCCAAGTTATCTGCAACATAAATAAACTTTCTTCCCACAGTACTTCTGAAAACCCAAAAACAACCTTAAAGAACATAATAATAGTAACTGTTCTTACAATTATTCGTTTAAGTCTTGGTCGCTTTATTGAGGGGTGGGACAGGCCTATGCCTTGTGACACCACAAAGAGATAAGAGTTCCAGTATTAGAATCAGAATTTAAGAGAGATTTGGAGGACATAAGATCAAATAAGGCCGAGCCGAAGGGATAGATAAAATTCCATCAGAATTTCTAAAATCATTGTGGGAAATAGCAACAAAACGACTATTCACAGAGGTGTGTAGAATGTATGAGTCTAACTGTCGGAAAAATATAATCTTCACAATTCCGAAGATTGAAAGAGCCGACAGTCGCGAGAAGTATCGCAGAATGAACTTAACAGCTCATGCATCCAAGTTGCTTACAAGAATAATACACAGAAGAGTGGGAAAGAAAATTGAGGATGTGTTAGATGATAATCAGTTTGGCTTTAGGAAAGGCAAAAGAGAGGCAATTCTGACATTACGGTTGATAGTGGAAGCAAGACTAAAGAAAAATCAGGAGATATTCATAGGATTTGTCAACGTGGAAAAAGCGGTCGACAGTCTAAAATGGTGAAGATGTTCGAAATTCTGAGAAAAATAGGGGTCAGGTGTAGGGAGGGACGGATAATACACAATAGGTATGAGAGAATTATTAAGAGTGGACGGCCAGGAATGAAGTGTTCGGATTATAGAGGGTGTAAGACCTACTGTCCAATCTGTGCATCAAAGAAGCAATGATAAAAATAAAAGGAAGGTTGAGGAGTGGAATTAAAATTCTGGATGAAAGAATATCAATGTTACGATTTGCTGATGACATTGCTATCCTGAGTGAAAGCGAAGAAGAAGTACATGATCTGCTGAATGGAATGAGCAGTCTAATAAGTGCAGCATATGGATTGAGAGTAAATCGAAGAAAGACGAATGTAATGAGAAGTAACGGAAATGACAAAAGCGGGAAACTTAACATCAGGATTGATGGTCGCGAAGTAGATGAAGCAATTCCACTACCTAGGTAGCAAGCAAGATAACCAGTGACGGATGGAGCTAGGGCGACATCAAAAGTAGACTAGAACTGGCAAAACAGGCATTTCTGGCCAAGAGAAGTCTACTAGTAACAAACATAGGCCTTATTTTGAAGAAGACATTCCGGCCAGGCCACTGCCTTGGTAATATACCCGTCTGGCACTTCCCCTTTGATTTTGTTTCGGTGATTGTCACACAACTTCATTTGCCTTTGGTGTATGTAAATTTTCTTTGATTGATATTAGTTCATACTAATTATGAGGGTTAGGTCTCATAGTATTTGCATGACTTCAGTAGCAGTAATAGAATTAAACTCGGCTATAGAGACAGATTTTTGAAAGCTGGGTCGACCACTGCATTAGGGGCGGCTTTAGAACTTTTCCCGAGCAGCAACCAAGTTCGTGGAACCTTCTCGTTGGTAACCTCCCTTTGTAGTCACCTAAACTGGCCGTGGCTCTGTAGGGCAGTGATTTATGGACTGCCATTCTGGCGATCGGGCTTGTTCCTCTAGCGGTCGAAGCAAGAAGATGGGAATGCAATGGCTGAATATGAAATGACACTTCTTTAGAAACTGGCGTCGCCGGGCATACTTGCGCCGGCCAAACCGCTTTATTAGCGAGTGGACGTGGTGTGGGAGTCTGGTCTCCTTATCCTGTGTGCGGGTCCAGTTAAAACTGTTTCGGACTGGAGCACGGATAATGTGCTTATTACAAGAACACTGTACCTTGTGAGCCAGGAGGACTAATTTCTCCCGATGTCGCGTTTCTTAGATGCCGCTACGCCTCGCCAAAATGGCGCCGACTATATCGTTTAATTAATAATTTTGTATATTAATAATTTACTCCTCATTTTTCCGATTTATAGGAATACACAGAATTGTGGAACCTTCGTTTACCATTCCCTACAAACTTTACTGGTCTTAAAAGAGAGATGTGGCTGGTAGTGAGAAGTAGTATTATGGGACTTACAGGGCAGAAAACGTTCATTGAGCAGTGTATTCAATCAAAAGAGGGCATGCAGTTTTACGTGAAAGGGTGAAGAATCTGCCTAAGTTGCATATAATTAATATATCTCACTATAACTCCCCTAATAATGCACTCTCTTTCACCACATCAAGACATTGGTTTAGCGCCAACTAATATCAAACATTAATTTTCTTTGAATGAAAGGATAACACCTAATGCATAATATATAGTCTGTCACATATGCAAGGATCGTGCCTCATCAGAGGAGAAATTAAGCCTTATCAAGAATGTATTGGGTTGGTGCATAAGTTTGTGGTGCTTTTCTTTGGCTTTTACAAACATAACAGATACACATATCAGAGACTTTAGTCATCAATAATATATTCCCCTTCAATATTCACAACGGTCTGCCAATGCTGGGGTAACGTTTTGATTCCACGACTGTAGCAGTTACCTGGTTGTGAGGCGAAGAGCTCGTCGAGCTATGTTCGGGAAGCATTTCATCCGGAAAGGAAGCACTTCACACAGACTTCCCGGTCGTTGCCCTTGGGATGCGTCTGTGATATGTCTCTCGGTTGTTGGCAGTTGACAGTAAATGTCAGTAGTGATGGCTGCACCTCGGGGAACCAATTCGTAGTACTCCACGCAGTCGCTGTTTGACCAGGTCCCTAACATTATCTTTTGGGGACCTGCACAGGGCTTTGTACAGGGAGATGCCGCTTTGTTTGAGCGATACAGGATTTTAAATGGACATAATTAAAAGAAAGGTGTTTTTCTATGCGAGATTCAACTCACTAACTTCCCCCTCATATTGCGAAAATATTTTGTTGACAGCAACCTACTTAGGGAGTAATGATCACTACCATAAAATAAGGGAAATCAGATCGCGTAATGCAAGATATTGGCGTTCGTTATTTCCTCGCGCTGTACGAGATTGGAATAATAGGTAATTACGAAGGTGGAATAATAGAGAATTATAAAGGTGGTTCGATGAACTCTCTGCCAGGTACTTAAATGTGATTTGCAGAGTGTCCATTGTAGATGTAAAGGTAGATGTAGTTGGCCTACATCAGACACAGGAGAACGGTGTAGATGCCTATTAAATGTTTATCTTTATGAAATATTTTTATTTTCTTTATTTTCATGAACTTCTATTTATTCCTCATTTTACAATATTAAAAGGATTCATAAAATATAACCAACAACATTTCAAAATTAATTTCCAGCCGCCTGCAATAAATTTAAACCAGTCTGTATTCAAGTCTAAACAATTCATAACAGTTTTTCAAGAAGACCATCAAAACCTCCAATGTACTTTTTTAGTCTAGGAAGAATAAGTTTTTTCATATCCTAGCGTTTCCCTGTGTTTCTTTACGAGGCTTGCAGTGACCATGAGAGAACAAGGCAAGCTGTCTTATGTACTCATCTTCCTTCTATAATCATCCCTACCTAAGAGAAAAACACCTGATCGCATTATTTATAGAGATGAAGAAGGTCAAATAATTGTACCACTGCTATCAGTTACACTAGTTAGGGAAACTGGTTGAAATGTTTAGTCCACACGCTATACCTGCTGGGTAAATTTATCATACAAGAAATACACTGAAGTCTATGTGGCCAGAGTAACAACTTTTAATTCTACAAGTAAAGCATTTTCTTAAGAGAAAGTAAGCAGTTACCTACTTCTATTCATTCCTCCAAAATAAGTAGTGTAATTCGCATAGCAGCCGTAACCGAGCACCAGAAATTGACAGAAAACGAACTTGGGTATTTATTTTCGTTTTATCACGAGAATTTTATTGGAACAGTTGCCGTCGTTTGCTTGTGTCACTGATTCCATGTCGAGTAAGGCTATTTCCGTCAGTGAAGGGTGTACACCACTTGTGAGGAGAAGATGCAAGACAAGTATTTAATATCGATAACGAAGCGATAAACAACAGGGTAAAGAGAGGAGTAAAAATCGGACGTGTTCTCTTCAGAAGAAACAAAAAGACGTTTAACGTAAGCGACTTACAGTCCTGGAAATTGAAATAAGAACACCGTGAATTCATTGTCCCAGGAAGGGGAAACTTTATTGACACATTCCTGGGGTCAGATACATCACATGATCACACTGACAGACCCACAGGCACGTAGACACAGGCAACAGAGGATGCACAATGTCGCACTAGTACAGTGTATATCCACCTTTCGCAGCAATGCAGGCTGCTATTCTCCCATGGAGACGATCGTAGAGATGCTGGATGTAGTACTGTGGAATGGCTTGCCATGCCATTTCCACTTGGCGCCTCAGTTGGACCAGCGTTCGTGCTGGACGTGCAGACCGCGTGAGACGACGCTTCATCCAGTCCCAAACATGCTCAATGAGGGACAGATCCGGAGATCTTGCTGGCCAGGGTAGTTGACTTACACCTTCTAGAGCACGTTGGGTGGCACGGGATACATGCGGACGTGCATTGTCCTGTTGGAACAGCTAGTTCCCTTGCCGGTCTAGGAATGGTAGAACGATGGGTTCGATGACGGTTTGGATGTACCGTGCACTATTCAGTGTACCCTCGACGATCACCAGATGTGTACGTCCAGTGTAGGAGATCGCTCCCCACACCATGATGCCGGGTGTTGGCCCTGTGTGCCTCGGTCGTATGCATTCCTGATTGTGGCGCTCACCTGCACGGCACCAAACACGCATACGACCATCATTGGCACCAAGGCAGAAGCGACTCTCATCGCTGAAGACGACACGTCTCCATTCGTCCCTCCATTCACGCCTGTCGCGACACCACTGGAGGCGGGCTGCACGATGTTGGGGCGTGAGCGGAAGACGGCCTAACGGTGTGCGGGACCGTAGCCCAGCTTCATGGAGACGGTTGCGAATGGTCCTCGCCGATACCCCAGGAGCAACACTGTCCCTAATTTGCTGGGAAGTGGCGGTGCGATCCCCTACGGCACTGCGTAGGATCCTACGGTCTTGGCGTGCATTCGTGCTTCGCTGCGGTCCGGTCCCAGGTCGACGGGCACGTGCATCTTCCGCCGACCACTGGCGACAACATCGATGTACTGTGGAGACCTCACGCCCCACGTGTTGAGCAATTCGGCGGTACGTCCACCCGGCCTCCCGCATGCCCACTATACGCCCTCGCTCAAAGTCCGTCAACTGCACATACGGTTCACGTCCACGCTGTCGCGGCATGCTACCAGTGTTAAAGACTGCGATGGAGCTCCGTATGCCACGGCAAACTGGCTGACACTGACGGCGGCGGTGCACAAATGCTGTGCAGCTAGCGCCATTCGACGGCCAACACCGCGGTTCCTGGTGTGTCCGCTGTGCCGTGCGTGTGATCATTGCTTGTACAGCCCTCTCGGAGTGTCCGGAGCAAGTATGGTGGGTCTTACACACCGGTGTCAATGTGTTCTTTTTTCCATTTCCAGGAGTGTAGATTAGTTGGATAATGTCGAGCTCTTTCTCTTATTTTCGATAGATGTGCCGCAATTACGCATGTAATTTTACCGCCCTCTCCACAGTATTTCTGGCATCCTCTGCACAACGAGAGTAGCTGAAGCCCCATCTACCGAGCCTCACCAGTTTGGACACGGGTCCTACACGTCAATATATTTATGTAACCTGGTTTTTAGGTCGCCAGTCTTCTGAACGGCTTTATGCGGCTGCCACTAATTGCTCTTCTTTGTCAATCTGTTCATACCTCTTCATCTTATATTAATACTTGGAACCAACGTCCTCAGTTCTTTGTTGGTTGAATTGCAGCTATGTCCTCCTCTACAGTTTTTACCTTCTACCGCTCCCTCATGGACCATGCAAGTTATTCTCTGGTGTCTTATCACATCTCCTCTCATCCTGTCTCCTCTTCTTGTCAATGTTTACCTCATGTTCCTTTCGTCGTGGATTCTACAGAGAACCTCATTCCTTATCTGGTCAGTCGACCTAATTTTCAACACTCTCGTAAAGCACGTTATCTCAAACTCTTCTTTTCACTTCTCTTTCCGGCTTTGTCACTGTCATCAATTCATTTCTGCGCAATGCTATGCTACGAACGTAAATTTTGAGGCATGTATTCCTCAATATTTTCTGTCGATTTTTCTTTTTGTCTTTTTTTTTTGCCCGGAATGCTCCCTTTGGCCGTGTTAGTAAACTTTATACGTCCTCGTTGCTTCGTCCATCATGTGCTATTCTGCTCCCAAGATAGCACAATTCCTTCGCTTCATATGCTTCGAGGTCCCTAAGTTAGATATTAAGTTTATCGCTAATCTTTCGATCCTACCACTCATTAAGTTCGACTTTCTTCGATGTATCCTCCTATCATATTCAGTGTTCGTTTGACTGTTCATGATAAGGACTGAGATAATGTCTTCCGTTACAGTTTTGCTGTCAGCGGCTCGTGCACATAAAAAACAACAAGTGTACTCGTGCGCCTTTTGGAATCAAGTGCGTCCACTCGAAGACAACAAGTACTACAATGTGCAACTACTTTGGCAACACTAATTGAATCAAGAGGCTGGTACATGACGACAGGGAATGTTGTCCGATCCGGAGATATTTTGCAACTACATCCCACGAGTTGGTAAAGAAACTTTGCTGACGACCAGGGACATTGTAGGGCATGGTCGCCAAGCCGCGGTCCGGGGACTGCGTGTGGCCAGAATCAAGTATTGGTGTGGCCTGTGGTTCTCAGTCATATTTTATAAGCAGCTGCCTCAATTCTCATTCCGCATTCCTCGCCAAAAAATATTCGCGTGCGAATATATTCACGCTTATTTATCATAGAACATTGTAAATCCTACAACGCAGTCTCAAATCTCTTTTTAGTCATGCTTTCATACTCAGCATCTTCCTGTCATTGCCTCTGTCTATGAATGTCTTTCTTTCACTGTATCCTTTTTTCTGTCACTGACACTTTCTCCTCTCTGTCCCTCCCACTGTTACTACCTTCATCCCTTTCTCTTGATGTTTCTTAATATTGACTCCTTCCGTAAATCTTTCGCAATTTCTGCATCTACATATATACTCCGCTAGACACTAAGCGGTGTGTGGCGGAGGGCACAATTCGCGCCAAAGTCATATTCCAACACCCCCCCCCCCCCCATCTCTGTTCCACTCGCCGATCGCACGAGAGAGAAACGACTGTCTGAACGCCTCTGTCACAAAGCAATTGTCTTTGTCTCATTCTTTTTATATGCCATGCTGTCTCTTTGTTTCTCGAGTACGGACTGGTGCCTTTCTATTCACCCACCTTTGCTTCCTCTCAACACGTGTCCTTGGGGATGATTTCCGCGGGGTTTGGCCCCTAGGTCGGTAGATTTTAACACGTTGGTATAGGCGATGAGGAAAAGTGGCAAAATTTCTAGCATTTTCTCTCTCGCACCACTACTGTCTCTCTTTCTATGCCATTTTTACTGTGTTCTCTCTCTTCCATCACCATTATCTCTCTGTCACTCTCTTTCAGCACAAAAAGCGCGAATATGTTCGCATGGCAAACATTTTGGCGAGGAAGGATTGCCAGAGGACCATATTCGCTTCTTTGCGGTCCGACAGAAGCATTTTTCAGCTGGTTTCCGTCTTTTCCGTATTACAGCAGGGTGTGCTGCTTACATAAAACTGCCTGTGTAGTTCAGTAAAGTTTCGACATTTTATTTATATACGACATATTTAGATTCTTTGACACCTATGAACACCAAAGAAGTACACTTAATAGAGAGATAAAACAAAATCGTCTCCCATCCAGAGTGAGTTCACTGTCGACTACTTTCCATAAAAATGCACAACATTTTTAGGCTTCACTTGCAGAGTACTAAAGAATGTGATGTTTGACTTTCGAGTACAAAGAACTTCGTATCACAAATTACGCAGGAAGAAGGCACCATCGTATAATTAAGACAGCCTAGACAGGCATGAAGTAAACATTTTAGGGAAGAAGGTGTCATAGAGTCCTGTTAATGGAAAATGTATTCTAATAACATAGTCTGGAAACCTGAGAACCCTTGCCATTCTTTCAATGTATCAGTTAAACCTACATTTACGCTTCAGACTGGGTGTTACGTGCATATTTTACGTGCAAAAGTGCAATAGCTTTCAAACACTAGGTCTCAATAACGGGACAATGATATCGCAAGAAGTTCCAAGGTTACTCGAGAACATCATCTTGAGAATACGTGATTAAAAATTCGACGATTTGGTAGGAATAGAAATTAGAGACGTGGTCACGCCCATAGTTGGTGCTTCTAGTTCCCAAATATCTTGGTTTTTTTTAGTTTTTCTCAGTAGCCTCCCATGAACAAATGGTGCTTTTATAACCCACATAAGGTACATCCTAGATCTAAGAACGGACAGCCGGGGCTCTGCTTTGCCACTGTGAGAAAACTCGAAATTTACGCTTCAGATTATGTTATCCAATCAAATGTATCTTACCCGCCACTGTGCCTCTGCATGGACATGTATAAGAGTCGATATCAACATCTGGTATGTTAAGATGCATTCTGTAAATCAAGAATGGGAAAATTTGGCTTATATCCCATGTATTCACGTAAATAAACCAATAGTCAATGGTCATGTTAACAATAGCATTGGTGGTCTCTTTCAGGGGTAGTTTTTTTTAAAAAGTGTGTACTTAGATACAGAACAGGATAATTTTCACAATTGTGGTAAGAGAAAGACTTCTAGTCTTGGTGCCAAGTGGGTTGCATCCTGGCTTATGCCGATTGGGTTGATTGAATCCGATGGTGATCAGTGCGGTTTGGTGCACATTTTCTGGGAGTTGCTACCCAACTTGTAATGCCGCATTGACTGTAATGTTTCGTGGGTCTTACACTCGTTTACTTCACATTTACAAACTGCACAGATTAGGAAATCTTCTAATGGTTCCCAAGAAGTCTCTCTTGGAAATGAGGTACCATTCTTAAATGTTAGAGTGACATTCCTGATTAAATTAAGGAACTAGAGTGAGATGTGTTTCTGTATATAGGTTACTTTGTGCTCGTTGTGTTGAAATAATTTCTCAGTCGGTTCTACAAGACTTTATAGTTGTAAATTTATTCTCTAACCATTTCAATGTGGTTCGTATGTGTCGTGGTCTTAGAGCAAACGAATCGCTTATTAAACTAAAACTTGATTTGACTTTTAGAACTAAAATATTGGGTTTCACCTGACCTCCTAAATACATATATAACCAGTTTATCTACATTTCTAATTTGTTTGCCGTATTCTGTTGCAGTACAGAGACCAAATCTTCTGATCATTCAGTTTATATGCGGATATTGTGATCAGTTGTTTAACTGACGCAGAATAATCATTGCATTCGTTCGTCTACTGATGACACCGTAAGTAAAGTCAGATAACATACCACACGCATCAGTTGAAGTAAACGACATGTTGATTTCTTGTCGGACCTGCGAGGGTCTTTCTTCTGGAATCTTCTGATATTCTGCACTTAGAAAGTCACAGCGAGACACATGTGAAAATGCGAAGTGCCTGTAGTGGCTTCTTTCAGTACCATTTTCACTTGAACTTTAAACAGTAGTTGTAGCAAAGCATCACGCAGCAATTGCTTAATGGCGGTTGTTCATTAATTTGTGTTCTGAAATGTGAGTCTATTTCGGGGAATTTGATTAGGGTGTGTATGACTAGATTTTTTATTTGCGAGTAAGGATTCTTCTTATGTGTTTTGGGTTGTTTACTTATGTTTGCCTTATGCTAGTATTTTTTCCCTGAATTATACATTCTATTAGATTTCAATTTTAAAAAAAAATGGCTAAGACTAGTCGAGCGTATTATGGAGACTTTTGAAAAATCACCAGAGAAGTGGAGCAAACAGGAGCAGAGGAGATCTGGCCGAACTTTTCTGATGGGGGTAGGGGGAGCGGGGATGGGACGCAAATCCTTTGCCTGAAACGCAGGAAAACGCACCAAAAACCGAACAGTGATTAAATACCGTAGTTTGTGAAACTGAGACATAAATTCAGAGCAGCTCAAGCTTTGAAATTATGGAGGACACTCCACTCTGGCTCAAATCAGTGTTGGAGGAAGCACGGGAGAGAGAAAGGAAAGCAGAAGCAGACAGAAAATAAGCACAGGAGAGGAAAGTACAAGCAGACAGGGTAAAGGCACAGACAGGATAGAGGCACAGAAGAGAAACAAAAAGCTGGACCTGACAGAATAGATGCCGAGGAGAGAGGAAGAAACCCAGAGGGAAGACAGTAATGCTGAAAACAAGTAACAGAGCTGGAAAGGAAGTTTTGATTCCCAATTGAAATCGTCTGCCGAAGGGATGTTCGAAGTTTCAAAACCTGTGAGAGGTGGTGTGAGCAGGATGGTCCAGCTGAAATCCAGACTGGAAAGGTTGGAGGGAACTAGGGTCTCACTTTCTAAAAAAAAGTGCAGACGGCAGAAGAAATTAATACATCACTAAGTCAAAATGTGCAAACCCTGGAGGAGTAAACAGTATCGGAGGCGACAGGACGGGGACATTTGGAACAAACCGGAAAAGTTTATCTCGCTAATACCTGTGGTACATAAGTTAAGGAACAAAACTGGGTGACTGTGAATCGCAGACTTATTAATTCCCATAGTGGACCGTAGAATGAGGTACGATAATCAGTGCAACTTTTGCAACCGTCTTCTGTATAGTGCTGTCCCTTCGCTTATCACAGAGAGGGTTATTGTGAGAGAATCAAATGCAGCATCGGGATCGATAGCCGGTAATGGACAAGACTGAGAACAAACATTAGTTGCCCTGTGAAAAGTCCGCAGCTCGTGGTCGTGCGGTAGCGTTCTCGCTTCCCGCGCCCGGGTTCCCGGGTTCAATTCCCGGCGGGGTCAGGGATTTTCTCTGCCTCGTGATCACGGGGTGGTGTGTGATCTCCTTAGGTTAGCTAGGTTTAAGTAGTTCTAAGTTCTAGGGGACTGATGACCATAGATGTTAAGTCACATAGTGCTCAGAGCCATTTTTTGCCCAGTGAAAATTTCTTACTTGTAACACAGGTGGAGACCCGACATCAAAACAATGATGGCACAGTATATCGATAGTCTAACCTAATCCTGGCCAATCCAGAGGAAACTGGAATTCATTAGTAGCTACATGAGCAGCGAAATAATTCCAAGGGTGTTGTCAGTGAGAAGAAGCTGCACAACATAACTTGAGTCATCTATCATTAAATTGTATTAGTCTGTTGCAGAGCCAAACAGGGTACGCCTGAGCACCATACAAGTCCCACACAACGCAACAATGAGATTTCAATCGTACGTATCATACATCGACCGGATTTGAAACGATACGACCACCTCGACCAATCAAATAACAGCTGCGAGCTGAATCAGTTATTCATAAACAAAATGCCGACATAGTGTAAGAGCTCCCTTATTCGCGTTGAGAGGAGTGTGGTGGAGTCATTCAGATTAGCTTTAACTATGTGATTAAAAGTATCCGGACACCTGGCTGAAAATGACGTTCAAGTTCGTGGTGCCCTCCATCGGTAATGCTGGAATTCAGTATGATGTTGACCCACCCTTAGCCTTGATGATAGCTTCTG
Source organism: Schistocerca gregaria (assembly GCF_023897955.1). Lineage (NCBI taxonomy): Eukaryota > Metazoa > Arthropoda > Insecta > Orthoptera > Acrididae > Schistocerca > Schistocerca gregaria. The sequence continues at coordinate 174,258,619 of NC_064927.1, forward strand.
CTCTCGCAGGCATATTTTCAGTAAGGTGCTGGAAGGTTTCTTGGGGGAAGACAGCCCATTTTTCACGAAGTGCTGCACTGAGGAAAGGTATGGATTTCGATCGGTGAGGCCTTGGCACGAAGTCGGCGTTCCAAAACATCCCAAAGGTGTTCTGTAGGATTTAGGTCAGGACTCTGCGCAGGCCAGTCCATTACAAGGATGATACTGTCGTGTAACCACTCCGGTACAGGCCGTACATTATGAACAGGTGCTCAATGGTGGTGAAAGATGCAATCGCCATTTCAGATTTGTTTTTCAACAGTGGGAAGCAAGAAAGTGTTTAAAACATCAATGTAGGCCTGTGCTGTGATATTGCCACGCAAAACAACAAGTGTGCATGCCTCCTCCATCAACAACACGATCACACCATGACACCACCGAATCCGAATTTTACTGTTGGCACTGCACACTCCGGCAGATGACGTCCACCGGGCATTCGCCATACCCACACCCTGATATCGGATCGCCACATTGTATACCGTGATTCGTCACTCCACACAACGTTTTTCCAGTGTTCAATTGTCCAATCTCGGCCCTAATTAAACCAAGCGGGGCGCAGTTTGGTATTTACCGGCATGATACGTGGTTTATGAGAAGCCGCTCGACCACGAAATCCAAGTTTTTTCACCTCGTGCCTATCTGTCATAGTACTTGCAGTGGGTTCTGATGCAGTTTGGAATTTATGTGTGATGGTCTAGATTGATGTCTGCCTATTACACCTTATGACCCTCTTCAACTGTCGGCGTCTCTGTCAGTCAACAGACGTGGTCGGCCTGTACGCGTTTATCCTGTACATGTCCCTTCACTTTTGCGCTTCACTACCACATCGGAAACAGTGGATCTAGCGATGTTTAAGAGTGTGGAAATCTCGCGTACAGACATATGACACAAGTGCCGCCCAATCATCTGACCACATTAGAAGTCCGTGAGTTCTGCGGAGCGTCCCATTCTGCCCTCTTACGATGTCTAACGACTACAGAGGTCGCTGATATGGAGTACCTGGCAGTAGGTGGCAGCACAATGCACCTAATATGGAAAAGGTATGTTTTTGGGCATGTCTGGATACTTGGGATCACATAGTATATTTGAGCAGGAAGAGAAGAGTGGGGGCCTTACAAAAGATAGGCATCTACCCCGTAAGTCAAGGGGTATTGAGTGCAGGGAATGTTCGGGAGAGCAGCAAGGGCAGTCACACCCAAAATCAGAGAATTAATTTGCGTAATCGAGGCCCAGACTTTGTGATGGGAGAAATCAATCAACAGATGGTCTGCAAGTTCAGTGAAGAGAAGGAAAAACTGAGCAGTGGAGATAGCAGAATTGAGAAATCCTATTCCTGATAGCGGTGTACAAGCCTGACAAATATGAGCAGTTTTGTACAGGAGGATATGGTTATTTATAAGATTTTTTTTCGATTTTTCTTGGTGTGTTACTTCCATATTTACTTTGTGGTCGTTATTAGTTTTGTACATATACTTTATCTTGTGGATCTCACTCGAGATGTGATCACTTAAGATGCTTTTGCCCAAGTGCGCACACTACTTAATTATGTGTACAATTGGGGTAATTATCCTTAATCTGCGTGAGTGTTATACGTGTTTTACGACTGTCCTGGGTAAAATGTGCATCTGCAATGATTGAGAATCATCTACGAATCCTGTCCAAAAGCGTTTTTCACTCTTTTACCTATGTGACGAAGTCTAAATAAGGCAACTATGATGTAATGTGTCGTAACTTTTTTAGTGCCTATTGTGCTGCATCTTTTCACTATCGTCTGGTGTAGAGGCGATACATATTATGTTTTCTGTTATGAGATGGCAGATGTTTCTCCGTGAAAAACCATTTCCATGTACTATGTGTTTGAGTGTTTGGCACGGTGTAGCATTATGCGTTTATGTACTGTATGGATGTGTTGCACTGCATAGGTTGTTATGGTTTGGCTAGTAACAACTGATAATTATACCCTGTGATATCTGCCGTGTTGACATGATGATTTGTCAGTCGCTAGCTTTAGTCAGTTGATTGCTGAGTGAGTTTGTTAATATTCATGTTACAGATATGATATTAGTTTTGTGTACGTCACCTCTCTGCAACCTACGATCTAACTTAGTAAGCGCTGTACAAATTGAATTACGCCACCTTTTCTGGACTTTTTACACCTCACTAAACTGTTATACTTCTTTGTCGGAACAAAATTTCTCTCTTTGTAACAAAAATGTGACAATAATTCCTCTCTCAGTTCTGGAGGGAGCTCATGTGGCACTCATCTTGCAGGCGCTTCACGAAACAGGCTCTTCATTAGTGATGTGATGTTCTGAGACTTGAATAATTTTCAGATATGGTGCTAGTCCGTCCACCATCACACTCAATTTTCCATCAAAAAGGCTTCAACCACTGCAGTAAGTCTGGTGTCACAACGTTCTGCGTGTCTGTCTTAGAAGTCACGCTGTTTTCGAACTTTATACTCGAGTCACGCACTTGGTGCGATGATAGATATACATCACCACAGTGAAATTTAATTCACCGATGGATTTCAATAGCTTTTGTACTTTCACTGCTCATAAAATGTGTGACAGAACGCTCTTCTTCCTTGGTGAATGTCGCAAGTGAGGAAACCGTTTTGAATTAGTACTGTGGACCTTTTACGCTTGTCGGAAGTATGCTACAGCCAGTAGGTACTGTACTGCCGACGTACAGAACAATGGCGTGAACTGTAGATTTTTAAAGACACTCTTCATTTGGCTCTCGGTCGTATAATCTACTCCTTACTTTGCACTACACATTTGATGTGAAGGCCGTTTTCCATACAATGCTGTGATTTTATCTCTCAATAATGTTGCACAAAATCATTCCACACTCAGTTAAAGACTCATATAAATAGAAAATATCTTAGGATCTTATTGTGTTGTTGTAGTATCATGTTAAGTATAAATAAGTAACTAGCTCATTGAAGTTACGAATGCTACAGAGGTGCAAGCGGACAGCGAACAGATGCCCACAGGATGGCTTATCTCATGGGTAGTCAACCTTTCTTATCTACCGACCACTTTTATAACCCTATTAGCAGTAACATTTTGTAACCACTCACCGATTCCACAATACTGGTGTTAGCAGAGTATGGAAATTACTTTACTTTTTAAAATTTATAAAGCAGAGTTACTGCACGTTAAGGCCTATAATAATTACTACTTAAAGTTTCTGTTACCTATGTAAAAATTTTATGAAAATCTAATGAAAAGTTTTATAAACCTTACCGCCTTCAGTTCACTGTGAAAACTGGGACGCCCAGTACTGGGACCAGGTTAAAATACCACTGACTGACTGGTAGAGAAGTGGTGACAACTCCTTCCATTCCCCTGGGACGGCCTGCTTCCGCCAGGGCGCCCTCACGTTAAGAATCAAAGCGGTGCTGCTGCTGCCGGTGGATTTGTCGGCCTACCCAAATACCTTGTTGCCAAGCTCTGTCAGGTGGCAGACTTAACTGCCAGAAAAGCGATCGTCCCTTCTACAGGCAGAATGGTTACGTAATGAATAATCTGCCTGAGATGCACCTCATGAAGGATCAGCCTTGTTCACCAACGAACACGCAATTTAGTTCCATGTAGAACCTAAGTAATTAGTTTTTTGTCACTTGGCCATCAAAAGAACTAAATGACAGCACACACTCAATTGTTTTCGATACTGGCACAAGGTACACGTCATTTTTGGGTGATTAAGTGATTGCTCATAGCTGTAACTGATTGAAAAACTTTGTGTTCAGCCTTACGGCAGGTCTTGTCATGGGGTAAGCCTCGTCAGAGAGGACCACCGTATGAGCGTTTAGGGAAGTGATTCCTGGCGGTGGTTTTCCGTTGTCTTCCACTGATGATGATGAAATGATAGTGAGGACATAACAACAGCCAGTCCCTGAGCGGAGAAAACCTCCGACCCAGCTGGGAAACGAACCCGGGCCCCCTGGTGTGACAGACCGCCGCTCTGACCACTCAGCTATCGTGACGGACAAATGATTATACTTAACAAATGTGGCCTTATGGGCTAGCAGCTGGTTTAATTTTGAGATTATTTATTTTATTTCTTTAACCGTTTTCGCACAAATACTAATAAGTAATACAACACGATATTCATTTAGATGTAGTGACATTACGTAACATGTTAGCTGTCATGTTTATACCATTTATGTAACGAGAGTGTTTGGCAAATTAGCATCTTTTGTGTGACTTCCCGTATCGAACAACAGTATTTGAATTTTGTAAACAAAATTAGTAACAAGTTAAAGTCCACTGACACACCATTTCGAGGAAAACATTAACGTAATACACAAATGCAAATTAGTCAAACATCTTTTACAATATTACTCAAATCTGATGTAAGGAAGTCAAGTAAATATTTTTTAAGTTGCCTTTCATTTAAATTGCAAGAAATATTTCACCTCCGACATAATTACAAACAGCACACAAATTTGGTGTAATACCGAATCATGTTTTTTGAACCAAGCCCACATTGACTAACCACCGTATGAAAGAACTTTCTAAACTTTTTTAATCGAGTTTAATAGAAACACTTTTTACTCATAACATACTTACATATTTTGGATACATTTAATATACAAGTTTGGCGTACAATAGTTGCTGTAGGACTATGTTGTAATTTGAATCAAATACGCAATGATGCCTTGCAATATTAATTAATATTTGGATATCCGTTATTTGGATTCCGGTTCTTGGTTGAAGCCGTTTTTTATATTCCAATACTGACTCTCGAGTATGGCAGTAATAGAATTTCTATTCTTTAGAAAAAAGAGGGATGACGGGATGTTTCATATTCACATACTGGTTTGTTAGATCTGATTATTTTTCTGCTTATTTCTTAGCTGCCTTTGAGGAAGTACCGCATGAGTGCTGGAGGTTAGTCGCAGAGACTTAAGTAAAGGACATGGATCCACAGGCACTCCACTTTGCGAAAGTGTGTTGCAGTATATACCTGCTCCGTGCTTTGTTCGCAGATACGGATTTCTACTTTGAAGCCACTTCAATACCTTAGAGTATAACTATGTGTGACAATTTCACTTCCCTGTGCACAGATCTGGGAATGGGGTGATATGGTGCCGCTTGCTCAGTATGAGGAAATTCGTTGCCTTCGTACTCCAAATCTTGTTATCTAGTGAATTGAGCCTAGTTCGCCAACGTGTTCAGGAAAGAAGAGATCGACCAGTGAGTGGAGGATGGGTAGCAGTCGATATCAAATTCTTGCATGTGAAGTTGTTTTCAGTAAGGCAGGAAAGGCAAAGCAGGCTGTTCATGTAAATAACGCAACGTTTCTGAGGTCAGATTTGCAGTAGCACTGGAGTTTCCTAAAAAGTGGGGAGTTAGGTTGAGAGGAGGACAATTTTTACACTTACAGTCCTGCGCGGCTTATAAAAGCACCAAGCTAAAAAAAAAAACCATGATATTTGAGAACCAAAAGTACCAACTGTGGGGCTGACCACATCTGTAATTTCTATTCATACCAAATCGTCGAAATTTTAATCATGTGTTCTTAAGATGAAGTTCTCGAGTAATCTTGGAACTTTTTCCGATATCGATATCCTGTTATTGAGACATAGTGTTTAAAGAACCTGGCGCCAGGTGGGGGGCACTTTTGCTGGCGGCGATCAGCGAGGTCTGTTGCTCGATCGAATTTGCCATTAGCGCTGTCCACTTTCTGAGCCGCTCACAACTCTGCGAGATTTGCTACGCAGCTGATTAACTGTATTTTTCCTTGGTTTTTAGACTCACTTACTTTTCATTTGCAAAATGTACACATTAGAAAATCTTATACCGTTTTCCAAGCATTCTTCCACAAAAACGAGGTATTTTCCCACAGTGTTAGCGGGAGAGTGTTGATTAAACTGAACTTATAGAGTGTTTTGTATTTCATTATGCCAGGTGAATTTGTGCTAGTTGCTTTGTAGCAATTTCTCAGTCAGTTTTGCGAGTCTTTACATTAGTTTCGTAGTAAACGTATTCTTTCTGTCATTTCAACTTATTAAACGTAGGTCTGATTTGAAACTATTGTCCAACTGATCTTGGTTAGGCGACCCTCGAAAACATTATTATAATACTTTTATCTTAATTTTTAATTTGTTTGTCTGATTATGACTGTGTTCCGTTTCAGTACAGTGCCAAAACTTCTAACCATTCAGTTTATACGCAGATATTGTGACCATTTCTTTAACTGATACATAACGAGCATTACACTCGCTCGTCTAGCACGATATCGTAAGTACAGTCGGATAGCGTACCAAATGTAACATACGACGCATACACATTACTTCAATTACTTTATTAATCAATGAATAACTTGCTCTTACAGACAACACATCACCATATCTTTAGATAATTACAATTTCCGAACTTTGAGGTCACTGAGGGTGATGGAAATCCAAAATAGAGAACTGTCTATTCCAAGTGTTCCGAACGGGGCCGACTTTTAACGATCAGTGCTTGGGTGCCGGCAGTCCACTTATCATGCCCTTACTATGGTTAGTATACTGAAGGTTTATAACATACTAATTTATGTAGGTCATCAATTAAGAACAAGTTCTGTACGCATGAGGTCCGAGAAGCCACTCCACAGTGTCGGAATTGACTCTTGAGCAAAAACGTTTGACAACAACTCTTGCAGGCCAATGGACATCATCATTCCAAACTTTTTTTATTTCTGCAGTTTGAACAGATAACTGCCTGTGACAAAATCTTCGACAAGTACTGACGATTTATAAACAGGGGAAATTTCTGCACTGGACACGTTACAGCCATTTATTTGTTGTTTTGCAAGAGAGTGAACTCAACGTCGCTGCCGCAGGTAGTTGTAAGGAAAACCACGCCAGCTGACAGACACCTTACTCACAACGATTACTTATTCAAGTCCTTATGGTGTCTCAAATTCGGATATTCGACGAGTTGTTCCCTATCTCGTAATATTCTAAGTCGCCTTCACAAAGGACGTAAAAGTTAATGTGGACGTGGAGCTGTAACACTTTTCTGACGTCAGTTCCTGTCATATCACGTTGTGGATGAATTTCCGAGCGTGAAACAGGAGGTATGTTCTGCTATATTTCGGCAGCGTGCAACGAAATGTGTAACCAAGAGGCAAGAACGACTTCTACGTAACGTACGCTTTTCTTCACGCTTTCATTCAGAATTCAGAGCAACATGGTTACCTCGTCGTCCAAGGAACTAATGTGTGTTTTAAAAGAAGCTATTAAAGGACAGTGTCTGTACAGCGTGGAAAGCTGAAACTACTGCAACAAATAGTTGCACACAGGCGTTCTCTCGTATCTTTTCTAAAGCGAAACATGTTAGGTCTTAAATGAACTAGTCACAGTACTGCCAGGTAAAGTTCTTCAACACGTAACAATGTGGAAAATCGAAAGAGACAAAATAGTCCGAGAAGTGAAGCCGGAACAAATGATGTAGGTATTTATGCTTTATCCAACTGATTGTTAATAACTTAGGTAATTAACAGTACGTTGCTCAAAAATGGCTCTGAGCACTATGGGACTCAACTGCTGAGGTCATCAGTCCCCTAGAACTTATAACTACTTAAACCTAACTAACCTAAGGACGTCACACACATCCATGCCCGAGGCAGGATTCGAACCTGCGACCGTAGCAGTCGCACAGTTCCGGACTGCGCGCCTAGAACTGTGAGACCACCCCGGCCGGCAGCAGTACGTTGTAACCTGAAAATAAATTGCAGAACATTTTACAATTCATCTTAAGCATATACACATATACGTTCACCGGCTTCATGGTATTTTCAGAATCTAGACTTTCCAGTAGAGCTTTACGTAATTTGAAATAGCAAGGCCACTCCATTAATGTCTACTGAAGACGTAATTGCCATTTCCATCTTTGCACAATTACTGAAAGCTGTTTTTTTTTCTAAATGTTGTTAATTGCATGCATGTACTTGCCTCTTATTTTTGCAGTTATGTTTAGATTTATGGATACTGGCGGATTTTCGAAATAAATGTCTCCCATCCAGTGTACTTAGATATGCATCCTGCCACGAGCACGATTATTCACTAGATCTTGTATGTTAACAGTAGATTTGTACATAATATTGCATAATAATCCACACATTGTGTGGTTTTAATTTAAGTGGAGAGGATGATAAAATTTTAAAGTCAGCTAAACCATACTTCATGAATAATACAAACTACGCAGTTAACAATAAACTTGGAGAACTGAGTGCAGTGATTAATCAATAAAGGATACACCTGAAACCCCTGTCGCAATACAAAAGCCTGCATCGCATCTGCCTATCCGTTCTCATACATGTTTTCTTTCCAGGAATTCCGAGTCTGGGCTTCCCATCTATTGACCCGATGCACTTCACGCAAATCAGCATTAAGGACACACCAGATCGGCCAGTGTTTCTTACCATGGAATTCAACGAGGCCGATATGTTCGGCATGGCTGAGGGAATTGTTGACACCCTTGAGTAAGTAGCTGCTGCTGCAGCGATCTTCAGAGAAAAATCTGGTCTGATGCAGTTGTCCGACCTAATAAGCTCTCTGCTAATCTCTGTGCAACTGCTTCATAAACTTCAACTTTTTTTCTGTAGTCGAACCTTGGTTTTCCACTACAAGTTTTGCACTAGACACCTGCATCCATTAACAACAACTGTTCATGATGTCCCAGGATGACTCTTGTCTACCCTTCTTTTAATCTACTTCCCCAAAAAACAATACTAAAAACATCAGCCGGCTGGAGTGGCCGAGCGGTTCTAAGCGGCACAGTCTCGGAGAGCGCAAGACCGCTACGGTCGCAGGTTCGAATCCTGCCTCGGGCATGGATGTGTGTGATGTCCTTAGGTTAGTTAGGTTTACGTAGTTATAAGTTCTAGGGGACTGATGACCTCAGAAGTTAAGCCCCATAGTGCTCAGGGCCATTTGAACCATTTTGAACAATACAAAACCTGATCAAAACATAATGATTTTACAAGAAAACCATGTACGAACATGTATAACAGATGATACTAATGTCTTGTAATTATGTTGAACTCAATATCTTACTCGTCATGAGACTTGTTCTCGTGTGGATTGAAAGGAGGACATGAAGAAATGCATGGGACATGGTTGCATGTGTACGGGCATGGAGCCACTTGTCCCTAAAACCTTGAGTTAGCGCAAAGGATACAGCATCACGTTTGTGGTCCAGGAGTCCGTAGTAAACGAGGTGAAAAATTATATTTTATACCATAAATTGTGTTGTTGTTGTGGTCTGCAGCCCTGAGACTGGTTTGATGCAGCTCTCCATGCTACTCTATCCTGTGCAAGCTTCTTCATCTCCCAGTTCCTACTGCAAACTACATCCTTCTGAATCTGCTTAGTGTATTCATCTCTTGGTCTCCCTCTACAATTTTTACCCTCCAATACTAAATTGGTGATCCCTTGATGCCTCAGAACATGTCCTACCAACCGATCCCTTCTTCTAGCTGAGTTGTGCCACAAACTCCTGTTCTCCCCAATCCTATTCAATACTTCCTCATTAGTTATGTGATCTACCCACCTAATCTTCAGCATTCTTCTGTAGCACCACATTTCGAAAGCTTCTATTCTCTTCTTGTCCAAACTATTTATTGTCCATGTTTCACTTCCATACGTGGCTACACTCCATAGAAATACTTTCAGAAACGATTTCCTGACACTTAAATCTATACTCGATGTTAACAAATTTCTCTTCTTCAGAAACGCTTTCCTTGCCATTGCCAGTCTACATTTTATATCCTCTCTACTTCGATCATCATCAGTTATTTTGCTCCCCAAATAGCAAAACTCGTTTACTACTTTAAGTGTCTCATTTCCTAATCTAATTCCCTCAGCATCACCCGACTTAATTCGACTACATTCCATTATCCTCGTTTTCCTTTTGTTGATGTTCATCTTATATACTCCTCTCAAGACACTGTCCATTCCATTCAACTTCTCTTCCAAGTCCTTTGCTGTCTCTGACAGAATTACAGTGTCTCAAAGTTTTTATTTCTTCTCCATGGATTTTAATACCTACTCCGAACTTTTCTTTTGTTTCCTTCACTGCTTGCTCAATATACAGATTGATTAACATCGGGGAGAGGCTACGACCCTGTCTTACTCCCTTCCCAACCATTGCTTCCCTTTCATGTCCATCGACTCTTATAACTGCCATCTGTTTTCTGTACAAATTATAAATAGCCTTTCGCTCCCTGTATTTTACCCCTGCTACCTTTAGAATTTGAAAGAGAGTATTCCAGTCAACATTCTCAAAAGTTTTCTCTAAGTCTACAAATGCTAGAAACGTAGGTTTGCCTTTCCTTAATCTTTCTTCTAAGATAAGTCGTAAGGTCAGTATTGCCTCACGTGTTCCTGTATTTCTACGGAATCCAAATCGATCTTCCCCGAGGTCGGCTTCTACTAGTTTTTCCATTCGTCTGTAAAGAATTCGTGTTAGTATTTTGCAGCCATGGCTTATTAAACTGACAGTTCGGTAATTTTCACATGCGTCAACACCTGATTTCTTTGGGATTGGAATTATTATATTCTTCTTGAAGTCTGAGGGTATATCGCCTGTCTCATACATCTTGCTCACCAGATGGTAGAGTTTGGACTGGCTCTCCCAAGGCCGTCAGTAGTTCCAATGGTATGTTGTCTACTCCGGGGGCCTTGTTTCGACTCAGGTCTTTCAGTGCTCTGTCAAACTCTTCACGCAGTATCATAAATTAACAGCTGCAAACTGTGAATGTTCCGACGACAATTGTACTATGGGAACCAATCGAATGAGGCAACGCGGTTGTTCAAGAACTGCCCTCATATTGAAGAGGATGTTGTTTGCTCTGCCCATGATCTTGATTTAAATTTTCCTGAATAATCACAGGCAAATTCCTGGATGGTTCCTTCAGCGAGGCCACGACCAACCACCTGTCCTATCGTTGTAAAAATATACGAGGGTGGGAGAAATGTTATGCTTCACCCGCCATAAAAAATTCACTAATGAACATATAACAGCAGAAGTAGTAGAGATCACAGCCTGAAATGTGGTCTGCACAACACTACCATTGAACACAGGCACCATACATTTGCACACATTTACGTAATCGCTGAAGCCAGGCACGAAAACCAGTCAGGGAGAATTCAGTGTTTTACTTCTTCTCCGGAGATTTTAAACCTGTTTTAAATCTCATCGAATTCACTGAGCCAGTAACAATGTGTACCGTAGGTCTGACTAGTATAAGTCAGACGGGTCCAAATTAGGGCAGCAAGGTGCACGAGGCGCCATATTTGCAGTCACTTGGTTCTTGAGAACATTATCACCTCCATAAGTTTCTTAAGAGTGTTTTCATAGGATCCACTGTTTATTGTGAACTGTGACGCATGTGTCTCCTTTAATCATGTAATTAGCTCGACTTCTACGGATGTTTTCGGTCGGCCGCTGCGCTGTTTTTCTGTAACGTCCTTTTCTCTGTTACCAAAGTTCCTCACGCAGCGCGGCCCGTTATCAATATACGTTACGTGGATGAAGTTGAAAAAGCTTTAAAGCCATGGTCCAAAAATCAGAATCCTGCACCTTTCCAAACTGATTTTGATGACTGGGTTCAACGATAGTGCAAATGTGTACAAATGTTATGTTGCATGCTACTGTTGTGTAGAGGAGAGTTCAGATTATGTTCTGCACTATTTCCACTGTTACATGTTCATCATTAAGTTTTTTATGACACATGATTCATTAGTTTCTGTACTACTTTCAATTTCTACGTGTGCGAATATGAGCTACCAATTTTCAGTGTATTATGAGGTTAAATCTTATTCCATAGAGTGATGACCACTGAATGCATGAATAAACAAACACATAAACTGTTACAAAGAAAACAAAAATGCATTTTCTAATAATACATTTCGATTCCTACTGTACTGGTAGTTAGCGAGTACGTAGAGTTAGAGATACATCAGTTTTATGCACCTGGTTTCGAAATTATTAGGAATTGCATGTAGTGTTTCTGAAATCATTACGGATAATGTGCCTGAAGCTATTCGAGTGACGTGACCCAGAGACCGGAAAATTTCTCCATCAGCCAAAAATCTTAAAGTGACTGCCAGTCTACAACAAAATAAGGGTAAACATAACATTATAGAACGAAAACTTGTGCTACAACGAACATTATTGTAAAAGACAACAACCTGCCTCTTGGCTTTATCGATTCTCTCTTCTCTTGTCCTCATATCTTGCTGAAAAATAAGCAGCTCTGAAAAAAAAAGTTCGCATCTGTTCTGGCATAATTACGGAAACACTCTGGCTCTTTAAACCTCCGTGGCAAAATAAGTTACATTTAGGGCAATAAGTCTACAGAGCTTCAAGAAGGCGGTAATTACACATACAAAAACTGAAGGTTGACACTAAATTTTAGAGCCATTCAACACGAAATCGAAAATGTGTGTCAAAAGCATTCTTGATCATGAACTGTTTGTGCCGGCACGTATCTCAGATCATTGTGTCAGCATATGTATTGCTCTTCTCCCAATACTGGGCTGCTCAATCGATTACCGTGTCCACAATCATCTTTGGGATTTTCTCCGTTAATTTGAATCCATTTTCACAAGCTACTTTGCGTGGTACATTTATGCTTTGTGTGCCGAATAAAGCCAGCAACTTTCGCTGGAGTACTGATAACGCAAGTCATGTTGAACGTACGTCCCATGCGGAGCTGTCTCTCGTTCGGATGGATTTAGCGTCTGTGTTCACGTCCACAACAGTGCCTCGCTCCGTGTGAGGATGGCATTATGATCAGCTACCGGCTGTACAATTTTGACACACCTATATAAAGAGAGCTTAGTTACAATCTGACCTGGCGATATTTTCCCCTGATGATGATGGCAATAACGGGGTTTCACAACTTACTTTACATGATTTGAACGGAAGAAACTATTTAATACGTTTACGAAATTTTGCTGCAGTGATATAGCTTTTGAGACATCAAGAAAAATATACGTAGAAAATATCTTTCTATAGTGCAAGAAAAAATTGTAAGCCAGCATAAGCGGAACATTAATCGTCCAGTTTGCGTACGGTTGTACGCAGTTGTAATGTCGCAAATAGGAAAAGACGGTCTTATTTTGTACGACAAATACGTTCTCCAAGGGCGTAGAAGAAGAAATGAGATGAGAAACCTGTCTCCAGGGACTATCCGACACATATACACCGTAGGCCTACACAGTCTCTGGCTCGTATCCAAGTGAGCTTTCACTACATTTTATTTATGTGTACTGAACAGATTATGGCCGTCAGCCACTCCCTGTCTAACTTATTTTGTAATATTTAAAGTTTTTATAATACCGTCCATGTCAATCTATATTTTCCTCTATCATAATACACTCCTGGAAATTGAAATAAGAACACCGTGAATTCATTGTCCCAGGAAGGGGAAACATTATTGACACATTCCTGGGGACAGATACATCACATGATCACACTGACAGAACCACAGGCACATAGACAGGCAACAGAGCATGCACAATGTCGGCACTAGTACAGTGTATATCCACCTTTCGCAGCAATGCAGGCTGCTATTCTCCCATGGAGACGATCGTAGAGATGCTGGATGTAGTCCTGTGGAACGGCTTGCCATGCCATTACCACCTGGCGGCTCAGTTGGACCAGCGTTCGTGTTGGACGTGCAGACCGCGTGAGACGACGCTTCATCCAGTCCCAAACATGCTCAATGGGGGACAGATCCGGAGATCTTGCTGGCCAGGGTAGTTGACTTACACCTTCTAGAGCAAGTTGGGTGGCACGGGATACATGCGGACGTGCATTGTCCTGTTGGAACAGCAAGTTCCCTTGCCGGTCTAGGAATGGTAGAACGATGGGTTCGATGACGGTTTGGATGTACCGTGCACTACTCAGTGTCCCCTCGACGATCACCAGAGGTGTACGGCCAGTGTAGGAGATCGCTCCCCACACCATGATGCCGGGTGTTGGCCCTGTGTGCCTCGGTCGTATGCAGTCCTGATTGTGGCGCTCACCTGCACGGCGCCAAACACGCATACGACCATCATTGGCACCAAGGCAGAAGCGACTCTCATCGCTGAAGACGACACGTCTCCATTCGTCCCTCCATTGACGCCTGTCGCGAGACCACTGGAGGCGGGCTGCACGATGTTGGGGCGTGAGTGGAAGACGGCCTAACGGTGTGCGGGACCGTAGCCCAGCTTATGGAGACGGTTGCGAATGGTCCTCGCCGATACCCCAGGAGCAACAGTGTCCCTAATTTGCTTGGTAGTGTCGGTGCGGTCCCCTACGGCACTGCGTAGGATCCTACGGTCTTGGCGTGCATCCGTGCGTCGCTGCGGTCCGGTCCCAGGTCGACGGGCACGTGCACCTTCCGCCGACCACTGGCGACAACATCGATGTACTGTGGAGACCTCACGCCCCACGTGTTGAGCAATTCGGCGGCACGTCCACCCGGCCTCCCGCATGCCCACTATACGCCCTCGCTCAAAGTCCGTCAACTGCACATACGGTTCAGGTCCACGCTGTCGCGGCATGCTACCAGTGTTAAAGACTGCGATGGAGCTCCGTATGCCACGGCAAACTGGCTGACACTGACGGCAGCGGTGCACAAATGCTGCGCAGCTAGCGCCATTAGACGGCCAACACCGCGGTTCCTGGTGTGTCCGCTGTGCCGTGCGTGTGATCATTGCTTGTACAGCCCTCTCGCAGTGTCCGGAGCAAGTATGGTGGGTTTGACACACCGGTGTCAATGTGTTCTTTTTTCCATTTCCAGGAGTGTAGATAAAGACGTACACCTAGTAACAAACAAAAGGATGAAAAATGAATTCTAATATAATCTTAAGCAGGTCCACATTTAGGCGAGCAGTAATAGCATGAAACCAGCAAGGAAAAAAAAAAAGAATCTCTAAGTAAAGGGTCTGTAGTTATAAAGAATTGAAAGTAATCGGTGTCTCGCCATAGGAAACGTAAATACGCAGCATTTTCCTTCCAGAATTTCATCAATCCACTTATGTGGACCAGCTGGAGTGGCCGAGCGGTTCTAGGCGCTACAGTCTGGAACCGCGCGACCACTACGATCACAGGTTCGAATCCTGCCTCGGACATGGATGTGTCTGGTGTCCTTAGTTTAGTTAGGTTTAAGTAGTTCTAAGTTCTAGGGGACTGATGACCTCAGAAGTTAAGTCTCATAGTGCTCAGAACCATTTGAACCATTTTGAACATATGTGTGTAAGTCGGCTTGAGCTTCGTTTACCAAAATTTACATTTTCATTGATTAATTAACGTCAAGATAAAACATGGGAGAACAATGAAATATACATTTTTGTTGAACCGATAGGCGTTTACTAAAAAGGCTCCACCGCTGTGGTTAGATTACAAACATTGCTCTATCATATTCCGTTGGACCAGATATTTGGAACCTGTTATCTCGGTTACGGGGTTTGTCGAATCATGGAGCATGTGGGGGGCTCAGTCTCCCGAATTAAAGTCTAAATCACCATAAACATATCATGGCATGAAGGCATGTGGCATAGTCGGAGCTGTTTGCCTTATGAGGAATTCAAGTTTTGTGCTATTTTGCAAGGAGCAGATTACGGGTGATAACCAGCTTTCTCCTGAAGCCTTGCACATATCGAAAACAACACAAACACCGCTAGGGAATATTAGATTGTCTAATGTGAAAGTATGGTAATTGGTCCTACTATGTGACATCAATTAATCTCCACTCCAAAAATCACTCCAAAAATAATGAATTAGAAATTCAATGATGAGTAAGTGAAACAACAATAACAATTAATTCGGCTAATTATGTTCATAAACCATCTCTCAAGATATAATAATTCCAAAGTGAAACCTTGGCACCCCTGACCGAAGCGTCTGGGCTAAGATTCCAATAATCACGTAAAAAAAATAAACATTTGCAGTCGCGAAGCTGTACCATGATTGTTGTGATGTTAGTGTAAAAGACAAATAGTACTAGATAAGGGAATGCATTGTATCTATGGCTGGAGTTGCAAGCAAACTGGTCATTCGAATCTGGATGCAAGTTTTCAGATTGAAGATGAGGTTATCAAAATTCTGCAAAAATGATTTTACTATTTCTGTGGGTAATCTCACTGCCTAGGCTCGATCATACAGCATCGATCTGTTGGTGTAGGCTGAAGTGGCTGCACAATCAGCCATTGGTGGTGCATCAGCGACCTGCACCTGCCTGAAGATGGACCTTGAGGGCAGCGAAGTCCAGAGGAGGAGAAGTCTGAGGGTAAATACTCTCCAAGATGGAGAGGTCAAAAATTCAAATGCCCAAAGTGGAATGAATTGGTATCGACCGATTCTTTTTTGGGTTCTTTACTCTGTTCGAGTTGGTTAGGGTACAGATTTTCCAAGTGACAACCACTAGAAAGATTCCTTAAAACTACTGGTTCCTTTACCTGAGCTGATCTTCATGTGATTAACCAGTAAGGCACTTCCTACCATTTAGTGTTGAAAAAAAGGCGCCTCACTCTCCCTCTGTTTCTCTGTGTAGCCAATGAAGTGGGACCGCAGTAGTACAGTCGAGTTTCTCTCTCTCACTTCCAGTTCATTTACATTAGCTAATCCTCGCAGTTATTATATTGCATAAACATATCTTTTTTGTCGACCTGACTTTCAGCGGCATCCAATGATCACAAATAAATCCCAAATTGTGGGTCCTCAGCCCGTTTTATTGATGTTTTCTGTGACCTCCTGTGTGTCCCAAAGAAGCACAGGTTTCAACGTTTTGTTCCCAATAATGTGTTTTCTGGATCTTGATAAAAATAGTATTAGTATACCTTCAAATCATAAAAGTGTCATTGCTGGAAGCCTTACGCCAGTGGAGATCGTACCTATGTCACCTGTGGCGTTCCCAGTGTCTAGCTTCAGCAGCTCAAATGGTTTAAATGGCTCTGAGCACTATGGGACTTAACTTATGGGGTCATCAGTCCCCTAGAACTTAGAACTACTTAAACCTAACTAACCTAAGGACAGCACAAACATCCATGACCAAGGCAGGATTAGAACCTGAGGCAGCTCAAAACGAAAGTCTGGTCAAGGGAGCGGCATTGACTTTCGGACAATCCGGCAAGCCGTTCTAACAATTCAACGTGCGGCGGTTGCTCTGCGTGGCTACAGAGCCTCGTTACTCGCTCAAGGGCTGACGACTCGTTCCAGTTTGCTTCAAAATGGCTTCATAGTCAAATCCAGCATGCAGATGTCAATACAAACGTAAATTAAGATAACTAGCTACCATCAACCACTGTCACTAACATGCATTTATCTTATGAGTGTTGACCGAGCGCAGTGGCACAGTGGTTAGCACACTGGACTCGCATTCGGGAGGACGACGGTTCAATCCAGCGTCCGGCCATCCTGATTTAGGTTTTCCGTGATTTCCCTAAATCGCTCCAGGCGAATGCCGGGATGGTTCCTTTGAAACGGAACGGCCGACTTCCTTCCCCGTTATTCCCTAATCCGATGAGACCGATGACCTCGCTGTTTGGTCTCTTCCCCCAAAACAATCCAACCCCATTATTCTGTCATAATGGTTGTTTATATCCTGGTTTTATGTTAGTTATTGGACAATTTTGGAAAAACGGTCGCTTAACAACATAATCTGAGTTCTCTTCACTGTCATCATCGCAACCCTATAAAGGGAAAACCGTTAAAAATTGTGGTTTACTCGGTCAGCAACGTCAGCACGTCCGCAATTAATAGGAAAGACGGGGAAATAATAAAAATTGACCTGGCAACAACCTGGGGTGAAGGCGTGTTTATGCGTGGCACGAAGGCTGTTGGGATGTATAGCCACACTACTGATTGGCACAAGGGTGGCTAAAAGGTTTTAATTAACACTTCGAAAAATTATAGTTACGTAGGTAATCTTTTGTTTAGCTACAGGCATATGGCTGCAGACCAGGAACACTCTGAAATTCCCACGTCACAGCATTGTGTAATGTCATTAGAGGAGTCAGAATAAAACGTCGCGGCTCATTGATAAAGTTGAGTATCGTACGGTAATTCTTTCCCAGCAACGGTCGGACCGTTGCAGCTGTGTCAGGCTAATGAACACGGCTACAGAAGTCATTGAGATTGGACTGAAACATCTGTAACATTTCTGATTACCATACGGCATTTTGCTTCGTCAGCGGGATGTGCCATACAGTTTTGGCCCCTCTTTCGGCGTGCTGCAGTACTATGGCGTACGGATTTTCCAGTGTGTACCATGGATAATTAAGAGTTTATGATATTTGCTGATCAATTGTGTAGCAGCTTTTATGGATATTTTTGAAAATTTATGTACAGACCATACTCGGCAAGCAAAGGTGAACCACAAATCAGAGCTGCGTGGCGATATAGACACTAAAATCGCATGTTTTACCGGGAACGACAAGTGTTATACAAGTATTAGTTGACTCGAACAAAATACAGAGATGGGAAAAAAAGAAACCTCTGCGTGGACCAGGTGACCTATGGCACAACCAATTGTCCTTAAAACTGGTTAGGACTGCCGACTCCGCCCCTTACGTCCTACACATCGGCGATGTTTAAGTCGGTTACCCGCAGACGTAAACGCTGCAACATGTACAACGTGGACCCGCTTCGAAACGACGTATTCTGTCTTATTTAATGTGTGATTTACTTGTGTTACAAAAACGGAAAATCATTCTGTAGCGAAGATGGTTCAAATGGCTCTGAGCAGTATGGGACTAAACATCTCATGTCATCAGTCCCCTAGAACTTAGAACTACTTAAACCTAACTAACCTAAGGACAGCACAAACATCCATGACCAAGGCAGGATTAGAACCTGAGGCAGCTCAAAACGAAAGTCTGGTCAAGGGAGCGGCATTGACTTTCGGACAATCCGGCAAGCCGTTCTAACAATTCAACGTGCGGCGGTTGCTCTGCGTGGCTACAGAGCCTCGTTACTCGCTCAAGGGCTGACGACTCGTTCCAGTTTGCTTCAAAATGGCTTCATAGTCAAATCCAGCATGCAGATGTCAATACAAACGTAAATTAAGATAACTAGCTACCATCAACCACTGTCACTAACATGCATTTATCTTATGAGTGTTGACCGAGCGCAGTGGCACAGTGGTTAGCACACTGGACTCGCATTCGGGAGGACGACGGTTCAATCCAGCGTCCGGCCATCCTGATTTAGGTTTTCCGTGATTTCCCTAAATCGCTCCAGGCGAATGCCGGGATGGTTCCTTTGAAACGGAACGGCCGACTTCCTTCCCCGTTATTCCCTAATCCGATGAGACCGATGACCTCGCTGTTTGGTCTCTTCCCCCAAAACAATCCAACCCCATTATTCTGTCATAATGGTTGTTTATATCCTGGTTTTATGTTAGTTATTGGACAATTTTGGAAAAACGGTCGCTTAACAACATAATCTGAGTTCTCTTCACTGTCATCATCGCAACCCTATAAAGGGAAAACCGTTAAAAATTGTGGTTTACTCGGTCAGCAACGTCAGCACGTCCGCAATTAATAGGAAAGACGGGGAAATAATAAAAATTGACCTGGCAACAACCTGGGGTGAAGGCGTGTTTATGCGTGGCACGAAGGCTGTTGGGATGTATAGCCACACTACTGATTGGCACAAGGGTGGCTAAAAGGTTTTAATTAACACTTCGAAAAATTATAGTTACGTAGGTAATCTTTTGTTTAGCTACAGGCATATGGCTGCAGACCAGGAACACTCTGAAATTCCCACGTCACAGCATTGTGTAATGTCATTAGAGGAGTCAGAATAAAACGTCGCGGCTCATTGATAAAGTTGAGTATCGTACGGTAATTCTTTCCCAGCAACGGTCGGACCGTTGCAGCTGTGTCAGGCTAATGAACACGGCTACAGAAGTCATTGAGATTGGACTGAAACATCTGTAACATTTCTGATTACCATACGGCATTTTGCTTCGTCAGCGGGATGTGCCATACAGTTTTGGCCCCTCTTTCGGCGTGCTGCAGTACTATGGCGTACGGATTTTCCAGTGTGTACCATGGATAATTAAGAGTTTATGATATTTGCTGATCAATTGTGTAGCAGCTTTTATGGATATTTTTGAAAATTTATGTACAGACCATACTCGGCAAGCAAAGGTGAACCACAAATCAGAGCTGCGTGGCGATATAGACACTAAAATCGCATGTTTTACCGGGAACGACAAGTGTTATACAAGTATTAGTTGACTCGAACAAAATACAGAGATGGGAAAAAAAGAAACCTCTGCGTGGACCAGGTGACCTATGGCACAACCAATTGTCCTTAAAACTGGTTAGGACTGCCGACTCCGCCCCTTACGTCCTACACATCGGCGATGTTTAAGTCGGTTACCCGCAGACGTAAACGCTGCAACATGTACAACGTGGACCCGCTTCGAAACGACGTATTCTGTCTTATTTAATGTGTGATTTACTTGTGTTACAAAAACGGAAAATCATTCTGTAGCGAAGATGGTTCAAATGGCTCTGAGCAGTATGGGACTAAACATCTCATGTCATCAGTCCCCTAGAACTTAGAACTACTTAAACCTAACTAACCTAAGGACATTACACACATCCATGCCCGAAGCAGGATTCGAACCTGCGACCACAGCGGTCGCGCGGTTCCAAACTGAAGCGCCTAGAACCGCTCGGCCACCAGCGGCCGGCTTGTAGCGAAGACCCTCATAGAGAATGTATATTTTACGGTATGACCATGGTATGTGACGTTGGATCAACTTACAGGTAAAAATGATCTCTGATCGACGATAGTAGGATGTACTTTATCACGGTTCAGAATACTGATGTTGTTCATTGATGATGACAGTTGCTAATTAGGGAGGTTTTGGCAATGAATATATAGCAGATGCTGCTGGTTGCGCTAGATCTAGTCAATACTTGTTGCAGAGCCATAACGGTACGTTGAGACACTTTACATTGTCTTGTAGTACAACTTAAATTAGTTGTTATCTGACCTTTCAGTCACGAAGTAGCGATGTTGTTGCAAGAAGTGCACTGGTTTTCAAAAGTTAAGGACGAAAGAAACTTTCACTTGATGTACAACGGCAAAGTGTCATAGCTGAGTTAAGCTTGGATTATACGAGGTGAAACAATAAAGTAATGAGACTGATGTGAAAAAAATAATGTTGCTTACCGTTTTAGTCAAGTTTAGTGTTGTCTCCTTCAGAGTAGTTTGCTTCTGATTGCACACACTCTTTCCAGCCCTTTTGCTATTGATGGTAACATTTCTGCATTTCTGGAACTCATCTTCTGAAATATCCTCCGAGACCCTCGTCACAGCTTTTTGGACATCTTGTGTTGTTTGAAAATGGTGTCCCGTAACCGCTGTTTTGACTCTTGGAAATAGAAAAACATCGCACGGAGCGATATGTGGTGAATAAGGTGGCTGTGGTAGTACTGAAATTTATTTTGAGGTTAAAAATTGATGTACTGACAGAGCAGTAGGGGATGGCGCATTATCGTGACGCAGAATCCAATTATCAGCAACGTTGGCACGGACACGAAGAACTCTTTTACGAAATCTTTCACAAATTTCTTTGTAGTAGTATTGGTTAACTGTTTGTCCAGGAGGCACCCACTCTTTATGAACAATTCCCTTGGAATCAACGGAGCACACAAGCACGCATTTCACTTTTGACTTTGACATGCGAGCTTTCTTTGGTCTGGGTGATCTCTTTAAGCACCATTGCGAACTTCGGCGTTTTGTGTCTGGATCGTACTGAAAAAACCAACTTTCATCACCAGGCTGAACAATTTCGGATTGATTTGCGTTTGCTCTAACAAATTGGCTGCCGCATTTTTCCGTGTTTCTCGCTGTTGTCATGTGAGATTTTTTGGTACAATTTTGGACAAATCTTTCTCAGATCAAGGTCTTCAGTTATTATTAGACGAACCGTTTTTCGATTGATGTTCAGTTCTTCTGCAATCATTTTCACGGATAATATTCGATCAGATCGTACGAGTTCACGCACCCTGTCCAAGTTGACATCCGTCCGTGAGGTTGATGGTTGTCCACTGCTGTCTTCATCTTCAACATTCGTTCTGCCTTCACTAAACATTTTATGGCAACGAAAACTTGATCTCTTGACATAAACTCCTCACCAAAAGCCTTCTGAAGCTTACGTAAGTTGTCGCGTTTTCACCCAACTTAACGCAAAAGGAAATGGCATACTGTTTCGCAGTATTATGCGGTTCCATTACCGTGACGAGAGACACAAACACGTGTTAACTTATTACAGCACAACTCACGACTGATCAGTTGCATCGATTTTGTGCTGGGACTAGAAGCAGCTTTTAGAACAAGGTCAAAGATATTGTGCCTACGCAAGCGTGCAGGGTTTCCACATCTTGCAAAGAAAATCAGTCTCATTACTTTATTGTCACACCTCATAGGAAGAACTGCTACAGTGTAGTACAGTGGGTTACAGAAAGAAATATGCAATGAGATGAACAGAAACGACACTTTTATTCAAAGATAATAATTCCACCTAAGTCACCACGATTTACAGTGCTACCTTGGACATTAAAAAAGGCGGGACATGTTTCGTAACTGGGGGTTTTGATTCCTACAGACGACAATGCGTGCTCTGAAACATGCTACCAATCTGATCTCAACGTTGGTAAGACGTTCTTGTGGTAGAGCGTTCCATTATTCCACCAGTGCTGCTGACAACTTCTGAGTGGTCGTAGGTGCATGCGGACGTGCTGCAAAACGACTTCCCTATGCATGGCACACGTGCACGGTGGGACTTATGTTGGGGAAACGGACAGGCCTGTCCGTTCACAGAATATCCTGTTGTTCCAAGATGCCCATTGTCACCAATAAACATGAAGTCAGGACCGAGTGCATCCACGCAAACACGCACATGTGACGGAAAACACAGAAACTTAGGAACGCAGCATATTTACTTTCCGGTTTTTTCAGTCTAATCTTGTAGACTTCAGTTCCAAAATTGCTATGTTTGCTATGAAACAGTTGTGCATGCTACTATATGCTGTGGAAGCTTCATCTCCAAATAACTACTGTACTGCAACTTACATCAGTCTGAATCTGTTCACTATATTCATCTCTTGACTGCCTCTACGATCTTTGTCCTCCGCACTTCCCTCCAGTTCTAAACAAGTGATCCCTTGACGCCTCACAATTGTTCTATCAACGGATCCCTTCTTCCACTTAGCATATGCCACAAACTTCTTTTCTCTCCAATTCTGTTCGGTAACTCCTCATTAGTTATGTGATGTGCCCATCTAATTTTCAGCTTTCTTCTGTAGCACCGCATTTCAAACCGACTATTCCGTTCTTTTCTGAACTGTTTTTTCCCATTTTCAATTCCTTTAGATGGGAACACTCCATACAAACACTTCTAGAAAAGGCTTTCGAACACTTAAATCTATATTCGATTTTACCACATTTCTTTTCTTCAGAAACTCTTTTCTTGCCATTGCCAGTCTATAGTTTATATCTGAACTACTTCTGCCATCAACAGTTACTTTACAGCCCAAATAGCAAAACGTATCTACTACTCAAAATGTCTCGTTACCTAATCTAATTCCCTCAGTATCACCTGATTTAATTCTACTTTATTTCTCCACCCATGTTTTCCTTTTGTCGATTTTCATCCTATATCAATTTTTCAAGACACTGTCTATTGTGTTCAAATCCTTTGCTCCCTCTGGAGAATTACAATGTCATCGGCAAATCTCAAACCTTCCTGAACGTCAATTCCTTCTTCAAAATTTTCTTTGGTTTTCTTTATTGTGTAGGCATTGTACACATTGAACAGCATCAGCTATGGGTTACAACCCCATATCATTCTCTTCTCAGTTTCTGCTTCCTTTTCGTGCCCCTCGACTTTAATAACTGCCGTCTCGTTTCTGTACATGTTGTAAATACCCCTCCGCTCCCTGTCTTTTACCCCTGCTACCTTCACAATTTGAAAGAGAGTATTGCAGTCAACACTGTCAAAAACTTTCCCTAACTCTATAGATATTATAAACATAAGTTTTCCTTCCTTCAACCTCTTTTCTAAGATACATCGTACTGCTAGTATTGACTCATGTGTGCCCACAATTCTCTGTAATCCTAACGGATCTAACACGAGGTCGGCTTCTATCAGTTTTTAGATTCTTCTGTAAAGAAATCGTGTTAGTATTTCGGAATATATTAAACTGAGAGGTCAATAATTTTCGCATTTGTCAGCACCTGATTTCTTTGGAATTGGAATTATTATATAATTCTTTAACTCGGAGGGTGTTTTGCATTTCGCATGTATCTTGCACACCAGATGAAAGAGTTTTGTCATTGCTGGCTCTCCCAAGGCTATCAGTAGGTCTCAAGGAATGTCGTCTATCTCGGTATTTTGTTTTGACATAGTTTTTTCAGTGCTCTTACAAATTGTTCTCAAACTATTATGTTTCCCATCTGCTTTTCATCTCGCCCTCTTCCATTTCAATAATACTGCCTGCAAGTGCATCTATCTGACATAGAACCTCTATACACTTCTTCCACCTTTCAACTTTCCCTTCTTTTTTCCATTTGAGCTCCTGATATTCATGTAGCTGCTTCTCTTTTATCGCCAAAGACCTGTTTAATTTTCCTCCAGGCAGTATCCATCAATCCCGTAGTGATATATGCGTGTTTATCCGAACATTTCTCCTCTAGCAGTTCCTGCTTAGCCATTTTGCACTTTCTGTTAATCTCATTTTTTAGAAGTTTGCTTTCCCTTTCGCTTAAATCATTTACTGCAATTTTTATTTTCTCTTTTCAGCAGTCTAGTGACTGATTTCAGAATCACATCAAGCAACGCGCACTAGAAACAAATATAAGCAGTTTCCTGCACTTTATACGGTTTTTTTGTTCTGCGACATGAGAGTGTCTTGTGCAGCGTTTATAGCTATTACGACTTCTGCGTATTTAAGTTCTATAACATATATTTAAGATATCTGTACGATACTGTTAATTCTTTAATCAGGAATTAGTGGAGAGAGAAGTCCTGTATATTTTTAAAACTAGATACATAATGTGCAGACAGTTAAGCCATACTTCCTCGGTCGTGCCCCATCTTGTACGGTCTTACATATAAAAACTGATCGCTGGCCTGTCGCCACTGAGACTAAGTCAGAGTCGTTCACTTAAGGTGGCCAATAAAGCCAACCGCCTCTGACAACGCTGAGTCAAGCCATCTGCACAATCTGGCGACAATGTAAGATGCGTAAGTGTCACGAGGAAGTGCTGTCTACTTGCAGAAACAATTCCGCAGGACAGCTCGTGGCTGCATCGCGATCATAAGAGCTCACTCTCGGGCGTTTCCTCGCTTCAGCGGCTACCGGCCACCGGCCAGACGCCACCCGCTGCCTGAAATTCGGAGCTGCCCAGGTGAACGCGACGCAACGCTCTCAGTGTATGTGTCAACTGTCACTTTCGTATTGGAAGTTCCAGGTATCATCTCACAGTTAAGCTATGGATTTTGCATAACTGAAAAGTATGAGCTACAGTTAAGCTCTGTAAAATTGGGTCACGAATGGAAAAAGATGTAACATCTGCAACACAACATTAACTTTTGGTATAATAGAGGAGTGAATGCAGAGGAGGCAGCTAGAAAGATTTGAACTGTGTGTGGAGTGAGTGCTTTTTGGAAAAGTTTCAACAAATATCGTTCTGGCATACATGATTTTCCACATTACGGAAGTCTCGACTGCTGATATAAGTGTTAGATTACCATTTAACTATCATGCGACATTTGCATTTAACAGGCAAGCTTCAGAAGTCTGGTGTAGGAGTACTGCATGTTCTAATTCGAAACAACAAAAATCTACCGGAGCGACTATTATTGCAATTTTGCTTGAACATCATCGGGTCGCTCATTGAGCACTCCTATGCGATATTGTTACTGGTGACGAGTTATGATGCCTTTATCGTTAACTTCTTATGAAGAAATGTTACAAAAAGACGTAAACTCGAGCAAAGAGTAGTGTTAACATGAGGAATCCTGGAAAATATCAAATCTCTGACATCGCTGAAATAGATACTGCGAGATCGGGACCAACGACGACTGAAGAGAATCGTTCAACGTGGCGGAAGTGTAACCCTTCCGCAAATTGCAGCAGATTTCGATGCTGGACCGTGAACAAGTGTCAGCGTGCGAATATTTCAACGAAACATCATCTATATGGGCTTTCGGAGCCGAAGGCTCACTCGTGTAGCCTTGATGACTGCACGACACGTCTCGCCTGGGCCCGTCAGCACCGAAATTGGACTGTTGATGACTGGAAACATGTTGCCTGGTCTGACGAGAGACATTTCAAATTGCATCGAGTGGATATACGTGTACGGGTATGTAGACAACCTCATGAATCCATGGACCCTCTATGCCACAGGGGACTGTTCAGCCGGCCGAAGTGGTGCGGTTCAAGGCGCTGCAGTCTGGAACCGCGAGACCGC
Source organism: Schistocerca gregaria (assembly GCF_023897955.1). Taxonomy (NCBI): domain Eukaryota; kingdom Metazoa; phylum Arthropoda; class Insecta; order Orthoptera; family Acrididae; genus Schistocerca; species Schistocerca gregaria. Next base: position 174,285,153 of record NC_064927.1, read on the forward strand.
TACGGTCGCAGGTTCGAATCCTGCCTCGGGCATGGATGTGTGTGATGTCCTTAGGTTAGTCAGGTTTAACTAGTTCTAAGTTCTAGGGGCTAATGACCTCAGCAGTTGAGTCCCATAGTGCTCAGAGCCATTTGAACCATTTTTGTTTTTGTTTTGTTTTTGGGACTGTTCAAGCGGCTGGAGGCTCTGTAATGGTGTGGGTCGTGTGCAGTTGGAGTGATACGAGGCCCCTGTTACACCTACATACGAATCTGACATGTGACAATTACTTAAGTACCCTGTCTGATCACTTGTATCCATTCGTGTCCATTGTGTATTCCGACGAATTTGCGCAGTTCCAACAGGACAATACGAAACCCCACAGGTTCAGAATTTCTACATAGTGAATCTATGAACACTCTACTGAGTTTAAACGCTTTCGCTGGTCACCAGACTCCCCCAGACATGAACGTCATTGATCATATCTGAGCTGCTTTGCAATGTGCTGTTCAGTAGAGATCGCCACCCTGTCGTACTCTTACGGATTTATGGACTGCCGTGCAGAATTCATGGTATCAGTTCCCTCTAGCAGTACTTCAGACATTAGGCGAGTTCATACCAAGTCGTGTTGCGGCACTTCTGCGTGAAGTCTGATGTACCAGTTTCTTTGCTCTTCAGTGTAGAAAAGTCGTCAATAAATCATCGAACATCTTTATGATGGTTCACATGACTGTCATTGGTGTAGCATTCGAGGACTGTGGGTGTAGGACTGCACGTTGTGATTCGCTGTTTCTTTTACTATATATACTTTTCAACTTGTCACAACTTGAGCTCTATGTCTTTTAACCTTTGAAATCATAGAGTTGGAGTTTTTTTAGCTCTTTGTTATTTATCTACTGAATTCTTTTTCGTTTGAGCTTATATGTCCTGCCGAGCGGAGTGGCCGCGATGTTAGGGGCGCCATATCACTGACTGCGCGGCTTCTCCCGCCGCAGGTTCGAGTCCTCCCTCGGGCATGGGTGTGTGTGCTGTCCTTAGCATAGGTTAATTTAAGTTAGTTTAAGCATTGTGTAAGTCTAGGGGCCGATGACCTCTGCAGTTTGGTCCTTTAAGAACTTACACATATTTAATATTTTATGTGTCCCTAACAATTCTTTGGGGACATCGCACAGAATAATGGCTATACTACTACTGTTCATACTTCAGTGTGCGTTTTTTTCCATTTCCTAGAACCTCTTTCCTCTGTTGAAACTACTTTTCATTTCAGTGGAAACATAAATGATTTATGGGCGAAGATTTCTTGCACTTTGTATGCGAGAGAAACTAAGTGTCCAGTCGTTGCTGTAGCGTTCTTGTAATATCCCGTCTGCACGAACCTGTTTGTCATATTAAATGGTAAACGTACTGGAGGGGTTTTCCCGTCCGCTCACTGTAATCACGTCGTAACATGTAGACTCGCTAAGTCGAACAAAAAGGAAGCTGAAGTCAAGTCTAACTAGCATCAATTTGTGTTATTTAATCACAATAAATGGCTGTTACTGTAAACGACTTTCACAGAACTGACACAGGCTCATACAACTAGCACAAACACTCAACAGGAAAAATGTTAAGCGTATGACATGGTTCCGAACCTCATGCTAATCATTCCATATCTGTGTTACAATCTCCTCCAACGTCTTTAATAGTACGTCCTACGTCTTTTTCATCTTGATAAGTCAGTTCGAGTTTTACTTCTCCCTCCCTTTGTGGCGATACGTCCTGAGTTCCTTGTCAAAGTAACACTAACCTCTGTCTGTTAAAGATAAAAAGTAGTGTCTTCTTCATTTAGTCCATTTACATAGTTAGTTCCGTCAAGGAACAGTATCGATACCATATAGGCCACTATATTTTTTACCAATAATGAACTCATAAGAAACACAGAAAATAATGTTTTTGTAAACATTGTTTTGCGTATTAACTCCTAATACAAAAACTACGTTGGGAAGTTTACCTGCAAATACTTAATAGTGATGCTGTTCAACACCCGTATATACACTCCTGGAAATGGAAAAAAGAACACATTGACACCGGTGTGTCAGACCCACCATACTTGCTCCGGACACTGCGAGAGGGCTGTACAAGCAGTGATCACACGCACGGCACAGCGGACACACCAGGAACCGCGGTGTTGGCCGTCGAATGGCGCTAGCTGCGCAGCATTTGTGCACCGCCGCCGTCAGTGTCAGCCAGTTTGCCGTGGCATACGGAGCTCCATCGCAGTCTTTAACACTGGTAGCATGCCGCGACAGCGTGGACGTGAACCGTATGTGCAGTTGACGGACTTTGAGCGAGGGCGTATAGTGGGCATGCGGGAGGCCGGGTGGACGTACCGCCGAATTGCTCAACACGTGGGGCATGAGGTCTCCACAGTACATCGATGTTGTCGCCAGTGGTCGGCGGAAGGTGCACGTGCCCGTCGACCTGGGACCGGACCGCAGCGACGCACGGATGCACGCCAAGACCGTAGGATCCTACGCAGTGCCGTAGGGGACCGCACCGCCACTTCCCAGCAAATTAGGGACAATGTTGCTCCTGGGGTATCGGCGAGAACCATTCGCAACCGTCTCCATGAAGCTGCCTACGGTCCCGCACACCGTTAGGCCGTCTTCCGCTCACGCCCCAACAGCGTGCAGCCCGCCTCCAGTGGTGTCGCGACAGGCGTGAATGGAGGGACGAATGGAGACGTGTCGTCTTCAGCGATGAGAGTCGCTTCTGCCTTGGTGCCAATGATGGTCGTATGCGTGTTTGGCGCCGTGCATGTAAGCGCCACAATCAGGACTGCATACGACCGAGGCACACAGGGCCAACACCCGGCATCATGGTGTGGGGAGCGATCTCCTACACTGGCCGTACACCTCTGGTGATCGTCGAGGGGAAACTGAATAGTGCACGGTACATCCAAACCGTCATCGAGCCCATCATTCTACCATTCCTAGACCGGCAAGGGAACTTGCTGTTCCAACAGGATAATGCACGTCCGCATGTATCCCGTGCCACCCAACTTGCTCTAGAAGGTGTAAGTCAACTACCCTGGCCAGCAAGATCTCCGGATCTGTCCCCCATTGAGCATGTTTGGGACTGGATGAAGCGTCGTCTCACGCGGTCTGCACGTCCAGCACGAACGCTGGTCCAACTGAGGCGCCAGGTGGAAATGGCATGGCAAGCCGTTCCACAGGACTACATCCAGCATCTCTACGATCGTCTCCATGGGAGAATAGCCTCCGAATTTTACTGTTGACACTACACTCGCTGGCAGATGACGTTCACCGGATATTCGCCATACCCACACCCTGACATCGGATCGCCACATTGTATACCGTGTTTCGACACTCCACTTAACGTTTTTAGACTTTTCAGTTGTCCAATGTTTGCACTTCTTACACCAAAGGAGATGTAGTTTGACATATACCGGCGTGATATGTGGCTTATGATAAGCGCTCGACCACGAAATCCAAATTTTATCACCTCCCGCCTAACTGTCGTAGTACTTGCAGCGGGTCCTGATGCAGTTTGGAATTTCTGTTTGCTGGTCTAGATAGATGTCTGCCTCTTACACATTACGACACTCTTCAACTGTCGGCGGTCATTCAACAGACGGGGTCGGTCTGTACCCTTTTCTGTCGTACGTGTCCCTTCACGTTTCCACTTCAGTACCACATCGGAAACGGGGGACCTAGTGATGTTAAGGAGTGTGGAAATCTCGTGTACACGTATATGACACAAGTGACGCCAAATCTCCTGACCACATTCGAAGTCTGTGAGTTCTTCAGAGGGCCCTATTCTACTCTCTCATGATAATGACTTGTGAGGTCGCTGATAAGAATTACCTGGCAGTAGGTGGCAGCACAATGCGCCTAATATGACAAACATGTGTTTTTGGGGGTGTCCAGATGCTTTTGATCACATAGGTTATCATTAATTGTTTTGTATAGAGGTGATATATGACCGGTTTTATCCTTCTCTGCAGCTGGCCAAGACAGCAACAGCAAGGAAGTAACCGATTTTGTGACAGTTTAAGAGTTCCTGAGCAGGAGGTATTATTTAATTTTGTCTGTGTGCTTTGGAAGTTTAGTTTTTGAATTTCTGGGTGTTAATTTAATGTTTATTAGAACCAGATTTTAAGGTTTTGTTTGTGTCGAAAAATAAGCCGAATTAGTTACATTTTACAAGTTCCTAATCAGGAGCGAATTATTTAGACACACTTCTTGCAATTTTTTGTTGTCTACAGTATTGAAGTGCGTGTCGACAGTTCTTTGTTTGCCTGTGTAATGTAGTTTTACACAGTCTTTAGTGTGGATAGAAACTGTGAATGCTGTGTGTTGATGCGTGCCGAGGTGGTGACACTTCACGCTCAGTTCCAGGCTTCAGTTACACAGCTTGAGGCTGCAGTGGATGGGTATCACTGTTGTGGGCCAGCCGTGGGGCTCCAATGGACGTCCAGTAAGGCCCATGAGTCCACTTGTCAGTCTACTCCATCGGCGAGACCAGTTACTTTCAGGTTGACCCTTCACCCATGGTTGGGTGGAAGGTCGCCTCGGGATGTGGCGGGCGACAAAAGACTTTCCAAGGGGCTAGTCTGACAAAAAATATCCAGGTGCTGTCTGTGGCTGACACTGTGCTTCAGTTGGATGCAGTCGCTTATCCTGTTTCGAAGTAAACCTCTCACCCTGCAACATCCGAGCGGTCACAGAGGTTGAATTATTGGTAGTTGGAAGCTCCAATATTAGGCGTATTATGAACCCTCTTTGATATGTCTGCGTAAGCAGAAGAAACTAACCATCAATTAACCAAAACAAATTCATCAAGTATAACACCAACACAAAACAGTGATCCGTATGACAAATACATACAAGAATAAGATAGAAAACGACTGGATTAATTTCCTGTTAGTCTCCGCCAGAGACTTCATCGATATAACAAGCCTAATCCAGAGATCAGCGAGAAGATCCAAGCTGGGCCGCGGAGGCGGCAGCTATCCAAGTCTGCTGGCGGTTGATGAACTGCCGATGTAGAGCCGAGCGCCGGCCTTTATAGCGCTTCGACGGATGAGTACCTCGGAATTATTATTCATCACGTGGATTGACACGTGAAAATAGTTCCGGTATCTGCAGCGACCTCTTCCTCATGTTTATGTGGGCCGGTAGTGGCCCCTGGTGGCCGCTGGTGTCTTTGCTGTGGTGTTGTTGTGATTGTTGCCTATCGGTTGTGTAGTGCTTTGATGTGCTTGCGAGGCGGGCAACCCGTGGCTGCAGGCTGTGAGTTTGGTTGCTGATACTGTAGGCGCCGTGATGTCTGGTGGAGAAGGCCACAGCACACTTAAAGATATGGTTGCTAAGGAGAGGAAGAAAGCGTGTGTGCACTTTGTGTGCATACTGGAGAGAGCCCCCTACAGATGTCGAATAGGTCCTTCAGGATCCTATTCATGCTATGGGACACAGGATCTAGCCAATTGCAGGAGTTGGCTCACATCATTACCAATGACGTGTGCTACTTTGGATCGGGAGACATTCTCTCTGGTGTCAAGCATCTATCAGAATTGATAAATATTACCAGTCTTGGTTGTGAGATGAAAGCGGAGCTCAGCATTTTCGCATAGACGACAGAAACGATTGTGGACCTCTCATACAGAGCCGAGTGGAGGTCTGATGCAGAGTCAGATAGTTTTGCGACTTTGTAGGCTGCAGATTCCTCGACTTCCTTCATAGTGTGGTGGGATTTCAGGTTCGGATAAATAGGTGAGGAGTTCCTCACACGCAGAAGGCTGCTACATAGGTAGTGTGAGCTGTGTGGATTGGACTGGCAGTCTTTCACGTTGAAGGGTCTTTGGGAAACACAAAATGGGCTTCAATCTGAAACGTTACAGGTACCAAGATAGCCATCGGTATAACAGTTGTAAATGGTCGTAGCTGTATTAGGAAAGTGTCAGAGCTGCAAGCGCTAATAGGAAGCGCTGATATCGTTATAGGCACTGAAAGGTGGCTAAAGCCAGAGATAAGTTCAGCCGAAACTTTTTCGAACACCCTAACGATGTTCAGAAGGGATAGGCTAAATATAGTTTGCAGCGGGAGGCACTGGATTAGCCGAGTGGTCTAGAGCGCTGCAGTCATGTAATGCGCGGCTGGTCCCGGTGGAGGTTCGAGTCCTCCCTCGGGCATGGGTGTGTGTGTTTGTCCTTAGGATAATTTAGGTTAAGTGGTGTGTAAGCTTAAGGACTAATGACCTTAGCAGTTAAGTTCCATAAGATTCAACACACATATGAACATGTTTTTGAACAGTTGGCAGCGGCATGTTTGCTGCTTTTGGAAGTAGTTTATCTTGTAACGAAACTGAAGTAGATAGTTCCTGTGAGTTAGTATGGGTAGAGGTCATTTTGGCAACCGCAATAAAATAATTAATTATTATATCCTTTTACTTTCCAACTCAGGCGATACAACTGCTGAAAGTGTAAACGAAAACCTGAGTCTAATTTCAAACACGTACCCGACTCATACAATTATAGTTGGTGGAGACTTTAATTTACCATTGCTATTTTAGCAAAAATATATGTTTAAAACAGGAGGATGCGTAAAACATCATCCCAAATTGTGCGAGTTCTCCGTAAATTATTTCGTGTAGTTAGTTGATGGGACCACTAGAACAGTAGAAGTTTGTTAAAACATATTTGAGCTCATAGTAACAAATAATACTGAGCTAATAACGAGCAGTAGAACCGATACAGCGATTAGTGAACACAGGGTTGTCGTAACGAGTCTGAATACCGAAACTCGCAAATCATCAGAAAATAAACGAAAAATATATCTCTTCAGCAAAAGAGATAAAATGCGCTTGACGTCTTCCTGAGAGACAATCTCTGCTTTATCCACATTAATAATGGAGGTGTGGGTCAGATGCGGCTTCTATTTAAAAAAATAGTATCGAGAGGAAATGAAAGATTTACACGAAATAAATTGACAAACGATGGAGCTAATCCGCCATGGTACACAAAACAGGTCGGAACGCTATTGAAGAAACAACGGAAAAAAATGCACTAAATTTAAAGGCGATGTTTTACAGAAGCTCGAAATTTAGCGCGGACTTCATTCCGAGTTGCTTGTAACAGTTCCCACAACGAAACTTTGTCTCGATACCTGGCAGAATATCCAAAGAGTCTCTCTCGTATTTAAAGACAGAAACAATGACTCATCTGCGTGATAGCAATGAAAATACTATGGATGACACTGCTTCTGAAGCAGAGTTACTAAACACAGCCTTGTGAAATACCTTCACCAAAGAAGACTAAGTAAATATTCCAGAATTCGAGTCAAGATCAGTTGCCAATATGAGTGTTGAAACAATTTAAGTCATTTAATAAAAACAATTCTACTAATCCAGACTGTATACGAATTAGGTTCCTTTGAGAGTATGCTGAAGCGACTGTTCCATACTTAAAAATCATATACAACCGCTCGCTCGACGAAATATCCGTACCCAAAGATTGGAAAGTTGCACATGTCACACCAGTATTCAAGAAAGAAAATAGATGTAAAGCCGTACATTATAGGCGCATATATTTAATATACTTATGTTGCAGGATTTTGGAACATATATTGCATTGGAACATTATGAATTACGTTGAAAAGAACGGTCTACTGACATACAAGTACACTCAACACTGATTTTGTGAAACATAACTAACTCTTACTCACACGAAATATTGAGTATTGCCGACAAAGGTTTTTAAATTGGTTCCGCATTTTTAGATGTCCAGAATGCTTTCGGCATCGTGCCTCACAATCGTGTTGTACACCTTACATGCCATGTTTCGACGTAGTCTCCCTAACGTTGAATGCACGTATTCCACCGATTCGGAAGGGCGTAGATATTAAGGAGAAAGTATTCTTTCGCATGAATGCGTAGTCAGTCGTGTACTGCAGTTCCCACCTCTTAATCATTTATAAAAGGGCCCGCCACTCATTGCTCTGGGTGCACCAAACAGATGAAAGTCTCTAGCAGTCAGGTATGGCGAACGAAGAGGATGTACCATGTATTTTATTTCCTGTATAGCGTCAACTGTCTTGCGGGCTGTAGCAATACTCCTCTTCGTTTACGAATGATTGCTGGATAAAGATGATTTTTTAGAATGTCTAAACAAGAAGTCTCGTTACCATCTCTCCCCTATCCATATAATGGTCCCAAATCAATCCATTTGTGTCCCAAAAGCGAATGAGAGTGACTTGTCCAGCAGACGTTTGAATGCGGAATATTTTTGGTTTCGTGATGATCTGTGGCGCCATTCTTGTTCAAAATGTTCAAATCTGTTTGAAATCTTATGGGACTTAACTGCTAAAGTCATCAGTCCCTAAGCTTATACACTACTTAACCTAAATTATCCTAAGGACAAACACACACACTCATGCCCGAGGGAGGACTCGAACCTACGCCGCGACCAGCCGCACAGTCCATGACTGCACCGCCTAAGGGCGCCATTCTTGGTTTGCCCTGTTCATTTCTACCTAGTGGTCATGGACCAAAGTCATATCACCTGTAACAACTTTTCCCAGAAATGCATCCCCTTCGATGTCAAAATGATGGAAAAGTTGTTCGCAGGCATCAACACAATGGTGTTTCAATTCGGCAGTCGAATGACATGGCACCCATCTTGCAGGCGCCTTATTGAAGTGCAGTACAGTGTGAACAATATTCTGCACTGATACAACACTAATCTTCAAACTTGTGCCCAATTCGTTCAGAGTTACGCATCTGGACCGCTTTATGAGCTCCTCCACTAACGCCATGTTCTCGTTCATTACTCCACGGTGAGCCTGCCCTGGTGTATGGGCATCCTCGGCAAAAGTTACACTGGTTTTAAACGTCCTGCACCACTCATACGCCTCCTGCGACGACAAATGCGAATCACCGTACTGCTCTTTTATTCTACAACGAATTTCGATCGGTTTTACACCTTCACTACACGAAGAACGCATCACAGATCACCTTGTATGTTGACAGTGGAATGGCCATTTTGTTATGGAAGCTGCTGTCTTCTACTGAGTTGCAGCATCATCTGCTACCTATCGGTCACTGTTTGAACCTCAAGGAAAACTACTGTCACCTACCAATTCTATGACACAACTTTTCTAAACTGTTTTGAACTTTTAAGGTTTTCATTTGAATCACACTCGAAGACCTGAAACTGAGCACGGTCTTAATAAATGATTCATTCTTGCATTTCCTAAAACTATTCGTGGAAAACAGAGACATACCTAAATTTGGGAAACCTACTAAATCACAGAACACTTTATTACTCGACTTGCCGTCATCTACACCCACATCTACATGGTTACTCCGAAATTCACACTTAAGTGCTTGATTGAAGGTTCATCGAAACACCTTCAGACTATTGCTCTACTAGGGCGCTGATAACCTTCCTGTTGTGCGCCCTAAAACTCTAACCATCATCATCACTATTGCTCTAGCGTTCTGCTCTCGAAGAACGCAAGGGAGAACGAACACTTACATCTTTCTGTGTGGGCTGTGTTTTCGTTTATTTTATTACGATAATCCTTTATTCCTGTAGAGGTGGGCATCAAAAATGTACTTCAGCATTCGGGGGAAAAACAAATGCAACCTAAATTCGAAATTTCGCAAAAATATCTCGCCTCAACGAAAACTGATTTCCCCCAACCTTTGTATCATATCCGGTATAGTACAAAACGTGCTGCCCTTCTTTGGAGTTTTTCGATGTGCCTCATCAATTCTATCTGATACGGATCCCATACCACGCACCAATATTCCAGAAGAGGATACAAAAGTAGAGTGCAGGCACATTCATCGTAGATCTGTTGAGTCTTGTTCGCAAACGCAATCCCGTGGTATTTAATCGAATTTACAGCCTTTATATGTGTGCGATTTATCGTGTAGCCGAAATTTAATGGATTACTTTCAGAACTCATTTAGATGACCTCACGTTTTGTCGATTAGAGTCGATTGCAATTTTTCCATCCGTACACGCATCTGGTCAAGATATTTAGCAGTTGGTTTTGAGTGTCTGATGATTTTGCTAGACGATGAACCAGAGTATTACCTGAAAACAATCCAAGAGTGTTGCTCCTAAATCGTTTGTGTAGACGGGGAATAGTAGAAGACGTAAAACACTTTACTGAGTAACGCCAGATATCACTGTCGTTTTGTTCTCTGACATTCCGTCAGTTACTGCGAACTATGACCTTTCTGACACGAAATCACGAATCCAGCCGCACAATTGAGACGATAATCCATATGCATGCTGTCTAATCAGGAGCACTGTTTGAGGAACGGAGTCAAAACTTTTGAAAATCCTTAAATATGGACTCAATCTGAGATCCCCTCTCCACAGCACTCCCTTTTTCATGAGAATAAAGAGCTTGTTGTGTATCACAATATATGTATTTTCTAAAACCTTGCTATGTCAATAGGTCGTTCTCTTCGAGGAAATTTATAATGATCGAAAACAGTAGGTGTTCCAAAATCATATTCTTGGAAGTTTGTAAACTGGGTAGCAGGTACTGGCAAAAAGGAGGCTGTCAGAGCGAACCGTATCTTTTACCCGCAGTGCTCATTCGGTAAGAGCATAGCCCGCTTACATCGAGGTTCTGTGTTTGAGTACCTGCAAGCAAGGACTTTTCATTGGTGAGGCAGTTTCATTAAATGCCAGTGTGGATAAACTGTAGCGGGTAATGTCCGGCTGGACCACACAGCAAATGAATATCTGAAACCATTTTATCTAGTATTCCTCCATCACCAACAAGTCTTATATTGTAAACAATAGTAAAATTTGCCGAGGACATTTCAAAGCTACCTTCACCATTGTCGATGTTGCAGGCTGTTGTTTGTTACTAAACACGTAAACATTGCATATCGCAACATTATTGACGTTATTTATTTTTAGACGCAACAACCTGCGATGATCGATCTGTAAAACCAATAGTGACCGATTGATCTAACTAGAGTGGCTCAACGCTAACAGTGAAATATACTCACCAGTTAAAACAGATCACAGAAGAAAAAAAAATTCTGTTATAGAACCATAAAAGTGCAGAAAGCTTACTGGGAAGAGATTTATTTAGGAGAAGGTGCCAAAGTTGTCTATCATAATCGCCAACATTACGTACTGATATTCTTTCATGTATTGTAAATCACCGACATCTACAAAGAAATATTCTGTACCGACAAATCGCTATCTGAAATTATGAGTGTCTAAAATAACCTCAATAGGAGTCCAAGAGAAAGCGCTACAGCTTGGCAGCTATTGCGGCCGACGAGATGCGAACGCCACACGTGATTTTTTGGGATTGTTTAGTCAGAATGCACAAAGAAGTTTCTAGCTGGATGCTGACAGTCAGCATGGGCTGGTGTATTGAGGCTGTATTATGGCAGGGTAAGATATAGGAAGAACTGAAGTCAGAGTCTATTGTTCACTCTCGGATCTGGTGTTATAACTATCTTCGGATCTGGTGTTATAACTATCTTCTGATTCGTGTTGCAGTATTAGGCGCAGTAAAACTGACAGTTTGTGCAGAGCTTTAGCGCGCAGTTATCTATGTTGAAACGATACGTTCGTTGTTTGATGAGATTGGTAACTTTCGAAGGGCTGTACAGAATGATGTTTACATTAGCCCATCCGTATATTAGGCCAGCTGAATTCATCTGAACCTCATATAGCGACTTATTTCCGATACCATTGATGCATAGAATTCATTTGTTTGTAAATTTAAGTTGTAGAGACCCACTTTACCACGTTTTCCACGCATGTGTGTTGTGTATGTTATAGTGGCCATGCCTTAAACGCGATTTCATATTTTCTTATTTAAAAATTCTAATATTTATTCATGATTTGCCAATAATTTAAGTTTATAAGATCTTTATTGCTGAATCTGCCCTTTGGTATCAACATCAAGCTATCTGACGTTATACTAAACAATATCTACCTTCAACAGAGATACCCATTCCCATAAACCATTATTTAAATCGCCATATACGCCTTTAAACACAGACGTAAGCAGCATACTTGGTCTATTTTCTTTACCTGTTTCTGCAGGCGAGAAAGTTACGTCAGCTATTGGAGTTGTACAGGGAGCTGACAGTACATCACCTTACATAAAAGGTGACTGCTTTGTGTCTTTGAATACCAGACTTATAGGCAGAAAGATTAGGCTAACAGTTTGGGACAAGCATGCCTACTGAACGTAACTTGGGTATTGCATAATTCCTAGGACAAGGTGTAGCCAGCCGTTGAAACTTCATTATTAACAATATCGCAATATCCTGTTATCCTTTATTAAGAAAGTAAAACTCAAGTTCTTCGCTGTAAAATAAAACACTCCGAGAATAAAGCACAAACTCCTTACAGCGTTATCAAACACGAAACAAACTGCGATAGTTACGCAACTGGAACTGAGACTCCAGAAATTTTCCTGGCGGAAGTAGTAACACCAATAATTGTCCAAAATCAATGACCACTTTCTTGCAGTGATGGGAAACGTTATACCTGTTAATAAACAACCGATAACAGATCTGTTGGATTTACTTGTGCAGACAATACAGGTGCAGCCAACAGACATTAATTTCGACGTATGAACCCGTAAAGATATTAAAATATTTATGAATTGCCTAAAAGGTATCAATTCTGCACGCCATGAAAGTATTTCAGTGATGAACTTCATAGGATTACCAACGGTAGCGTCTTTGTATACAGTTGATACCTCTGAGCTTATATACTGATTGACAAAATATGCTGTAGTAAGAGCCATCTATAAAGCTGGAAATAAGCAAACCATCTCTAATTACAGATCTATTTCAACTCTTTCGGTTTTTTTGCAGAAGGTTTTGACAGAGTGTCTTATGATAGAATACTAAATCATCTAACTCAACAGAACATTCAGCTTGGCTTTTGTAAAGGGTACCTCACAGAGAAAGAAATATGGCACCTACGAAATGAATTGGTATAATTTGTGAGCTTTCCAAATCCGTTAACTGTCTAGGCCCTAAGACTTTATTTGGGACCCTAATGCGTAATGACATTAATGCAGTCACTTTCGTGTATCTTACCTTCACAAAATAAATCAGAGAGTGCCATTGACAGCCGGTGTCATGGTCGCAGAATTACGCTCAGAAAGGAGGAATGTAAACTGTGGGGTGCCACAAGGATCGCTATCATTCCCACTCTTGCTCTTAACCTTCATAAATAATCTTCAAATGACTTTGAAGGGCAGTTCAGAAACTATACCTTCTGCTCATGACTCAAGGATACTAATCAAGGACATAAACTCAACCTTACCAAGCCAGGCTCAGATAATAGCCGTAACGCCCTTCAAGTTGAAAGGAGACTAAACTGACTGGCTAGCCACATCTAACCCTTGAACAAAGATAGGGAGAACAAAGAGGCAAATGATAGACTGGATCTAGCAAATACACACAAACATAACAGTAACTGCAGAGCCACTAGTGATCATCCATGCACGCTCTTAATTTTCTGGGACTCTGTATCTGGGGATGTAAGAAGATGGGCACTTGGCCCTTCTGGACAGATGGTTACGGGGCAGAATAGTGCCGATCTAATGGGCGCTCCCTCCGGAGCCCTCAACATCATGGTCGTGTAACGCAGCGACGAGAAGGCAGCAAGGATAGCTTTGTGCAGGTGACTGGACTGGCGCTGAACTCAGCACTGACTGACATAGGGCAGTGCTGCCAGAACTGGTTGTGCTGGTAAAAATACGAACTCTTCGCTTTTACCGCCGGCCCTCTCCGCAGACAACATTCGCGTTTGGAGGTGGACGAGAAAAAACATGTTACTGGCATGAAGGAATCCGGAGACACATTCTTCTGCCTGGAAGGAATATGGGCTGTGAAGGGAGGTAACATCTCTCGGTGCAATGCTTAAGGAACGGAAATTATTTTTTTCCTTTTGTATTCCAATGGTGGCGAAATCGCTTCAGCACAGCGAGGAAAACGTCTTCACCGAAGAGTCAAGTAGTATATTGCTCCCTCCTACGTATATCCCGCGAAGAGAGCATGAGGATAAAATCAGAGAGATTAGAGCCCACGCAGAAGCATACCGAAAATCCTTCTTTCCACGAACAATAAGAGACTGGAATAGAAAGGAGAACCGATAGAGGTACTCAGGGTACCCTCCGCCACACACCGTAAGGTGGCTTGCGGAGTATGGGTGTAGATGTAAATGTAGATTGGTGGATGGACAATGACGCAGGTCTCAAGTGCCATGTTTTTAGCGGAAAAACACGCTAATGGAGTGGATTAGACGAGGAGTTAATACGGAACTGAAGGAGGGAGTGAGAGGGAGCTTATTAAGTTGATAGTGTTGGCAGATCTTGTGGCAAAGCTTTCGACTGGACAAAAGTTGTAAGAGGAGCAAAGAAGCTGGAAACGACGCGACCCGTGGACATTGAAGCTAATGAGGACAAGGAGTTTAGGAATGCAGAACTCGATTCAACAGCCAGGAACAGCGCGGTCCGTGCATGTACACATGCATATTAGGACCGAAAGAATGGGGATCAGGAAAATACACACCCAACAACAATGATGAGAAGCACCACAGATGGACAACTGCGACTCGAAAGTAGACGCAGCTCACGGTAAGGTCGCTCTGCGGCAGTGTAAGTGGCGGGCTGTATAATGGCACTTCCGCCCCAATAGTAACGTTCCATCACTGTCAGTTCAATGCTTTGAAATCGCTGCTTACTTATCATAGAACGTTGCGTAACTATGAAATTTAGGACACAGTACATCCTCCTTAATATTCTTACTCGTCTCCAAACTTTGCCAGCACGTAATAATAAGTATGTATATGAAAATATGTCCAGTAATTGACATGCGATTGTGAACCAAAACTCGCAACCCTTCCAAACTACAACGTCATTAGTGTAATAAATTCAAGATATTGTAGTTAATAACTATGATTTCAAAGCTGCTAACAATACTTTGCTTAGATGCCTTAAAACTAGTTCGTATAATCCAATAATCCACCGTACTGATTTATTAATTAGCATTATTCCCAGAAACGACAACTCTTACGGGGTCAAACCCGTCAGACCCGACAGTGGAAATCCGTATGAGGCAAAAATTACTCCATAACAATTAGAAAATTAAAATATGTGATTATCGACAATTGGTGCTGCTCTTCTTCTGCTAGCAGGATGTTTAAGTTGCTCGTCATTTGCATAGGGGCGTTGACGAGTCTTGGTCAGGGTGGAACAGCACCTCACTACGTGTATACGGAGCATCTGCAGTGGACGAGGACTAACAGGGTGCAGCAGATCATCACTGAATGTCCAGGTAGTTCCTGTAAATATTGGACGCCATTTTCACAAATTTTTGCAGGGGCACCAGTTTCACTGAATGCAGTTTTCGTACACCAATAATTGGGAGTATACGAGCAGGCAGAAGTGCCAGAACACGACGTGGCATGGACTCGACTGATGTCTGAATAGTGCTACGAGGGACTGACACCACGAACCCTCTGCAGGGATGTCCATAAATGCGTAAACGTACGAGGGGCTGGAGATATCTTCTGAACAGCACGTTGCAAGGCATCCCAGATATGCTCAATAACGTTCATGTCTGGGGAGTGTGGTAGCCAGCGGAAATAACTCAGAAGAGCAGTAATTCTGGACGTGTGAGGTGTCGCATTGTCCTGCTGGATTTGCCCAAGTCCATCGGAATGTACAATGGACATGAATGGGTGCAGGTGATCGGACAGGATGCCCACGTACGTGTCACCGGAAAGAGTGGTATCCAGGTTTGTCAGGGATCCCATATCACTCCAACTGCACACACCCCACGCCATTATAGAGTCTCCAGCAGCTTGCACAGTCCCCTTCTGATATCCAGGGTCGGTGGATTGATGAGGCTGTCTCCATAACCGTACACATCCATCCAGTCTATACACTTTCAAACGAGACTCATACGGCAAGGCAACATATTTCCAGTTATCAATAGCCCAGTGTTGATGCTGAGGGGCCCAGGCGAAGCGTAAAGCTTGGTGTCGTCAGTCATCAAGGGTAGACAAGCGCGCCTTCGGCTCCGAAAGCCCATACCGACTATGTTTCATTGAATGATTCGCATGCTGACACTTGTTGATAGCACATCATTGAAATCTGCAGAAATTTGCGGAAGGGCTGCACTTCTATCACGTTGAACTATTCTCTTTAGTCGTCCTTGGTCCCATTCTTGCAGGACCTTTTTCCGGCCGCAGCGATGTCGGAGATTTGATGTTTTAGCAGATCCCTCATATTCAGGATACACTCGTGAAATCGTCGTACGGGAAAATCTCCACTTCATCGCAGTTGCTGGGGTCCATCGTTCGTGCGCCAACTCACCACATTCAAAACCCCTTAAGCCTTGATAACCGGTCATCGTAGCAGCAGTAACTGATCCAACAACCGCGGTAGACACTTGTTGTCTTATATAGGCGTTGCCGACCGCAGCGCCGTATTCTGCTACATATCACACACCTACAAATGTTCTTAGAGAACCGTATTTTCATGAACTGACTGGCTATTGTGTGAAGCAGCCTCTATGAACATAACCGCACAATGCACGTTGAGATATATAAAATAACTATTGGATATTAATGTTTATACTGTTTCTCTTAATGCGTGCACACTATACGAGGTAGAATCGGTGGAACCTCAGTCGTTACATAAAATTTGAGTACGGAATCCTCTGTGATCCTGCAACGTGCGAAGACGCGAGGGCGCGGTCACACAAGGACACAGCATCCGTATTTCAGGAGAAATCTGATCAATTGGCACTAACGACGAGCTCGCAAAAAAAAAGAAAAACAGCCGAACGCAGCCACAGTAGAAAAAACTCGTCCAGCTGCTGCCGCGGCACGAGAGCGGCTGCGCAGTGAGTGGCTGAACAGGTTCTGAAGGTCAGGAGGCGTGTAGGTCGGCAACCAGAGCAGCGGGCAGCCTCCGACCCGCCGTCTGACGCCTGGCGCTGGGGCGTCCCCACTGGCCTGGCGGGCCGTACTTCAGACCTCGCTGAGCTCAGGAAACAGCTGGAAACTTAGACAAGTTGTTCACAGATTACAGTCACACTATGCATTGTGCACTTCCAAAGAAGCAATAATAACACGATATCACCAGAACTAGACATCAATTATCATGTTCTAGACGAAACACACTGTGTAAAATGCCCCCAGAGAAGATGTCCTAACATTTCAGTTTGTGCTGGATGGGATTGCTTTTCTTGTTATCACCAGTCTGCATTTTATTTTACATTATTTCGTCTATAGTCAGTATCTTACTGCCCAAACAACCAAATTCATGTAATTACTAGTTTTAGTTTCCATTTACCTAATAGAATTGCCTCAGTAGTGCTCGATTTAATTCTACTGCACTTTCATATCTTGTTTTACTTTTGTTGACATTCACCTTATAACCTCTTATCAAGACAGTATCCAACCCCTGCAACAGATCTTTCAAACCCTTTGTTATCTCTATTACTTCTCTCTGAATTCCGTTTCAGAATTACTCGTATGTTTCCTAAACTGCTTGTTCAATGTGCATGGCGAATGGCAAGCCGGTCTGACTGAGAGTATGGGTACATATTATTTGTTTCAGTCTAAGCACTGTCTAGTCGAAAACGCCTCTCTGGAGAACCATCGAAAGTCTGGAAAATTTTTGAGAAGGAATAGGGCTGACAGGAACATGCAACATATCACCCTTTAAAATGTATCCCACATTGTCGACATGACCACAGAAATTCCTGGTTTTGACCTTCTAGGAATACTCTGGACAACATTAAACAGAATAACGTCTGGAAGGCGTCGCTATAAAAGCTCAGTGGCAAAATGGAACCCTGCAAATCATCCTTTCCGTGAGTAAGGTCAATTTCAGACTACAGACTATCTGTAAATTGTGTAATTTATTGTTTGAAAGGAAGAAGTATTAATGACAACCTCCTCGACGAGCTCTCCATGACGCAGTAATCTCTGGCGTTCTATTTGATTTTAGTGCATACATTGTACTGTAATCTTACCTCATTTACAGACTTCTTTTTATTTCAATAATTCCTTTAGATTCATGATGTTTTGTACCTTTTATTTCAGATGTGATTTCTGTTTTCAGAGTATAGTGTATTTTATTATCTACTTAATATTTTTTCTCATTTGTTATTTGGAGTACGTTTCTGACCTTACCTTGTGATAGCCGCGCGGGATTAGCCGAGTGGTTTAAGGCGCTGCGGCATGGACTGTGTGGCTGATCCTGGCGGATGTTCGAGTCCTCCCTCGGGCATGGGTGTGTGTGTTTGTCCTTTGGATAATTTAGGTTAAGTAGTGTGTAAGCTTAGGGACTGATGACCTTAGTAGTTAAGTCCCACAAGATTTCACGCAATTTGATTTGATTTACTTTGTGACAATGGCAGTTTCCTGCTGGGGAAGACATCAAGCAAGAAGTGATCCAAATAGTTCGCAAGAATGCTAACATATTCAACAGCTGTCATGATGCGTTCTATTACTGCCACAGGTCCGATGGAAGCACTGGTACATCTCGGCCTCCACAGCATGAAAGTGCCACCACCATCCATCATCCATGATGGAGGGGATGTTTCGAGCAATTGTGTGCCTGGATGATGGCGTATCTGGACATAACCATCGATTTGTTGGGTGAACATCAGAACATGTAGCGACTGTCAGCTGCAAGGCATCATGTTCAACATACACTGAGTGGTGTGCTGAGAAACACTTGGCCTGCATCTACAGTATCTACAGTGTACTCCATCTTTAGATATCGCATATATTGCCCTGTTCTAGAGGGCGGAAAAGCCTTCGACCTTCACATACTGTGATGGGTTACAAACGTTAAACCCCTCGTTGCCCACTCATGGCTTCACTGTCTGTTAGTTACATCCCGTAGATGCTTCCGATAGTACCAAGTGAACAGTCGACCAACTACATCGTTTCTGAGGTGGTCTTTCCCAGGTTGTTGTTGTTATGATCTTCAGTCTTGATATTGGTTTTGATGCAGCTCTCCATGGTATCCTATACTGTGCAAGGTCCTTCATCTCCCTGTACTTACTGCATCCTACGTCCTTCTGAGTATGTTTAGTGTATTCGTCTCTTGGTCTACCTCTACGATTTTTACCCCCCACGCTGCCCTCCAATACTAAATTGGTGATCCCTTGATGCCTCAGAACATGTCCTACCAACCGATCCCTTCTTCTAGTCAAGTTGTGCAACAGACTCATTTTCTCCCCAAATTCTATTCAAT
This sequence comes from Schistocerca gregaria, assembly GCF_023897955.1. Classification (NCBI taxonomy): domain Eukaryota; kingdom Metazoa; phylum Arthropoda; class Insecta; order Orthoptera; family Acrididae; genus Schistocerca; species Schistocerca gregaria. The sequence continues at coordinate 174,304,424 of NC_064927.1, forward strand.
ACCTCCTTGTTAGTTATGTGATCTACCTACCTGATCTTCAGCATTCTTCTGTAGCACCACATTTCGAAAGCTTCTGTTCTCTTCTGGTCTAAACTATTTATCGTCCATGTTTCACTTCCATACATGGCTACACTCCATACAAACACTTTGAGAAACGACTTGCTGACAGCTAAATCTATACTCGATGTTAAAAAATTTCTCTTTTTCCGAAACTCCTTGCTTGCCATTGCCAGTCTACATTTTATATCCTCTCTAAGTCGACCACCATCAGTTATTTTGCTCCCCAAACAGCAAAACTCCTTCACTGTTTTAAGTGTCTCATTTCCTAATCTAATTCGACTACATTCTATTATCCTCATTTTGCTTTTGTTGATGTTCATCTTACATCCTACTTTCAAGACACTGCCCATTCCGTTCAACTGCTCTTCCAAGTCCTTTGCTCTCACTGACGTCAAAGTTTTTATTTCTTCTCCATGGATTTTTATTCCTACTCCGAATTTTTCTTTTGTTTCCTTTACTGCTTGCTCAGTATACATATTGAATAACATCGGGGAGAGGCTACAACCCTGTCTCACACCCTTCCCCACCACTGCTTCCCTTTCATGACCCTCGACACTTATAACTGCCAAATTGTAGAAGTTGTAAATTGCCTTTCGCTCCCTGTATTTTAACCTTGCCACCTTCAGAATTTGAAAGAGAGTATTAAAGTCAAGCTTGCTTTTTCTGTAAGTCAACAAATGCTAGAAATGTAGGTTTGCCTTTCCTTAATCTTTCTTCTAAGAAAAGTCATAAGGTCAGTATTGCCTCACATGTTCCAATATTTCTACGGAATCCAATCTGATCTTCTACCAGTTTTTCCATTCGTCTGTAAAGAATTCGTGTTAGTATTTTGCAACTCTGCCTTATTAAACTGATAGTTCGGTAATTTTCACATCTGTAAGCACCTGCTTTCTTTGGGATTGCAGTTATTATCATCTTCTTGAAGTCGCTCACAAGATGGTAGAGTTTTGTCGGGACTGGCTCTCCCAAGGCCGTCAGTAGTTCTAATGGAATGTTGTGTACTCTCGGGGCCTTGTTTCGACTCAAGTCTTTCAGTGCTCTGTCAAACTCTTCACGCAGTATCGTATCTCCCATTTCATCTTCATCTACACCCTCTTCAATTTCCGTAATATTGTCCTCAAGTACATAGCCCTTGTATAGACCCTCTATGTACTCCTTCAACCTTTCTGCTTTCCCTTCTTTGCATAGAAGTGGGTTTCTATCTGAACTCTTGATATTCATACAAGTGGTTCTCTTCTCTGCAAAGGTCTCTTTAATTTTCCTGTAGGTAGTATATATCTTACCCCTCGTGAGATAAGCCTCTACATCCTTACATTTGTGCTCTAGCCATTCCTGCTTAGCCATTTTACACATTCTGTCGCTCTCATTTTTGAGACGTTTGTATTCCTTTTTGCCTGCTTCATTTACTGCATGTTTATATTTTCTTCTTTCATCAATTACATTAAATATTTCTTCTGTTACCCAAGGATTTCTACTAGCCCTCATCTCTTTACCTAGTTGATCCTCTGCTGACTTTACTACTACATCCCCCAGAGTTACCCATTCTTCTTCTACTGTACTTCTTTCCCCCATTCTTGTCAATTGTTCCCTTATGCTCTCTCTGAAACACTGTACAACCTCTTTTTTATTCAGTTTATCCAGGTCCCATATTCTTAAATTCCCACCTTTTTGCTGTTCTTCATAACCAATTCATTGTATTCAGAGTCCACATCTGCCCCTGGAAATGTCTTACATTTTAAAACCTGGTTCCTAAATCTCTGTCTTACCATTATATAGTCTATCTGAAACCTGTCAGTATCTCCAGGCTTGTTTCATGTATACAGCCTTCTTTTATGATTCTTGAACCAAGTGTTACCTATGATTAAGTTGTGCTCTGTGCAAGATTCTACCAGACGGCTTCCTCTTTCATTTCTTACCCCTAATCCATATTCAACTACTGTTTCCTTCTCTCCCTTTTCCTACTCTCGGATTCCAGTCCCCCATGACTATTAAATTTTCGTCTCCCTTCAGTACCTGAATATTTTCTTTTGTCTCATGATATATTTCATCAATTTCTTCTTCATCTGCAGAGCTAGTTGGCATATAAACTTGTACTACTGTAGTATGCGTGGGCTTCGTGTTTATCTCGGCCACAATAATGAGTTCACTATGCTGTTTGTAGTAGCTTACCCGCGCTCCTATTTTTTATTCGTTATTAAACCTACTCCAGCATTACTCCTATTTGATTTTGCATTTATAACCCAGTATTCATCTGACCAAAAGTATTTTTCTTCCTGCCACAGAACTTCACTAATTCCCACTATATCTAACTTTAACCTATTCAGTTCCCTTTTTAAATTTTCTAACCTACCTGCCCTATTAAGGGATCTGACATTCCACGCTCTGATCTGTAGAACGCCAGTTTTCTTTCTCCTGATAACGGCGTCCTCTCGAGTAGTCCCCGCCGAATGGGGGACTATTTTACCTCCGGAATATTTTACTCAAGAGGACGCCATCACCATTTAACCATAAAGCTTACAGACCCTCGGGAAAAATTACGACTGTAGTTTCCCCTTGCATTCAGCCGTTCGCAGTACCAGCACAGCAAGGCCGTTTTGGTTAATGTTACAAGGCCAGATCAGTCAATCATCCAGACTGTTGTCCCTGCAACTACTGAAAAGGCTGCTGTCCATCTTCATGAACCACACGTTTGTCTGGCCTCTCAAAAGATACCCCTGCGTTGTAGTTGTACCTACGGTATGGCCATCTGTATCGCTGAGGCACGCAAGCTTCCTCACCAAAGGCAAGGTCCATGGTTCATGGGGGGCTTTGTCAGGTACCACACCATAAATTCTGACCTTTTCCAAGGTCACTTATGGCAACCGGTTCCCCCATCTACGACTCTATTGTTGCTAGAAGGATTCCCCATTCGCCTCTGCTCCTCTAATACACATTTCCTACCACTTTATGTGCCTGCAAAAGCACCAAGTGTCATTCAGTCCCTCAGTGGACCGTCGTAACTTTATTTTGGTTCGACACTGTATTCCTTCCATTCTTCAACTTCAACAACTTTGCTTAGTACTGGTTTTCCACCACGGTACAAGAAGAACTATATTATATGGAGACATGAAGTCCACATAGAGGAGGGAAGCTTCTGGTCTTTTCTTCTCTGTCTTAACAGAGATGCTCAACTGTTATCTTCACGTTAATTTAAATTGCGAAAAGGCATATATCACGTAGTTAAGAATTAATACAACACTAAAGGTCACGCAGTGACTAACAAAATCATTTATTTTTGCAAATCAATGCACAAATCAAGCGTTCTCGTGTCATGTCATATTTTTGAAGTTAGTTTCCTCTTGCGGGAGGGAGTAATGCCATTATACAAAACACATGGTTCGTACTCGTAGAAGTGAGCAACGTTAGAAATTAGCGCATTAATAGACAAACAGAGACCAGGTATTCATTTCATTAAATAAATTGGTACACAGACGAATACAATCGTGTTTTCCAGCGCCGTGACATAGAAGTAGTTTTGTTCTGAACCACATTTTTCCTTTGGCAGTAAAAGTACTTAGCACCCAACTGCCGGCTATTACGAACTCTGTGAACGCGTAAACCATTCTGTGTACAGGGTGAGACGAAGTTCCAGCAAACAAATTTTCGACCTCGATCAGGCATATAGTCTAAGAACAATGTATATATTTAGGCATCATATAGCGCTCCATTAGATAAATAAAACCACACTCGAATTCGAAAGCAAAGTTGGGTCACAATTTCAATGCAATCGGTGAAGAAACTTTCATTGATACACGTTCACATTTTTTATTGATATATGTTTATGTTGCACCGAAAATATCTGCACAAAACTGTAAACTAAGGCAGCATGCGCTTTGTACTGTGGTTGGAAAGAAACTTCTTGCATTCTCTCACGGCACTTTCAGTTATCAACATTAATGTCCACTTTCCTCTTCGTCCTCCAGCGCTTGAAGTTCTGTCTGAGATTTGGTTCGACACTGTATTCCTTCCATTCTTCAACTTCAACAACTTTGCTTAGTACGGTATGGGTGGATTTTCTGATGTGCCGCCTATGTTTGCGTTCACTGGACGTTACGGAAAATCGACGAAACAGAGGTACATTCAGCTGGTCCTACATTGATGATAACCAAATGATGATACTTTTGCGTCTGTGTACAGGTGTTTATTAGTGACATGACCCTTCCATGTTAGAACGTTTGATTATTGCATAATTTTTCGTTACCGTGATAAATTAATCGGGTAAAAGACTGCATAAATCGTAGTTACACTATTAGCCTGCAACGAGACACAAGAGACCACGTGTCTCTTGCATCATAACACTCATAAAATTCCCCTAAAAACCTCCGAGCTTTGACAATGAGTTCAGGGTCATCGTACACATTTAATCTTGCTCTCTGTCTGGATCTGTGACATTTTCACTTGTGGTTGTAAACTTATGCCCAGGAAGGGACCATATAGGATGACTCAAATAAGCTTCTGTAACAAAGATATGTTAACTATAAGGATATTAACTTATGTTCTCCATAGTGGACGTCAGTTGTCATTGACGCCTGTAACAGCCTAGGTGTTTACTTCAAGACCAGGCAGTTAAGAAGTTCCATAGTTTTTTTATTATTATTTTCACAAGTCCTTCTTGATCAAATTAATTTCTTTACACTTTATGACCGGTCTGTACTTATCGCCATCTTCAGATCGTTAAAACACTCTCACATAAATCATTATCATGTACCATGCAGTCAGATGTGTAATAGATAATGATTTATGTTAGAATATTTTAACGATCTGAAGCTGGCGATAAGCCGAGACCTGTCATAAAGTGTAAAGAAATTAATGTGATCAAGACGGGCTTGTGAAAATAAAAGTGCTAAAAATAATGATTGTGGACTCATATACAGACTTCGTGTCTTCAGTTGATTAGTTACATAGTTGTCATTGAAGCCTGCAGGAGCCAACAGGTTGTCAACATCAAGACATGGTGGTTAAGAAGTTATGTAAGTAAGTCCAACGTAAAGTAACGCTTTTCACTGGCCAGCAAATAGTGTAAGTCTATGAGGAAGTGTTCCCTGCTGTTAAGTTAAACGTATATTATTAATATTTTGAATAATAATGGCGTTGGGGCAAGTTTTAGTGACAGAGTTAATAACTTCTTCCCTCTTATTTTTGTCTTTGAAACATAATCGTTTTGATTGACACACTTTGATTTTAGGGTTTAAGGAATGTATTATTTTCTCTACAGTATCTCAGTAGCGATATCTCAATAGGAAGTTCGCATGTCCTACGTGGCAACTTCCAGAGCAAAACCACTTCTTCAATATTATGAAATGAATTCACAATTTTTGAATACGTTTTGATATCAGCTGCACATTTGATTCATGACACATGAAAATCTGTGTTGGACAGGGACCTGTATTCACATTTTTTCCTTATCACAAGCAGTCATCTTAATCACATTACCTACGGATCCAAACTTCCATATGTCATATATCGTCAGAATCTCCTACGCTAGCACTCTGTAGTTCCAGCAGAGGAGAGATAAGTTTTCGTTATCCTTATATTAAGCTCTTGATTTACACAGTGCCTGTGTTCATACAGTGTCCATATATTACATTAAAAAGTCCCTTAGGGACACTGTAATGTACTATCCAGAAACTGTACAAACACAGATATTGTGTAAATCATTGTTTTTTAATATTATAATTTGAATAGAAACAAAGGAAATGAAATGGTGTGAATATTTTGTGTCAGTGTCACCAGTCTCAGTGGTGATGGAGTCAAGGATAATTGCCCAATAATAAGTTGCATAAGACGTTTTGAGATATGAATTTAATTTTAGTCACTTTTGTTGAATATTTGTGGAGATCAGGGTAACTGGGGTCTCTATGTCTTTGGGATGCATAGCTTGGAAAGCGGAAGGTGGTCTAGAGGTACCTCTGAGTTAGTCAGTAAGACAGTGACGGCAGTAATAATATTTGTTATTAGGATTTATACAAACCAAAGTAACTTCTCCATGACGTTGGCTGAGAGCGGTAGAGCTGCATGTGTGGCTGGGAGTTGCTGAATGCCCCAAATCAGCAGGCGTTGACACTGCTTGGTGTGGTCATGGATTGTGCAGTCAGCAGAGGCAGATACTGGCCTGGAGGTTTACAGGAATTGCCCACACAGACAGGATGCTATCAGCTTGGAAGACTGTTCAACCAAGGGCTCCCATGGTCGTTTCAGTTTCGCCTCTTGTCAGCGACCAACATGTCTGCACAGTATGACAGTAGTAGCGCAAAAGTATGCCATAGCCTTCCATCAACAGACAGCAAAGACACTACAAGTTGCATGCAGGCACAGTCAGGGGGCACGAATTACCCTGTCACAGAAAGCCCGACGTCAGCACCAAGCAAGCCACTCTCAATTGACCCCCAGGTGGTCGTTGGACGAAAGTGCTCAAGTCTTCATATCAGTAGCAGCAAGGAAGGCAGCATCAACAGTTCACAGCAGTGGAGTGCCTCAGGTTTGCTGGATGGTGTCTTGAAGTCATCAGACTAACGATAGGTGGAACATCAACAAATTGCTTGGGTGCAGATTCACTGTACATTACAAGACTGTAATACCCACTGATTCTGTACTTCGGAAGTCAAAGTATTTATACATGTTAGCTTGTGTCTATGACGTTATCAAACCGTGGTGATGAGTGAACTTGGCCCTATGTTCTAAATTTTTCGATGCTCTATATCCCACTGTACCGTCCCAATTATTGCTTTCTTATCTTCACCTTTGCATAATCTGCAATATCTGGATGTTGTGGAGGCACCCTTGCATGTGTGTTAGGCGTTCTTACTTCACCTTGGCATGCCGTCAGAGTGATGTTATAGGGTGGCTATTGTGCTGTGGTTCCATGCTGCGCTCTCTGCTCAGTTGCTATGTGGGAGTGCCCCAGAGGTGTGTATAGCTGTTTGCAGCATTGTCTTTGCTTCCTTTTTGTAGACAGTGCTTTCGTTTCTATCTTGGTTTGGCTCTGTAATTACCAGGGAAACTCTTTAAAAATATTAGTTTCATCCAGAAATCTATTCTGTGATGCAACATTCCCTCCTCTGTGGGAAATTCACCCATATATTTTCGCACAGTAGTTCTCAAATCATGTCATTACACATGTTTTGTATTAATAATTATAAACAATAGAGGTTTTATAATTCGGGTGCTCATGAGAGCTGAACGACAGGATTCTTACTCTGCTTCTTAATCTCATGACACTACTTTATATGTTGAGTTCATTGAACTCATATGGTTTAATCCCACGCTATCTCTGTTTAGTACTTATATGCTAATGGAAATTCACTACTTCATTATGATATATTTTCTGATACCTATTTATACTAGTACACCATTCCAAAAATATCTAATATATGATTAACTCAAGTGTATGTTCATTATATGTTTAAAGGGAAAGTAGAGTGCACAAACTGCTATTAGAACCATAGCAATACTGGCAGTCATTATACTTTATAGCCATGATGTAGTAAAGTTGATTACGACGGTATTGCTAGAAATGTCGGAAAATTGTCTCCTGGAAATTACTCCGGTCGTTGATGCTAAAAGTTCATAAAACAAGTGTAATAGGGCAGGTTTCAAGGCATCGTCTAGGAGAGTCAGGTTTTATTCAGGTGAGAGTGGTAATAGTTTTTCCAGCCATTACAACGTGGGATATGATACTTGATTGTAGTGATGTTGGTGGTTGGAACTGGAAGGGGAATTTTCGCTCCTGCTATATCAGAAGTTGTACCTTTTATCAACATATTACTGTTCTGTAACTATTTGTTTGTCATGCCATGGATTTTCCATTCTGGTAACAATTTATGATTACTATTCCTATCGGGAGAACTGAATAAATTCAGTGCAGTCCCACTTGCTGCAAAGGAAGTCACGGGGCAGTCACTTCCCTTTGGCACTCTGTCACTTCCATTTTACCTGAGAGCAACGGTGTGTAAAATGGCTATGCCTTAGTCTGTACCATTCTGGTTTGCTTTGATGTCCTGGATAGGTTTTCGTCAATTTTCCATAGACACGAGAACACAAGCTTCTCACAGGTCCGAGATTATCAATACTTCTTGAGTCCCTATTTGAACCACTTGCTTACAGTTCCCCATTTTATTACATACAGAAAAACTGTGAAAGACTGATTTTGTGCGTTCATGCCCACTATCGAAAATAGGATTATACACTCCTGGAAAAGGAAAAAAGAACACATTGACACCGGTGTGTCAGACCCACCATACTTGCTCCGGACACTGCGAGAGGGCTGTACAAGCAATGATCACACGCACGGCATAGCGGACACACCAGGAACCGCGGTGTTGGCCGTCGAATGGCGCTAGCTGCGCAGCATTTGTGCACCGCCGCCGTCAGTGTCAGCCAGTTTGCTGTGGCATACGGAGCTCCATCGCAGTCTTTAACACTGGTAGCATGCCGCGACAGCGTGGACGTGAACCGTATGTGCAGTTGACGGACTTTGAGCGAGGGCGTATAGTGGGCATGCGGGAGGCCGGGTGGACGTACCGCTGAATTGCTCGATACGTGGGGCGTGAGGTCTCCACAGTACATCAATGTTGTCGCCAGTGGTCGGCGGAAGGTGCACGTGCCCGTCGACCTGGGACCGGACCGCAGCGACGCACGGATGCACGCCAAGACCGTAGGATCCTACGCAGTGCCGTAGGGGACCACACCGCCACTTCCCAGCAAATTAGGGACACTGTTGCTCCTGGGGTATCGGCGAGGACCATTCGCAACCGTCTCCATGAAGCTGGGCTACGGTCCCGCACACCGTTAGGCCATCTTCCGCTCACGCCCCAACATCGTGCAGCCCGCCTCCAGTGGTGTCGCGACAGGTGTGAATGGAGGGACGAATGGAGACATGTCGTCTTCAGCGATGAGAATCGCTTCTGCCTTGGTGCCAATGATGGTCGTATGCGTGTTTGGCGCCGTGCAGGTGAGCGCCACAATCAGGACTACATACGACCGAGGCACACAGGGCCAACACCCGGCATCATGGTGTGGGGAGCGATCTCCTACACTGGCCGTACACCTCTGGTGATCGTCGAGGGGACACTGAATAGTGCACGGTACATCAAAACAGTCATCGAACCCATCGTTCTACCATTCCTAGACCGGCAAGGGAACTTGTTGTTCCAACAGGACAATGCACGTCCGCATGTATCCCGTGCCACCCAACGTGCTCTAGAAGGTGTAAGTCAACTACCCTGGCCAGCAAGATCTCCGGATCTGTCCCCCATTGAGCATGTTTGTGACTGGATGAAGCGTCGTCTCACGCGGTTTGCACCTCCAGCACGAACGCTGGTCCAACTGAGGCGCCAGGTGGAAATGGCATGGCAAGCCGTTCCACAGGACTACATCCAGCATCTCTACGATCGTCTCCATGGGAGAATAGCAGCCTGCATTGCTGCGAAAGGTGGATATACACTGTACTAGTGCCGACATTGTGCATGCTCTGTTGCCTGTGTCTATGTGCCTGTGGTTCTGTCAGTGTGATCATGTGATGTATCTGACCCCAGGAATGTGTCAATAAAGTTTCCCCTTCGTGGGACAATGAATTCACGGTGTTCTTATTTCAGTTTCCAGGAGTGTACATATAGTTTCGCTCTGTTAATAATAACATCGACAATTGCTAGAAGATGCAACGGTATCAAGTTTTTCTCAGTGAATTCTACCAATTTTGTAGTTCCCGGGAAATTAATTTTTCTCCTGGCGTAACCGTTCTAAGAACTGTTGCTCAGGCAACTGTGCAGAACTCAGTTGCTCCCGAGCACAGTGTGGTAAACTGCTTTTTGCAGCTCTGCTACTTTCATTCTTGCATCACTAAGTCTGTCCGTGAATGATCGTAAGATAATATGTTCAGAAGTGACATAAAAGCCTTTACATAAACTACGTATTTTTCCCATTGTCAGAGTGCTACATACATTGTGTGCTATACACACTAGATGTATTCTGATTATAATTAAATAATCGTTTCCTATTTCTCTTAGACCATTTCTTTGGCTCTTGCGCAGCTTATAGAACTTTCTATAATGCATCCTCAGTTCCTCCGAATGTCTGAATAAAATAGTTCTGAGCACTATGGAATTTAACGTCTATGGTCATCAGTCCCCTAGAACTTAGAATTACTTAAACCTAACGAACCTAAGGACGTCACACACATCCATGCCCGAGGCAAGATTCGAACTTGCAACCGTAGCATTCGCGCGGTTCCGGACTGAGCACCTAGAACCGCTCGGCCACCTCGGCCGGCGGAATGACAGAACCCTGCTCATACGAAAAACAGATGTTTTCGTCAGTAATTGCAATTTTACATTTACTGGCGAAGTAATGTTAGTAACTTGGTGTGGACAGTGAAAAACTTCTTAGTTCTACCATCAAAAGCATACGGGTTTGTTACTAACACCTTCTGTACTGCAGCAGTTTCTGTACATGTTGCTTAGTCTTTTCCTGACTTACTAAAGATTTTGTGTTGACTTCATTCACATATTGCCAAACTTAGTATAAAGATTTTAGAAATTCCTTTACTGGCTTACTACTAAATCTAGATTGTATAACATCGAAAGGAAATAGTATATTACTGTCATACATTTCCTCATATGGTGAAAGGCCAGTACTGGTACGTACTTTGGAACTGTACACCAAGTCTACGAATTCAAGGTACAAGTCCCAATCGTTATAGTGCCTGTTTACATATTGAGTTAAACTGTATCATTAAATTTGAACTGAAATTCGTAGATTGATCTGTAATTAAGGTACCCAGGACACCAAACTTGAGTACCCAAATATTTATCATTGCTTGTCTATGGGTGTTAGCTTGATTATCAGAAATTGCTACCATTTTTATTACTCGAAAAACTGAAAAACGTGGTATATTACCGTGAGTATACACTTATTCCCTGACAGTGTTCTATTACACGTGTAGACTAATCATTTTGAAAGGCTTAGATACCTCTAGAAATCTCTGTAACAGGATTTGAGATTTAGCTGTCGATAAACGGGTTAGCTGCACGTGAGTCTGGCATTTTGTATATTATACACCTACCATTGCAACAAAAGGAAAAATGGGACAAACTGCACTTACAACACACAACAGAAATAAACTAGATGTGTTTACAGAATATCGTCGCCCAACAGGATTCAAAACAGTCCTGCGCCAGATGACCAAATCGTCTATAATGACCACGTGACTGATACTGCCTTACTGCATGGCTACTCACGCACTTACAAATTTCAAAATTTATACCTGTTTGGCGTTAAATCGTTCGCTACACTTCTCTTTACTCAGCTCCCAGAAGGTGTGAGGTCAGCAGCTCACAGCTCACTGTTTCGGAAATGTAACCCAGAGATTATGGTACACATCAGCCGTCCTAACATGGCCACAACAAAATAAATCCAAATAAAGCCAGCAGGAAAATATTCACTCGCTACTCTGGATTGTGTCGGACCGCAAGCCCAGATAGATGTCGGCTTATGCTGCAGCCGTGGTTCCACTGTCAGTGATGTTCAGAGGTTTGTCATGCCTGATACCAACTGTGGAGATCTGGGCAACCATGGCCTCTACATACACATGATGCAGAGCTTGGACTGTGAAAGTGCGGTCTGGTGGTGCGCTTGGGGACGTCAGTAAGATAGTGTTCGCTTGGAATAAATTTATTGCCGGGATTAATACAATGTAAAATAGATTCTCCAAGGCGTTGATCGGCGACGGCAGAGTGCTACGTGTGGACAGGAGATGCTTACTCGCCCGGCTACATAGGTACTGGTGTTGCTTGTTGTGGTCATGATCTCCACACTCAGCATAGGCAGTGTCATGTAGGATACTGGTTTGGAAGTCTGCAGATGTTGCTAATCCATCCAGGATGCTAACAGTCTGGCAAACTCTTCCACCAAGGTGGTTTCATGATCTTTGTAGTTCAGCAGCTAATATCTCCACGTGATATGAGAGTAGCCACGCAGAAATATGCTGTAGCCTTCCAACAAGAGACGACAAAGACATCAACGCCTCCGCATGGTATAACCAGGTAGCAGCATGAATGCGTCCTCCCAGAAGGTGTGAGGACAGCAGCTCACAGCTCACTGCCAGTTGACACCCAAGAGCGTTGTTAGTCTAAGCTGCTCCAGTCTTGACATTAGTGGCAGTAAGAATGGCAATCCACGGCAATGGAGTGCATAAGGCTGGCTGGATAGTGTCTTGTAGCTGAAGTTATCAGATGAAATGTAGGTGGCACATCGTAGAATAGCTTCAAAGTGGATTCACCGTAAATTACGACTGTCATACCCAATGAGTCTGTGATTGAGTTCAAGTATTTATAGCTGTTAGCTTACGCAGTTTAGGTTATCGAGCCGTGCGTAAGAGCGACTATGGACCCATTTTCTAGGCTTTTCAGTACTCTGTAATGTAGCAAGTTGCCACAGCTGTCACTTTAACATCATCTTCTTAGCACTTTCTGCAACCTAGGATGTTATGAAAGGACTCTTGCGTGTGTGTTACATGATCTTACATCAGAATAAGGTATTATCAAAATGATGCTACCGTGTGGTCAAGCTGCTGCTGTTGCGTTCTGCACTCTTGGTGCAAGTGTTGTGTGGTAATTCCTCAGCGGTGTGTCTCGCTATTTGCGGCATTGACTTCCCTTACTGGTTTGCATTCCGATGTGTACACTAAATTCGAGCAAGATATAGTTCGACTCGGTGCTTGCCGGAGAAATGCTTCCAAGAATTCCATTCTGCAGTGCGGTGCTGTATTTCTTAGTACGACTTGGTATAGTCTGGAGTGCAATTATTCGAAATTTGACACCATTAATGTACATCGTGGCTTAATGTTAATTATCGTAGAAAATTAACCAGAGTGTCATTCCCTCCTTTGCAAACTTATGGGGGGAGGACACTACCTCAGTTTTTCAGGAAATCAAACGCGAAGTTGCGCTACACGAAAGGAAAGGAGGCATCATCTTCATAATGCAGATGCCAGGTCTTAGTATGTGGATAGTGCGTATGGTGACACGTGCTGGTAAATAAATTAACTGTATATCAACAGATTTCTAGAGTGTTAAATAACTTCTTTGCAAGAATATATAAACAAAACAGTAATGCACATTAGGAACTATTTTCTCTTTTAAACAGAATAGCCTTGTACTCGGGAAGATAGTGCGTGTAACCTCCATACAAGTATCCTGATTTTCATTTTGACATTCACTTTTGCTGTGTTTCAAATACAGACACGGAGGGTAGTGACAACTTTTGTGCTACTTTTTGCAAATTGAACGCTGATGTACAAAGGTACATATTTCACGTAAATGCTGGAATGATTCCAACTGTATCCTTTGTCAATCCAGAACTTTAAGTATGGTAATGCATGTGTGAGCTATGTCTTTTTGTTCTTAAGCTGTAACATCATTACATGTCAAATATTCTTATACAACGGGTTCACGAATGAATAAATCTACTACTACTACTAGTAGTATTTTGAGAGAGACAAATCTTTGGAATTAGTCGTAGGCCCTCATCTACCCTCCTATACCTTGACATCAGGTAAGTGTAAGTCCTCATAGAGACTCTGAAATCTATTCGAGAAAGGTTGGAAAGGTTTTGTGAGGTGCTACGAATTTGTCGGATAGCAGAATTTGGGCACGGTTTAGTCTCTCCCCTTTGAAAAGTCTTCACTTGGCTCTCGACACTTCTTCAGTGAGTTAAAATTTTTCAATCTCTTATTTGTGTAAAAAAATCGAAATATACAATTATTCACATCTGACTGCTTGTTGTGATGTGATTAGGAATGCTAATTATGTTGATACATTAATTTCTGCCCATATCCATCCGTAAAAGAGCATGAGTTCACTGATCTCACTGGCAAGTCTAAATTTTGTCCTCTTGTGTTGCATGAAACTTCGAGAAACTCTCTAGAAACATAGTTAGTTTTGTCTTTAAAACAGAGAAACATAGGATAACAACGGCTTTCGTGCTGTCTTTTTGCAAATGGTATGTTGCGGGGCAAAGGTACGTGCGTAAGGAGAACTGACGATGCGACGTAATGAGGTTCTCCAACCACTTCATCTCACTGGAGAGCGGCTTGCGACGGGACACCCACTCCTCTTTGACCTTGTAATCACTCAATTAGCGCACCTCGTTTGTCTATCCCCGTTCCTCTCCTCTGTCTCAACAGCCCGAGGGATCTCACTCGTCCTAATGTGTCGACGGCCGTCCTCGCTGTTTTCAGAGGGCTTTTTAAATTAACAGGGAGAATGGAGACTGGCAGGTGGCTAGGCGTTCACAAAAACGTTCAAGATACCATTCCATAACAATGCTAATCGATAATTGGCACTATTTTATAAACACTATGTTAAAATACTTCTGAAACAATTACAAAAATTTTAGTTGTGATTTTAACACATTGTAAACTTCTATCTCCACGCAGACTTGCGTTTCATGCAAATTAGAGACCGTAGGTTTAATTGAGGCAATAGGAATTTGAATAATTGGCTTGAACACCTCACTTACTGGCAAACAAGGAAAGTTTCACTATCTGGGCCGTGTAACTAGTACCACTCCAAAGTTTCTGTCTCGGTTTTAATAAAGCTTGATTGCGTGTGAGTTGCATAGATCACACCATGACGGAAGAAGCAAGTTGGACATAAAAAGCAGCCTAAAATAGGTAAAGAGGACAATTCGGCCAAGAAAAGTGGGTAAACCGGAACAGAACAGAATCCAAGCGTTTGAGATGTGGTGGTTCAAAGAACGACGATAATTTGGCGGACTGATGTAATAAGGAACGAAGAGTTTCTTCACTGAAACGGCGAAGAAAGGAACATACAGGGGCTGCTTGGTAGGTTACGTGTTTAACAGTACTGAATAATCTCTATGGTACTAGAGGTTAAAAATTGTTAGGCAACCCAGGGATTGGAATACATCGAGCAAATAACTGTGGAAGTAGGATGCAAGTGCTACTCTGAGGTAAAGAGGTGGCGCATGAGAGGTATTCGTGACGGCAGCATCAAACCAGTCAGTGGTGAAAGGATGTACACACCTGTATTTCATAATTCAGAACGATCAAATGCTAGTTACTATCTTCTTGACAAGCATTTCAGTCCTAACGGTTGGACTTGCATTCTCAATCGTCATTATTGTTGTCAGTATGGTCAGCGTCACACTCTATTATTTCCCACCGAAACAAAAATTTAGATGAGATATCGTGTACTAAATTTACGTTTCCTAACAATGAAACGTCTTCTAATGATTTCCTTGTCAAAGGTATGGTACCGCTAATCCTCCTTCCGTTTTTATTGTTCACGTATAACTGCTAACTTCAGTTACTATGAATATTTGGTTTCAATCGTGGTGACAGGTATAGACAGGCCTATGGCAATTGTTAACTCGAGTTTCTGTGAATATCTGCTTTCAATCGTGGTGAGAGGTATAGACAGGCCTATGACACTTTTACCAGGGGACCAGGATCATCTTTGTTGTGATAACAACACCGCACGTGGAGGCACCTCTCTTGTTTCCTTGTCACTCTGCAAGAGAACATACTTCTTATGTGCGGTACGGTGCCACTACAAACAAGTTGTCACTGCTCGTCACCAAAAATGCCACGAGACAAAATTTTTGACGCCAATTCCTACAGAGAAGTTTAAAGTACTGGTCGGAACAGCACCACCCGACATCAGAAAATGGTTCAAATGGCCCTGAGCACTATAGGACTTAACTTCTGAGTTCATCAGTCCCCTAGAACTTAGACCTAGTTAAACCTAAATAACCTAAGGACAACACGCACATCCATGCCCGAGGCAGGATTCGAACCTGCGACCGTAGCGGTCCCACCCGAAATCAGACGGATAATTGCAGTCAGTTTCAAAAAGAACAAAGTCGGCGCTGAAAACAGATGCCGATTTTATGAGCATGAACCTGCTGCTCAAAGTCTTCGCAATAGGAAATTCTTTATCACGAGTATCGCTAATCTAGTAAAATCAGAGGCAGAGCTGAGATTTTAGTGATAGTGGGGCTGAGCTAAGCGTAACTGGATACCAGTAAAAGAGAAACTGGCCATCGCAAATAGCATGCCTAGGCCCAAATGGAAGCTACTTAACAGCCTTCAAGTGGTAATCGGCTGAAGTAAAACTGCCATGTTAAAATGCATCTCTGAGATAACCAAGAAGGCTCCCTTGTACGTGTTGGGATGGAGACGATCCGTCATTTCCTTAGCTATCCCACTTACCCTGTCTCCACTGGCATTATAACGCAAGGCGAAGTAGCACTAGGAAGCCCAGCAGTGCACCTTGTGAGGTGCACAATTCAATCTAAAGGCCATACAAATGATTGTCATCGACAGGCTAAGAAAACGCACTGCAATCACTTCAGTCACATTGAAGTCTCCTTCTTATCATTTTTCTAAATGTTTATTAGTGATATTCCTCCTCTCAGCACATTTCCCTGCCTTACGTATCGTCTGTACTAACTTTGCGATTTATGTTCATCAATATTCTACGCTAGGCTGTTCATCAAAATTTTAATTGTCTCCACTAGACCCCAGTTAACCACATAGTACATGTAAACGCATCACACTTAAGTCAATAAACCTAGCACTCTCAGTACTAAAACCTGTGTTGAATGTCTGTCTAGGTACCTTGAAGTTAACACCAAAAAGGTATGGAACACTTGCGAAGTGGTATGTCCAGAACCATCCCTTTCCGTTTTCTACAGGGATGATAGATGAGTGTTCATAATGTTTCATGAACAGGCAAGTGTACTGAAATACCACTTTTTGCACAACTCAAGTACACAAAGTTGGAGTATTCTGTTCTGTGATCCATGTATGGAGGTGTTTTATACAGGGTCACTCAGATGCCTCTACTGGTATTGTTTTATGCAACACATAAAGTTATACCTGGTCTTCAAAAAACCATGGGTGAGATTTTCATAGTTTCTCCCCCAATACATGGAAACTACTAGTTCTACAGGAAAATGGAGGAAGAGCCATCTGTAGGAACTTTAATATAGTTAAAATCTGTAATGAGGTACACTTTTGTTGGAGGCCACAGTTTCCATATTATTCACGAAAAATGTAAAAAAAGTGTCGTTCAAATTGATCTCAATCCCACGGTCATCCCTCAACAGTCAATATTTCTAATAAATTTTTCATAGCACTCCCTCCTACCACTCTACAGAAATATCTGACTACACAAACTATTCCCAATTTTTGGCCTGTCTTGATCTCTATTGACAGGGCTATTGTGCCCCAGCTACTTCGCTAACAATTATAATTTAATTGTGCGCCTTAGAGCAATGAACGAAAAATTACTTCTTAAACATTGAAGAAAATTTGATTATTAATAGTGGCATAAAGGAGGTTCTGGTACATTATTTTGGTGCAGATTACATACATTCAGTGGCAAATCTTAGTCCACTCCCTGTAATCTATAGTTACACTAATTAATTTATGACCCCTGACAGTTGATTCACTATACAATGGGGATAATCTGTCCTCTGACAAACCTTTTACCACTCTCCCTCTTTCTCTCCTCCACCACTGTGGACAACTAAATACCCCTGCCCTGTCCTGGTAAAATCTCCAGCCCCTCCTCCCCTCCCCCATTTCCCCTCTTCTGCCCATCTGGAAATTTGCATGGAAAAGATCATCTGTGCCGAGCTGCTGGAGAGGAATGATATAAGGGAGTGATTTTTTTTTTTTTTTCGTGAAGGTATAGGACTGTTATCCACAGTCTACTGCCCTCTGATTCCACCGCCACTTTCCGTCAACCTCCCCATCTACCCAGCACCGTTTTTCTGATTAAATATGTATTTGTTCACCTCAAAGGTTCAAGAGCAACTACTCTAGTGCACAATACCACCATCAAAGGGTGCTCAAAACTGTCTTACAAAATAACCACCACTCATAAACAATGGATCACAATGCAGCACACACTCTGGGAGTTTAGAGCAAGCATTGTAATAATACAACTACCACAAAACCTGGTGCCAAAAGATATCACCAGAAGAGAGCAGCAGTTGCTGCACATGTTTTCACCTTGATGTGCGAATACTGATCATTCAGATTAGGAATAGTCTTATCTTCTCTCTTACCTCCCCTCCCCCTGCCTCTCATCCTTCTCTACATATGGATAACAGTTTTCCAGGTGCATTCTAGCCTGTTGCTCATGTCACACATAGAAATCCAGGTTAAAATCTTTATAAACACATGATTACACAAGCATTATTCTCCTTTTGTTGCCCATCCTCTGACCAACCATGTGACACTGACTGTGAGATTGCAGCAACTGTGACATCAGAATTGCCATGACCCTATCAAATTAACTGCTTAACAATTTACAGAGTCAAATCGAGAACTAGAAACACTCATCACCACCATCTACTTACGACGATTCTTTTTCGTAATAAAACATATTTTACATGTTTGAGACTCACATGCAAACGTTTTGCAAGGATAGATTAGAGCATAAATATATTCAAGGTCTTGTATTCCCTGATGTCTGAAAACTTAGGCACCCTCCTCCACCACAACATTTCCATTGAACAGTGAAGAGCGTAGAAAATTTCTCCCACTAAATAACAGTATTTAATTATTGCCAACCAGACAATGTACACATACACAAGCGTGGGAATTCATCCCTGCTGCCAAAATAGTTACTACGAGCCAGGCATGGAAACTCTTACTAAAATTTGAACAAATATTCCAGTTGCCTCAGTTGGGCTAACCGACCGTTCACATTCTATGCTGCTGCACGTTCTCTCCTTTCTTTCATATTCTTATCTTATTAAAAAGGACACCTTTCACTTCCTGCACAAAGCAGTTTTATGGCACACTGCCCATTCTCACTTGAAGCTCCCGCTGGGCTGCGACAGCAGGCTGTCCTTTTCTGCTCTGCACCTGCGCGGAGAACAGATATGAGCAGAAGACAACGTTAGGACTGCTCAATCGCGTAAGTGAAACTTCCCTTTCGTGAACCAGCTAAAAACGCGAATTTTGCCACAATATCAAGGCTTTCTCTCTGTACCAAGAGAAATGCAGTCATTGGTAGGAGTGACTATTGCTAGCTCTTCCCATGCAGCATTAGTGATTTGACTTGAGTGACAACTGAGACCTACATCTTATATTATGAAATATACTATGGGTTAATTTGAGAATAAACTGCCACATACAATTAGAACAATTAATGGGGGAAGTGATAGACACAAAGCTCCCCCCACACGCGGTAAGTTGCAATTTTGAGTATAAATTTTGTAAATAATAGAGCAGAAGCTTGTCTCATATAACGATGTGTACATCTACATACGTATACGTTAGATCACAGTACTTGGCTTTGGGTGTTTTGTACCACTGACAATCATTCTTTCTCCTAGTCCTGTCGCAACTGGATATCGTAAGACACCAATACTATTCACGATTGAGTCGTAAATACTTTCGCTCTGCAGTCTGTTTCATACTAGGGATGGCGGTAATCATTGGAACAATTAGTTTTCTGTTATTTCGTTCTTTTGCACACCAGTTTAATCTGAGTGTTAAAACTGCTCAAAATAACGGGTTTCGGAAATAACCGATTTTCCGTTTCTTATTTCTATCATTTCCTGTAATAAATGTATAAATCGAACAGATTGAAAAATTTTGACTCCCTGTTTCAAGATTCATTGAATCAATTTAATTAAATAGGGAAACAAAAGAAACATTAGTCCGTACAGCTTTCGCTGCTTTTCTCGAGAAGTGAGAAGGGGCTGAACAGAAGGAAGAAATCACCAATATTCTCCATTTGAGTCTAAGTTTATGAAACTCTACTCATACATCTTGTTGTAATCGGGAATCATACTACTCTTTGTGCATTACAAATATACCCACGCAACTCCAGCAATTACTCGCATTGATTCTGCCTGCACTGAAACAGCTCCAAAACATTTCACAAAATGTTCGTCAAACATATACCTAACATACAAAGGCAGCAAATTAGACGTGAATCGACATTTAACATTTGTTTCCATTTTACGTTTTTAGCATGGTTCCACTTTGTGATGAAAAGGAATAAAATATTTTGCGTCGTTGATCGTGATGTAAAAGAAATTGACGCACAGGCGTTGTTTATACAATCATATTACTCCAAACGGTAACAATAATGATTTAACGGAAGAGTACATAACAAAAACTACACAGTGAACTGATCTTTACAGCAACGTGACATCAAATCAAGAGTTCAGTATCCGATTAAACGTAATTCCGTGCCTTAGAATACATTACAGTTCCACAGACGTGTGATTGGAGACTTCCTATATCGCGCTCCACGGCATAATTTCTTGATTAACATTTTTTCACTTACTGAGGGACGCATAATGGAACCCTGTTGAGGTAGGTGTTTCTACACTCCTATGTTAACACGTTATAAAAACGGTATATATATATATATATATATATATATATATATATATATATATATACACTCCTGGAAATGGAAAAAAGAACACATTGACACCGGTGTGTCAGACCCACCATACTTGCTCCGGACACTGCGAGAGGGCTGTACAAGCAATGATCACACGCACGGCACAGCAGACACACCAAGAACCGCGGTGTTGGCCGTCGAATGGCGCTACCTGCGCAGCATTTGTGCACCGCCGCCGTCAGTGTCAGCCAGTTTGCCGTGGCATACGGAGCTCCATCGCAGTCTTTAACACTGGTAGCATGCCGCGACAGCGTGGACGTGAACCGTATGTGCAGTTGACGGACTTTGAGCGAGGGCGTGTAGTGGGCATGCGGGAGGCCGGGTGGACGTACCGCCGAATTGCTCAACACGTGGGGCGTGAGGTCTCCACAGTACATCGATGTTGTCGCCAGTGGTCGGCGGAAGGTGCACGTGCCCGTCGACCTGGGACCGGACCGCAGCGACGCACGGATGCACGTCAAGACCGTAGGATCCTACGCAGTGCCGTAGGGGACCGCACCGCCACTTCCCAGCAAATTAGGGACACTGTTGCTCCTGGGGTATCGGCTAGGACCATTCGCAACCGTCTCCATGAAGCTGGGCTACGGTCCCGCACACCGTTAGGCCGTCTTCCGCTCACGCCCCAACATCGTGCAGCCCGCCTCCAGTGGTGTCGCGACAGGCGTGAATGGAGGGACGAATGGTGACGTGTCGTCTTCAGCGATGAGAGTCGCTTCTGCCTTGGTGCCAATGATGGTCGTATGCGTGTTTGGCGCCGTGCAGGTGAGCGCCACAATCAGGACTGCATACGACCGAGGCACACAGGGCCAACACCCGGCATCATGGTGTGGGGAGCGATCTCCTACACTGGCCGTACACCTCTGGTGATCGTCGAGGGGATACTGAATAGTGCACGGTACATCCAAACCGTCATCGAACCCATCGTTCTACCATTCCTAGACCGGCAAGGGAACTTGCTGTTCCAACAGGACAATGCACGTCCGCATGTATCCCGTGCCACCCAACGTGCTCTAGAAGGTGTAAGTCAACCACCCTGGCCAGCAAGATCTCCGGATCTGTGTCCCATTGAGCATGTTTGGGACTGGATGAAGCGTCGTCTCACGCGGTTTGCACGTCCAGCACGAACGCTAGTCCAACTGAGGCGCCAGGTGGAAATGGTATGGCAAGCCGTTCCACAGGACTACATCCAGCGTCTCTACGATCGTCTCCATGGGAGAATAGCAGCCTGCATTGCTGCGAAAGGTGGATATACACTGTACTAGTGCCGACATTGTGCATGCTCTGTTGCCTGTGTCTATGTGCCTGTGGTTCTGTCAGTGTGATCATGTGATGTATCTGACCCCAGGAATGTGTCAATAAAGTTTCCCCTTCCTGGGACAATGAATTCACGGTGTTCTTATTTCAATTTCCAGGAGTGTATATATATAAACGTACATATATCAACTGTCATAGAACAGCTAATCTGTTTATTCTCCTCCGCACAAACTGCCACAGGAATCGGTTCTCCGAAAGTGAATATATGACCATGTCTAAGCTTTATCACGCGTACATAAGAACGTAAGAGAAGGCACAAAAATTTGAAATCGTACGAATATGTTCAACAGCAAAGCAGGAATACCTAAATCAGGCACGTTTAACGAAGCAAATATCTTCAATTCATTCGCTGTACAGCTCCAAGTTTCAAGTAGAGATCAGAGATCTCTGGCATGGCTCGGTGGACATCAAGACGTGACGGCCATTGCGTGGTAACGAGCATGTAATTCAGCTTTTATTCCTGTAGGTAGCAGTAAAGCCTCAAATATTCTTTGTTGGTAGTATTCCACTGTTATGATATGAGGAAATAACATAATATATCATAAGCTTGTGATTTTATACAATGTCATTTCTCAAGTAATGTCTAAGTCGTTCTCAAATTTTGCTGTCGGGCAAGGAAATATGCGGCAGTGCGGGAGATTGTAAATAACATGCTCTAGTTCAGTGATATAAGTGACATCATTTGTCACAGTTAATGGCAACATCAATAACGTAAGAAGGACAATATTTCTCCTTTAAGCAACGCCATGTTTGAGAGCGACAGGTGGAGAGGGTGGTGGATAAAGTATAAATTACCGAAAGATTTTATTACTAATGTAATGGACATGCCTTCGACGAAGTAAACAACCAGACATATTCTATATACTCTATATTTTGAAATGTAATTAAGAGAGTCAGTTTTGATTACGAGAGTTTACTGCACCAAGAAAGAAATATTGAGCGTCACAACTACTGTTCTCAATCAAAGATTACTAAGATTAACATTAATCAGAATGAAAAGAAGCCGAGAACAGGTATCGAAAAAAGAGATCGCTGGAATATGATGTATACCGCGATTAATTATATGAAAAAGAATAAAATTATATTTATCGTAGGGAAATACCTTAACTACATATTTCTAAAGCTATTCGGATTGATCTGAGAATGAGTGAATGAGTGAAATTAATCTCCTATTATTTAAGCAAAGTGAATATTTAAGAGGAACTAATTGATATTTACTCATGTCTGACTTTGACTGATTATTTGCGTGTATGCGACTAAAGTGAAACGGACTGCAAATGAATGTAGAAACGCATCGTACTGGTAGTGAATATGCATCTGACTATAGTGAATATTTAAACACAATGTAATTAATTACACATTATTTAAAATGATTATGTTTCTGTTTGCACAAGACAAGCATTCAATTGTTCTGTATTGAACCCCAGTTTTCAGCATTTTAGTATCGCTGTGGAGTTAGCGGACAAACGGCACTTAACCGCTGATCGTGTTGCTGCCTAATTCAGACCGGAACATGAAGTTGAATGAAACGATGCTGTACGATGGATGCCCTGTTGTCAGTGATCTTACAAAGTACTAACTAGCTCCTGACCATGCGCCTAACAAAACGTCCGCATTTATATTGAAAAGTTTTACTGATTACGATGCTAAAGGAGACGTTTCATCTTCAAGGACCAGGGCCGTGTGACAGGTCCGCTGTTTATTTTGTACATACGTAAATCTGATCTGGCGGTGAAGGAGACAGGCAATCTATTTTAACAAACAGAAATCAAAGCTGCAGACATAGACGACATGTGATTAACAGGTATGAAACAGATCTTCAATACCGATCAGTAAGACGCAAGAAAAGGAAAATACTGTAGTGTTATTCATAAGCGAAAAATTCATCTCGAATTATGTTTAACTAAATGCACACATCTGCAGAACATCTTACATATAATGCGCTCCAGGATAAAGTATTCGGAAACACAAGACATCTCACTCTAGAAACAGACCCACCAAGCCTACTTTAATGCATGTATTAAAATACACCACGCATAGGAGGTCACACGAAATGTAATACTGTATACGTGTAATACCATATACTGAGCTTCAACAACCTATGTCGTATTCCTCACACATTCTCGCCATAATGCTTACGTTTTCTCACAATAAACTAAATAACGCTACCTGAGAAGTAACTCACGTAACCATAAATTTCTACGCGGCATCAGAGAGCATTTTTTTATAACAGCCACACAGATTATGGCCCCTGTAATCGCTACCCCGAATGACAAAGGGTTAGGTGATCAAGAACCACTATATAGTATGCAGAACCAAGAATTTCCTCTTCAGGAAGGTATGAGGACACCGTAAGTTTCTTCCAAACAAGTTCTTATGGAGAAATGAAATACGCGGCTGAGAAACGACCGCAGTTGTGGTGTCACCGCCAGACACCACACTTGCTAGGTGGTAGCCTTTAAATCGGCCGCGGTCCGTTAGTGTACGTCGGACCCGCGTGTCGCCACTATCAGTGATTGCAGACCGAGCGCCGCCACACGGCAGGTCTAGTCTAGAGAGACTCCCTAGCACTCGCCCTAGTTGTACAGCCGACTTTGCTAGCGATGGTACACTGTCTACATACGCTCTCATTTGCACAGACGAAAGTTTATCATAGCCTACAGCTACGTCATTTGCTACGACCTAGCAAGGCGCCATATTCAGTTACTAACAGATAATATTGTGAATCATGTACCGTTCATCATTAATGGATTAAAGTTAAGTATCAAACTAATTACGTCCGCTTTCTGAATTCTCATTCCTTGTCGTGTTCCAGACCTCACGTCAGTGTAGTTCTTCCCCCTTCATGCCAGCGTGCGTGAGCTAAAACCCCTGCATTTCGGTCTCCACTAGTAACACGGTGTTGGCTCTTCTGCCATCACAACAGCCGTAGTAGCATATGAATTCACGCAAAGAAACATCACAACAAATTCAATTCAGCGTCACAGCGCGCTAAATTACGCAGCATTATATGTACAGAACACATCGTAATTAAACCTTGCAAGGCAAAGCATTTGTAATATAATAGAAACGGTAATATTAAAACTCAGTAGGCGGTTGACACCAACGTGAAGAAGGCCCACTAAAGAAAAGGTTTTAATTATCAGTTTCATGAATCATTTTCCGAACTGTAACTCAAATAATTTAACTTTTAGGCGCTCACTAATAGAAAAACAAGCTAATTACTGCTCTCTCGTGCAAGGTTAGCATTACCAAAGCGCTTACAAGCATCCCTGGAGGGAAAATGACATTCTCTTCAACGAACTCTTTTGAGAAAATTTAGAGAACTGGCATTTGAAGCTGACTGCAGAACGCTTCCTTTGCCATAAATGCATATTTTACTTAAGGACCACGAAGATAAGACAATATTAATTAGGGTTCTTACGGAGGCATATACAGAGCCGTTTTTCATTCCCTCTGTCTGCGAGTGGAGGAGGAAAGGATATAACTAGTTGTCGTACAGGCTACGGTACCCAAGCCGCGCACCGTTCATGCAAAAAGTGTGTGAGCGCAGGTTAATGACACACGGACGACGATATATGGAAGTTTGGGTCTGGGCGTGAGGTGTGCACGAATAGCGGAAATAATTCAAGCTACCGTTCGCTATAAGTGGGAAATCCGTGTGCGAGTCCCATCGGTCATAAATTTCCACTACGTCATTGAATTCTACACTTGGAAGTTGCCTGTGTTTGCAACTGCGAATATATTTCCTGTATTTAATTGTGCATGTAGTCGCAGCATCGACTGGTCCTTTGAACACTGCATTCTACTTCTTACAAGCACTAGCACTGCTATATCGTTAAGTAATATACTCTTAAATCAATGCAAATAGAATTATTGACTGAATTAAAAGTGCCAGTAAGGAATCAGTGAATATATGTCATAATTTTGAACCTGAATGAAAGGTTATTCCAACAATGCTGAATTTATCGCGTCCGGCCACGTTCATCAAGGGCATGACATCATCATTATTAGTATTCTGACATCATCGCAGCTGGTCACGTGCACCAAGATCCAGATGCCATCACTCGAGGAAATCTGACAACATGGCGTCATTGTCCTGTGAAGACTAACCCCATCAGCTAGTATTTAATCCATTCATCTTTTCTTCTTCTTATTGTTATGGATGTGTATATTGTTACATTTAGGACAAACAACGTTACAGACGAGGACATGCAAGTGTTGCACTAGTCACAGGAGCAGCCGTTGTCCACAGCATGTCTTCCTGGCCCGAAGTGGTTCAAGTATGAACTGCCACATCCCCAGCAGCAGCAACGAACCCCAGATCCATAACTGGACGAGGACACTCAGGTGTTCAGTTGCGTACTAGTGCCTCAGCAGCAACACCACCAGCAGCAGCAACAGCAGTTACTTCCCAATATTTCGGACCTGATGCCATTCAACTATACACCACCACAGCCGCATCCAGAACTTGAACGATGGTAAGACCCACAAGAGTACTATTAGTCACCAATACATACAATGGACTCCAAGTGGTTAAAACACGTGAATGTAGGCCTAGCACCTGACAAAATCTGTGGAGTAGATACAGGAGTAGAATACGCACGACTTACCAGTGCTAGAGTACAATATTTATGGTACAAGTGGGACTATATTTGTGGTATGATGGGATATGTAGAGTGGAAGGTAATGGACGAATATGACGCATCTCGTACCCAACTGACATTCGCATATTTGGTCGTAAGGTGTTGTGCACATGTAAGGTGAGGCAATGCTAGAATTAACTTCAAGGGTCACGAACGTATAACTGAAACATTCATGTGTTGTTTAACCTAAATAGTTGTATTGTGCCTTATAAACTGCTACACATAGTTTGTGACGTTGGTGCTAATGAGTAAGAGTGATGCATTATGGATTTGCTGAGTAATCGCACAACAACATAACAGTAGATTAAGTGGAGCAATGTATTCCCCATGCACGACAGTGTGTAACTGATGAAACTATCAAGTTCGCGGAGGCCGAGCTTACGATTGCTATTCCAAAATAAATGTAAGCAATGCGGGATGAATTTGACACTTACAGAGGACAGCTGTTTCTGAAATACAGTGCTACAATGCAATGTTTGTAAATGTTTATTCTTGTTGTTGTGGTATTCAGTCCAGAGACTGGTTTGATGCAGCTCTCCATTCTATTCAATACGTCCTGATTAGTTACGTCATCTACCCACGTAATTTTCAGCATTCTTCAGTAGCACCACATTTAGAAAACTTCTACTCTCTTCTAGTCCCAACTATTTACCGTCCATGTTTCATTTCCGTCATCGCTACACTTCAGACAAACACTTTCAGAAACGACTTCCTGACGCTTAAATCTATAGTCGATGTTAACAAATTTCTCTTTTCCAGTAACGCTTTTCATGCCATAGCCAGTCTGCATTTTATATCGTATACTTCCTCCATCAGTTATTTTGCCCCCGAAATAGCAAAACTCATCTACTACTTTAAGTGTCTCATTTCCTAATCTAGTTCCCTCTACATCACCCGACTTATTTCGACTACATTCCAATATCCCCGTTTTGTTTTGTTGATGTTCATCATATATCCTCCTTTCAAGACACTGTCCATTCCGTTCAATTGCTCTTCGAGGTCTCTGACAGAATTACAATATCATCGGTGAACCTCAATATTCTATTCCTTCTCCATGCTTTTAATTCCTAGTCGAATTTTTCTTTTGTTTCCTTTACTGCTTGCTCAGTATAAAGATTGAATAGCATCGGGGATAAGCTACAACCCCGTCTCACTCCCTTCCCAACCACTGCTTCCCTTTTATGCCTGTCGACTCTTATAACTGCCATCTGGTTTCTGTACAAATTGTAAATAGCCTTTCGCTCCCTGTATTTTACCCCTGCAACTTTCAGAATTCGGAAGAGAGTATTCCAGTCAACATTGTCAAAAGCGTTCTCTTAATCTACAAGTGCTAAAAACATAGGCTAGCCTTTCCTTAATCTATCTTCTAAGTTAAGTCTTAGGTTCAGTACTGCCTCACGTGTTCCGACATTTCTAACGAATCCAAATTGATCTTCTCCAAGATCGGCTTGTACCAGTTTTTCCATTCATCTGTAAAGAATTCGCTTTAGTATATTGCAGGTGTGACTTAGTAAACTGATTGTTCGGTAATTTGCACATCTGTTAACACTTGCTTTCTTTGGGATTGGAATTATTATATTCTTCTTGATATCTGAGGGTATTTCGCCTGTCTCATACATCTTGCTCACCAGATGGGAGAGTTTCATCAGGGCTTGCTCTCCCAAAACTGTCAGTAGTTCTAATGGAATGTTGTCTACTACCGGGGCCTTGTATCGACTTAGGTCCTTCAATGCTCTGTCAAACTCTTCACGCAGTTTCATATCTCCCATTTCATCTTCATCTACATCCTCTTCCATTTCCATTATATTGTCCTCCAGTACATCGCCCTGGCGCAGACCGTCTATATACTCCTTCCATCTTTCTGCTTTCCCTTCTTTGCTTAGAACTGGGTTTCCGTCTGAGCTCTTGATATTGACACAAGTGGCTCTCTTTTTTCCAAAGGTGTCTTTAATTTTCCTACAGGCAGTATCTATGTTGTCCCTAATGAGATATGCCCCTACGTCGTAACATTTGTCCTCTAGCCATCCCTGCTTAGCCATTTTGCACTTCCCGTCGATCTCATTTTTGAGACGTCAAAGGTGTCCTTAATTTTCCTGTAGGCAATATCTATGTTGCCCCTCGTGAGACATGCCTCTACATCCTAACATTTGTCCTCTAGCCATCCCTGCTTAGCCATTTTGCACTTCCTGCCGATCTCATTTTTGTGACGTTTGTATTCCTTTTTGCCTGCTTCACTTACTGCATTTTTATATTTTCTCCTTTCATCAATTACATTCAATACTTCTTCTGTTGCTCAAGGATTTCTACTACCCCTCGTCTTTTTACCTATTTCATCCTCTGCTGCCTTCACTATATCATCTCTCAAAGCTACCTATTCTTCTTCTACTGTATTTCTTTCCCCCGTTCTTGTCAATTGTTCCCTTATGCTCTCCCTGAAACTCTGTACAACCTCTGGTTTAGACAGTTTATCCATGTCCCATCTTCTTAAATTCACACCTTTTTGCAATTTCTTCAGTTTTAATCTACAGTTCATAACCAATAGATTGTGGTCATAGTCTACATCTGCCCCTGGAAATGTCTTACAGTTTAAAAACTGGTTCCTAAATCTCTGTCTTACCATTATATAATTTATCTGAAACCTTCCAGTATCTCCAGGCTTCTTCCATGTATACAATCTTCTTTCATGATTCTAGAACCAAGTGTTAGCTATGATTAATTTATGCTCTGTGCAAAATTCTACCAGCCGGCTTCCTCTTTCATTTAATATCCCCATTCCATATTCTGCTACTACGTCTCCTTCTCTTCCTTTTCCTACTATCGAATTCCAGTCAACGATGACTGTTAAATTTTCGCCTCCCTTCACTATCTCAATAATTTCTTTTTTCCCATCATACATTTCATCAATCTCTTTGTCATCTGCAGAGCTAGTTGACATATAAACTTGTACTACTGTGGTAGGCGTGGGCTTCGTGTCTATCTTGGCCCCAATAATGCGTTCACTGTGCTGTTTGTAGTAGCTTACCCGCACTCGTATTTATTTCATTATTAAACATACTCCTGGATTACCCTTATCTGATTTTGTATTTATAACCCTGCATTCACCTGACCAGAAGTCTTGTTCCTCCGGCCACCGAACTTCACTAATTCCCACTATATCTAACTTTAACCTATCCATTTCCTTTTAGAGATTTTCTAACCTACCTGCCCGATTAAAGGATCTGACATTCGACGCTCCGATCCGTAGAACGCTATTTTTCTTTCTCCTGATAACGACGTCCTCCTGAGTAGTCCCCGCCGGGAGATCCGAATGGGGGACTATTTTACCTTTGTATTATATTACCCAAGAGGATGCCATTATCATTTAACCATACAGTGAATCTGCATGCTCTCGGGAAAAATTACGGATTTCAGCCGTTCGCAGTACCACTACAGCAAGGCCATTTTGGTTAGTGCTACATGGTGAGATCAGTGTATCATCCAGACTGTTGCCCCTGCAACTATTGAAAAGGCTGCTGTCCCTCTTCAGGAACCACACGTTTGTCTGGCCTCTCAACATATACCCCTCCGTTGTGGTTACACCTACGGTACGGCTGTCTGTATCGTTGAGGCACGCAAGCCTCCCCACCAATGGAAAGGTCCACTGTCAATGGGGGGAAAATGAATCAACACTGTGAGAATTAAAAGACACAATTCCAAGTGAGGCAGGAGAATCAAAAGTCTCTGAACGATTAAAACAGCCACGTGATGGGCGGCGCAGCACGGAAAAACCACGGACGGCAAAACTATAGAGAGTCGAGCACAGGATTAAAAACCACACCACCTGACGACACTGTAGAACTGCACAGAACGACTCACTCCTGAGGATGACCGGACTGTAGGCGGCCGAAATATCAGCAGAAGAAAATTTAATTTGCATGGCTTCATCCCTGAAATTTAATGCTTTATTTATAGTGCCGCGAGAAGTGGAAAATACACATGCTGATTGTTATCAAAACACGTCGTACTATGTATAATACATCATAAAGCTCGCGTGGGTCTTGAATTGGACGGCTGTGTACATACAGGACTTTCCGAAAATAAATCAACGCCTGCTTTCCAGCTTACGTCACAATAGTAGCATTGGTAGACTTAGAGAAAGTTATTGACAATGTTGACTGGAATACTCTCTTTCAAATTCTGAAGGTGGCAGGGGTAAAATACCGCGAGCGAAAGGCTATTTACAATTCGTACAGAAATCCGATGGCAGTTATAAGAGTCGAGGGACATGAAAGGAAAGCAGTGGTTGGGAATGGAGTGAGACAGGGCTGTAAAATCTGCACGATATATATCTGTATATTGAGCAAGCAGTAAAGGAAATAAAACAAAAATTCGGAGTAGGTATTAAAATCCATGGGGAAGAAATAAAAACTTTGAGGTTCGCCGATGACATTCTAATTCTGTCAGAGACAGCGAAGGACTTGGAAGAGCAGTTGAACGGAATGGGCAGTGTCTTGAAAGGAGGATATAAGATTAATATTAACAAAAGCAAAACGAGAATAATGGAATGTATTCGAATTAAGTCGGGGGATGCTGAGGGAATTAGATTAGGAAATGAGACACTTAAAGTAGTAAAGGAGTTTTGCTATTTGGGCAGCAAAATAACTGATGATGGTCGAAGTAGAGAAGATATAAAATGTACACTGGCAATGGCAAGGAAAGCGTTTCTGAAGAAGAGAAATTTTTTAACATCGACTATTGATTTAAGTGTCAGGAAGTCGTTTCTGAAAGTATTTCTATGGAGTGTAGTCATGTATGGAAGTGAAACATGGACGATAAATAGTTTAGACAAGACGAGAATAGAAGCTTTCGAAATGTGGTGCTGCAGATGAATGCTGAAGATTAGATGGGTAGATCACATAACTAATGAAGAGGCATTGAAAAGAATTGGGGAGAAGAGGAGTTTGTGGCACAACTTGACTAGAAGAAGGCATCGGTTGGTAGGAAATGTGGTGAGGGATCAAGGGATGACCAATTTAGTACTGGAGGACAGCGTGGAGGGTAAAAATCGTAGAGGGACACCAAGAGATGAATACGCTAAGCAGATTCAGAAGGATGTAGGCTGCAGTAGGAACTGGGAGATGAAGAAGCTTGCACAGCAAAGACTAGCATGGAGAGCCGCATCAAACCAGTCTCAGGACTGAAGACCACAACAACAACAGCTGCAATATAGTAAATACTGCTTGCTAATATGAGTTTCCAAATAATGTTTTCATCTCATAGGCTGAACAATTGTTCTGCATGGTTCATAGCACAGAGATAGTAGCTGTTTGACACATAGGATGGTTTAGCTGCCCCTACCGCTGTCGATATATGCAACACACTATGTTATACCCGACGTTCAAAAATGACGCTTGAGAATTTCTATCCACTCGTGGGCTACGAAGCTAAATAGAAGTCTACAGGAAAAAATTAACAGGTCCTTTTTGTAAGAAATTTAATGCCGGTAAGTGTACTGTGCTACGTTGTAGCTGTGGGCCACGTTTCGTTGGTTA
This sequence comes from Schistocerca gregaria, assembly GCF_023897955.1. Taxonomy (NCBI): domain Eukaryota; kingdom Metazoa; phylum Arthropoda; class Insecta; order Orthoptera; family Acrididae; genus Schistocerca; species Schistocerca gregaria. The sequence goes on from NC_064927.1 coordinate 174,336,470, forward strand.
TTCGAGAAAAATGCATAGAAGCGATCTTGAAATGTGCCTCCAACCCCACACACATCCCTCAACAGTCACCATTTCTAGTATGCTGTTCGTGGCACTCCGTTCTATCACTGTAAAAATATTTACGACTACACAAATTATTCTCGATATTCGACCTCTTGTATCTATTTCTTGGGCCATTACACCACCGGCATAGTTGGCGACCACAGTAATATTGTTGATTTAACTGTGCCCATGAAGTTAATAAAAGAAAGGTAATTTTCGTAAATGTTACGCTAAAACGAATTACGTTGTCAACTCGTTCCTAGCAAATCCCTAATAAACATAGTAGTTTCGTACTCAGAAGGCCTGACTAATACAACGATGCAACTGTTTATTTTACTCTATTCAACATCACAGAACTGGTAGGTAAAAATTTATAAAGACGTCAGTTTTATGATTTGTAAGTGCTCGATCATGCCAGTGGGTTAATAAGGCCAGTCAGTGAAGACGAAGAAAGGATGAACGTGGTAAATAATTCGTGGAGTCGCACGTATTTTTACAGTGGGAGCAGGGAGTGCCACGAACAAAGTACCAGAAATCCTGACCAGAGGGTGCTTATTGTGGGAATAGGGTTGAGTTTGATGGTCTCTCTCCAGCGTTTTTCTTGAATAACACGAGAACTACAGCTTCTCGAAAACGTATCCCAATACAAAATTTAACTTGCAGCAACAGTGTCTTGTTCATTTCTCGATAGAACTAACAGCCTGCGTGTACCGTGCAAGAGGATATGGAAACCTCGCAAGTGTGTCTTCAAGCCTAGGTATAGCACTGAGTGTTTCAGAGAACGACATCGGTAAGCGCAACTGAGGCACATTGTATAGCACATCATAAAGTTTTTCGTAGGTTCTGAACTGAGTTTCGCCACATACGTCATGTAGGTTACAACAGACATTTATTGCGCTTTACGATCCACGGTTAACAAGATACAGAGGGGAAAGAGATATTCGCTGCTAATTACACCAAATTATACTGAAGCGCCAAAAAAATATAGGAGATATGTAAACAGGCAGAATATTAGATTCAAATACGGAGATATGTAAACAGGCAGAATACGGCGCTGCGGCCGGCAGGACCTACATAAGACAACAAGCTCCTGGCGCAGTTGTTAGATCGGTTACTGCTGCTATAATGGAAGGTTATCAAGATTTAAGTGAGTTTGAAGGAGGTGTTACAGTCGGCGCACGAGCGATGGGACGTAGCATCTCCGAGGTAGCGACGAAGTGGGAATTTTCCCTTACGACTATTTCACGTGTGTACCGCGAATATCAGGAACCCGGTAAAACAAATCTCCAACATCGCTGTGGTCGGAAAAAGATCCTGCAAGAACTGGACCAACGACGAGTGAAGAGAATGGTTCCGCGTGACAGAAGTGCATCCCTTCCGCAAATTACTGCTGATTTCAATGCTGGGGCATCAGCAAGAGTCAGCGTGCGAACCTTGCCATGTAACATCATCGCAAAGCTCTTTCGGAGCCAAAGGCCCACTCGCAGCACGATGCAAAGCTTTACGCCTCACCTGGGCCCGTTAACATCGACAATGGATTTTTGATGACTGAATATATGTTGCCTGGTGCCGTTACAAGTTATATTGAACAGATGGACGTGTATGGTTATGAGGGCAACCTCATGAACGCATGGACCCTGCATGTCAGCAGGGGACTGTTCGGGCTGGTGGAGGCTATGTAATGGTGTAAAGCATGTGCAGTTGGTTTGATATGGGTCACCTGATACATCTAGATACGATTCTGATAGGTGACACGCACGTAAGCATCATGTCTGATCATGTGCATTCATTCATGTCCATTGTGCATTCCGACGGACTTGGGTAAATCCAGCAGGATAATGCGACATCCCACACGTCCAGAATTTCTGCAAACTGGCTCCAGGAACTCTCTTTTGAGTTTAAACACTTCCGCTGGTCACCAAACTCCCCAGCAGATCTGGGATGCCTTGCAATGTGCTGTTCAGAAGAGACCTCCACCCCCTCGCACTTTTACGGATTTATGGACAGCCCTGCAGTATTCATGGTGTCAATTCCATCCAGCACTACTTCAGATATTAGTGCAGTCCATGCCACGTCGTGTTGCGGCACTTCTGTGTGCGCTTGTATGCCCTACACGTATAAGGCAGGTGTACCATTTTCTTCGGCTCTTCAGAAAAGAATCACGAAAGAAGGTTGTATACGTGGAAGAACCCTGGAGATACTAAAAGGTATCAGATAGATTATATAATGGTAAGACAGAGATTTAGGAACCAGGTTTTAAGTTGTAAGACATTTCCAGGAGCAGATGTGGACTCTGACCACAATCTATTGGTTATGACCTGTAGATTAAAACTGAAGAAACTGCAAAAATGTGGGAAATTAAGGAGATGGGACCTGGATAAACTGAAAGAACCAGAGGTTGTACAGAGTTTCAGAGAGAGCATAAGGGAACAATTGACAGGAATAGGGGAAAGAAATACAGTAGAAGAAGAATGGGTAGCTCTGAGGGATGTAGTAGTGAAGGCAGCAGAGGATAAAGTTGGTACAAAGACGAGGGCTGCTAGAAATCCTTGGGTAACAGAAGAAATATTGAATTTAATTGATGAAAGGAGAAAATATAAAAATGCAGTAAATGAAGCTGGCAAAAAGGAATACAAACGTCTCAAAAATGAGATCGACAGGAAGTGCAAAATGGCTAAACAGGGATGGCTAGAGGACAAATGTAAGGATGTAGAAGCTTATCTCACTAGGGGTAAGATAGATACTGCCTACAGGAAAATTAAAGAGACCTTTGGAGAGAAGAGAACCACGTGTATGAATATCAAGAGCTCAGATGGCAGCCCAGTTCTAAGCAAAGAAGGGAAGGCAGAAAGGTGGAAGGAGTATATAGAAGGTTTATACAAGAGCGATGTACTTGAGGACAATATTATGGAAATAGAAGAGGATGTAGATGAAGACGAAATGGGAGATACGATACTGCGTGAAGAGTTTGACAGAGCACTGAAAGACCTGAGTCGAAACAAGGCCCCCGGAGTAGACAACATTCCATTAGAACTACTGACGGCCTTGGGAGAGCCAGTAATGACAAAACTCTACCAGCTGGTGAGCAAGATGTATGAGACAGGCGAAATACCCTCAGACTTCAAGAAGAATATAATAATTCCAATCCCAAAGAAAGCAGGTGCTGACAGATGTGAAAATTACCGAACTATCAGTTTAATAAGCCACGGCTGCAAAATACTAACGCGAATTCTTTACAGACGAATGGAAAAACTGATAGATGCAGACCTCGGGGAAGATCAGTTTGGATTCCGTAGAAATGTTGGAACACGTGAGGCAATACTGACCTTACGACTTATCTTAGAAGAAAGATTAAGAAAAGGCAAACCTACGTTTCTAGCATTTGTAGACTTAGAGAAAGCTTTTGACAATGTTGACTGGAATACTCTTTTTCAAATTCTAAAGGTGGCAGGGGTAAAATACAGGGAGCGAAAGGCTATTTATAATTTGTACAGAAACCAGATGGCAGTAATAAGAGTCGAGGGGCATGAAAGGGAAGCAGTGGTTGGGAAAGGAGTGAGACAGGGTTGTAGCCTCTCCCCAATGTTATTCAATCTGTATATTGAGCAAGCAGTAAAGGAAACAAAAGAAAAATTTGGAGTAGGTATTAAAATTCATGGAGACGAAGTAAAAACTTTGAGGTTCGCCGATGACATTGTAATTCTGTCAGAGACGGCAAAGGACTTGGAAGAGCAGTTGAACGGAATGGACAGTGTCTTGAAAGGAGGATATAAGATGAACATTAACAAAAGCAAAACGAGGATAATGGAATGTAGTCAAATTAAATCGGGTGATGCTGAGGGAATTAGATTAGGAAATGAGACACTTAAAGTAGTAAAGGAGTTTTGCTATTTAGGAAGTAAAATAACTGATGATGGTCGAAGTAGAGAGGATATAAAATGTAGACTGGCAATGGCAAGGAAAGCGTTTCTGAAGAAGAGAAATTTGTTAACATCGAATATAGATTTATGTATCAGGAAGTCGTTTCTGAAAGTATTTGTTTGGAGTGTAGCCATGTATGGAAGTGAAACATGGACGATAACTAGTTTGGATAAGAAGAGAATAGAAGCTTTCGAAATGTGGTGCTACAGAAGAATACTGAAGATAAGGTGGATAGATCACGTAACTAATGAGGAGGTATTGAATAGGATTGGGGAGAAGAGAAGTTTGTGGCACAACTTGACTAGAAGAAGGGATCGGTTGGTAGGACATGTTTTGAGGCATCAAGGGATCACAAATTTAGCATTGGAGGGCAGCGTGGAGGGTAAAAATCGTAGAGGGAGACCGAGAGATGAGTACACCAAGCAGATTCAGAAGGATGTAGGTTGCAGTAGGTACTGGGAGATGAAGCAGCTTGCACAGGATAGAGTAGCATGGAGAGCTGCATCAAACCAGTCTCAGGACTGAAGACAACAACAACAACAACTTCAGAAAATAAACTATGCAGCTTACATGCTACAATAGAAAGATCCTACTTGCTGATACTGTCTTGAATACGTGAAAGAAATTGTCTCACTGTAGAATCTTTAGACATCCGACATGGCCGGCCGTGGTGGCCGAGCGGTTCTAGGCGCTTCAGTCTGGAACCGCGCGACTGCTATGGTCTCAGGTTAGAATCCTGCCTCTGGCATAGATGTGTGTGATGTCCTTAGGTTAGTTAGGTTTAAGTAGTTCTAAGTTCCAGGGGACTGATGACCAGAGATATTAAGTCCCATAGTGCTCAGAGCCATTACAACCATTTGAACCATCCGACACGCAACACGCCAAGGAACGGAGAGCGCATATTTAACACAAGAAGCAGTGTGTCCACATAGATGGAATAAGTACCCACAATATTGCAGAAACCAAGTTTAACCAGATTAGCTGGCTTTACCGCATGCTCTTCAAATGACATTCTTTCTTTCGGAATATTTGTTGTAAGTTAAATATTAGACAATCATTTTCTATAATTGTTGCATTTGCAGTTCGGGAATTATTGTCTACAAAATCAGTGCCCTTTACATGATTCAGAAACATGCATTTGGAGGACAATAGAGCGCATGCTGTCCACGCATCATCAAATTTCATTCTAATGCTTTAAACCACCACCGCAATGAGAACATACTTTCTCATCACTATTACTGGTATAAAAGTAGCCTACTTCACTAAGTTCACGATGGTCCCGGACGATTTCAGCTGAACTGTAAGGAGGCATCATTTCTGGAAATGAATTTATACTTGTTTGCACGAAAGAAGAAGAAGATGAACACTTTTATATCTCCAGCATTCACTTGTCCAATAATCAAGTTCTCGAGATATCGTCCTATTTGTGAGATGCATGCTTGGGAACATCACTGAACTGGCCATCAAAGTATTATTTTTCCACGGATATTATTAGGCGTACTGTTAGCATACTGACATGTGGAGTGCATTTCTGTGGAAATCGCTGCATGGTGCTTCTGACAAATGTTGCACTAGATTCTTTTTGCACACACTTTTCGTCGATTCTGATGTGCTCGAAAGCTGACATGTAGTCCCACGAACTCGTGGAAAGTAAGTCTGGTGGAAAAGAAAAGTCATGCCACTAATTGTTTCTGTAATAACGTGTCTGCATTGTTTACCTCACACGTGTTACTGATTCTTACGAAACAGACTATGATGTCATACATTTCCACAGATGTCGACGTACACACAGATTGAAAATAACAAGGCGCAATGCAGTTTGAGTGGAACCACATGCGTGCAATGCCCTCTGAGCGCTTATCTACACTCCTGGAAATGGAAAAAGGAACACATTGACACCAGTGTGTCAGACCCACCATACTTGCTCCGGGCACTGTGAGAGGGCTGTACAAGCAATGATCACACGCACGGCACAGCGGACACACCAGGAACCGTGGTGTTGGCCGTCGAATGGCGCTAGCTGCGCAGCATTTGTGCACCGCCGCCGTCAGTGTCAGCCAGTTTGCCGTGGCGTACGGAGCTCCATCGCAGTCTTTAACACTGGTAGCATGCCGCGACAGCGTGGACGTGAACCGTATGTGCAGTTGACGGACTTTGAGCGAGGGCGTATAGTGGGCATGCGGGAGGCCGGGTGGACGTACCGCTGAATTGCTCGATACGTGGGGCGTGAGGTCACCACAGTACATAGATGTCGTCAGTGGTCGGCGGAAGGTGCACGTGCCCGTCGACCTGGGACCGGACCGCAGCGACGCACGGATGCACGCCAAGACCGTAGGATCCTACGCAGTGCCGTTGGGGACCGCACCGCCACTTCCCAGCAAATTAGGGACACTGTTGCTCCTGGGGTATCGGCGAGGACCATTCGCAACCGTCTCCATGAAGCTGGGCTACGGTCCCGCACACCGTTAGGCCGTCTTCCGCTCACGCCCCAGCATCATGCAGCCCGCCTCCAGTGGTGACGCGACAGGTGTGAATGGAGGGACGAAAGGAGACGTGTCGTCTTCAGCGATGAGAGTCGATTCTCCCTTGGTGCCAATGATGGTCGTATGCGTGTTTGGCGCCGTGCAGGTGAGCGCCACAATCAGGACTGCATACGACCGAGGCACACAGGGCCAACACCCGGCATCATGGTGTGGGGAGCGATCTCCTACACTGGCCGTACACCCCTGGTGACCGTCGAGGGGACACTGAATAGTGCACGGTACATCCAAACCGTCATAGAACCCATCGTTCTACCATTCCTAGACCGGCAAGGGAACTTGCTGTTCCAACAGTACAATGAACGTCCGCATGTATCCCGTGCCACCCAACGTGCTCTAGAAGGTGTAAGTCAACTACCCTGGCCAGCAAGATCTCCGGATCTGTCCCCCATCGAGCATGTTTGGGACTGGATGAAGCGTCGTCTCACGCGGTCTGCACGTCCAGCACGAACGCTGGTCCAACTGAGGCGCCAGGTGGAAATGGCATGGCAAGCCGTTCCACAGGACTACATCCAGCATCTCTACGATCGTCTCAATGGGAGAATAGCAGCCTGCATTGCTGCGAAAGGTGGATATACACTGTACTAGTGCCGACATTGTGCATGCTCTGTTGCCTGTGTCTATGTTCCTGTGGTTCTGTCAGTGTGATCCTGCGATGTATCTGACCCCAGGAATGTGTGAATAATGTTTCCCCTTCCTGGGACAATGAATTCACGGTGTTCTTATTTCAATTTCCACGAGTGTATGTGCTATGGTCAGCTGTCAATTGCTGGCTTTGTATCTTTGAGTGTGCACTGAGGTCACTGTGACTCTCTTACTTTCGAATGAGGATATGAAAACAAGATATTCAGCTTCTATTGGTTTTATACTTATCTGCTCAACACTGTAGAGACTTTAGTGCTGGATGAATGAACACATTTATACACTCCTCTAACTGACTCGTGTTTACACTATGCTCAGGTAGTCATAATATGGACCCCTAACACACAAGCGCCCACAGCAGAGTTTTGCAAGCACGTGCCTGCGGAATGGGAGTGACAGGTTCCGCTAACTTTGGCGGAAGTTGCCGAAGGTTAACGAGCCTAATAACAGCCGCTTGAGCGTCTGTACACAGACCATGCGGTTGGCAAGGCTGTGTGAGGCCTTGTTCGCAGCCACGCGCATTTCATGCACCTGCACTCCTTCCCTGCACATAGGCTGTGAAACTGCAGAACGAACATGTGCGATACGCTTCGCTTACCGCCAGAGTTGGGCGAAATTTATGCGAATGACGAATAACGAATACAGATATCAACTATTATTCGTTTTTCACGAATAACAAATGTTATTCAAAACGCTAATTACTCCAACAATAAAAACACATAACCGTCACCTAAAAATAAAAAGTGTTAGGAATAAGTGGCAAATTTGAAATGCAGTGGATTTATTGCCACAATTTGTTTTCGTTTACTGAGTAAATGTATTTTTGTCTTTTAAATTAGTTTCGGAACGATTCTTTTTTCCGAACATTCATTTTTAATTTTTTAAGATTTTCCATTATGGCAAAAATGAAAACACGTCCTGCTTATCCGAAGAGGGCACTGATGCATTATACCTCCTGAATTTGTCTGTATTTTGCGATAACGATTTATGGGTTTCAGCTCACAATCTCTTTGAGCAGAAGCTGAGAAACCGTAGATTTCTCTGTAGGTTTTGGGAGATAATGTGATTCCATATTCCAAACTAAATCCTGTTTTTAAGTCATAATATCATTCTAAACTCTTGACGCTATGTCTTCCACGTTTCTGTGGCTGTTATACTATTTCTGTAGTTTGCTGTGAGCCTCCCTACGTCATGGAGAGCAATACAGGTGAATCACCTGGTTTTATATCGTGTCCGAGATAGCGCTGCAGTAACTGACACTTTCACGATACGTGAGTGCCCATTGTGCTGCAATATTTTTATGTACTCAAACCCAGTGTCTGTTTCGAAATTTTTTAATCACAACGCCACATGTAACTGCGTAGATCCATGAAGGATCGAAAAAACTACTCCATATTCCAACGGCGTACTTACTCAGAATTAATCTTAGAACACTATCGGATGACTTTAAAAGTCCAGCACATTTCGTAAATGTTCTAAGAGACTTTATGTAAAAAATCTTTACATACGAATGGAAAAACTGGTAGAAGCCGACCTCGGGGAAGATCAGATTGGATTCCGTACAAATGTTGGAACACGTGAGGCAATAATAACCCTACGACTTACCTTAGAAGAAAGATTAAGGAAAGGCAAACCTACGTTTCTAGCATTTGTAGACTTAGAAAAAGCATTTGACAATGTTGACTGGAATACTCTATTTCAAATTCTGGAGGTAGCAGGGGTAAAATACCGGGAACGAACGGCTATTTACAATTTGTACAGAAAACAGATAGCAGTTATAAGAGTCGAGGGGCATGAAAGGGAAGCAGTGGTTGGGAAGAGAGTGAAACAGGGCTGTAGCCTATCCCCGATGTTATTCGATCTGTATATTGAGCAAGCAGTAAAGGAAACAAAAGAAAAATTTGGAGGAGGAATTAAAATCCATGGAGAAGAAGTAAAAACTTTTAGGTTTGCCGATGACATTGTAATTCTGTCAGAGACAGCAAAGGACTGGGAAGAGCAGCTGAACGGAATGTCCAGTGTCTTGAAAGTAGGATATAAGATGAACATCAACAAAAGCAAAACGAGGATAATAGAACGCAGTCGAATTAAATCGGGTGATGCTGAGGGAATTACATTAGGAAATGATACACTTAAAGTAGTAAAGGAGTTTTGCTATTTGGGGAGCAAAATAACTGATGATGGTCGACGTAGAGAGGTTATAAAATGTAGACTGGCAATGGAAAGGAAAGCATTTCTGAAGAAGAGAAATTTGTTATTGTCGAGTATATATGTAATTGTCAGGAAGTCGTTTCTGAAAGTATTTGTATGGAGTGTGGCCAAATATGGAAGTGAAATAAATAGTTGGGACAGGATAAGTAGCTTATACAAGGTGGGAATAGAAGCTTTCAAAATGTGGTGCTACAGAAGAATGCTAAAGATTAGATGGATTGATCACGTAACTAATGAGGGGGTATTGAATAGAATTGGGGAGAAGAGGAGTTTGTGGCACAACTTGACTAGAAGAAGGGATCGGTTGGTAGGACATGTTCTGAGGCATCAAGGGGTGTCCAATTTAGAATTGGAGGGCAGCGTGGAGGGTAAAAATCGTAGAGGGAGACCAAGAGGTGAATACACTAAGCAGATTCATAAGGACGTAGGTTGCAGTTGGCACTGGAAGATGAAGAAGCCTGCACAGGATAGCTCCATCAAACCAGTCTCATGACTGAAAACCACAACACCAACCGCTAAGTTCCTGCTTGGTTCACTGCTTTTTTAGCACCTCAAACACAAACAAATTGCGTAATTATATCAAGGAGGCATGCATAGCTGACAGAAAGCTGCTGAAGATTAAATCTGTCAGCTTAATTCTAATCATTGTCTACTTACGTAGAGTTCTTACGAATGTTAGCAAGGGAATGGGGAGCAGTACTGGCAGGTCAGAGGCATCTGAACGACGTAACGTCGGTAGTGTTACTGCGAAGGCCATCCGCCTATACGTATTTTGATGGTTTAAGCTGTAAATCAAGTAAAGCTTTGCTCAACCCGAAGGCTGTTTTAAACACTGCAGTGCCCTACTACGCATGGTGGTGTGTCCTTGACTCCTCCCACATTTGACTTATACAGACAGTTATAGGGTGATCTACACTTCACGATGAACGCTGAAATACTGTATAGCTTTACCTCTCATTGTTGTCATTGCTATAGATGAAAGAAGCGATAAGTAACTGAGAAATCCCCAAGCCTTTAGCTTTTTAGTCTGGAAATTGAGCCACTGAGCATATTTCCGGACAATCCGTTATCAAGTTATTTATCAAACAGCAACTCCACTGAGCCAAGAAAACTAATACTAATTTTCGTATTCTGGACAAGAAGTAACAAAAAAAAATACTGTGACATTATATATTATTCGTTATTTAAGCTACAAATAATTTACTTGCTAATAAATTAGTTTCAATGATCTAATTACTCTAACAATCATCCAGATAGAAATTTGTTGGACTAATGCACAACTGTACTTTCCGCTGCACCATTCACTTCGTTTCTCTTTCTGTTCATTGCCGTTCACATTATAAGCTAACGAGCCCTATTAACTCATTTGCTCTACTTACTCACAAAAAACCTACGGTGCACCTGGTTTTAGGTTTCCTTTTTAACAACAAATTCGACCATTCTAGTATGTTTCCAATTTCCTCAACGTTAATCGTTTTAATTCGTTCCGTCCAAAAATATCTCAATGTCAGCATGAATTTAGCAGTTGACTGAAATCGAGCGTTGTTTCATCAGCTATTCTTCCACGTATACTGATGAAGTTCCACAACTGAAACCATAACCGGCAATAACATTGAATGTTCGATTATCAGTTTAATTCTCGCTCCACGTGGCCATAGTCCCTGTGGTAACACTAGGTGAATCTCAACTATACAGCACACACTTTCTCCATAGAAAACGTGGAAAAACGACAGCTAAAAAGAAATTCTAATTCGAAATGCCTTCAAACGCTTGCTGCGCTCATTACTGCCGCTACATGCAGTTATGTAGTCGCAGCCGTGCTTGGTAGTGATGCGAAGAACAGATGTTTCCCAGCACTCTCTGAATCAGCGTCGCGTAAATCCTAGTGAGTGATCTGCAAGCAGCATGCTTCTGAATGCACGTGCATAACGAGTGACATAGCTGAACGCTTCTCATATGGATGGTGCCACGTGGATGCACTGTAGCCCACGCCTCCCTCTACCTGTAACCATCAGGAGCGACTTTCAAGGCGTTCCTTGCTTAGTGGGGAGTGGCCATGTACGTAAAAAGCAGTATTCCATTTGATTCCATAGACTTATCACGGCACTGCACTGAACATACATTTGAGTGTTGTGCAAAGGCAGTTAAATATAGTGAAACTAAATTTCGAATTAGTGTTCTTCATAGATCCCTTAACTCTGACTTCAGGATATTTCTGCTCAAGGTAGAGAGACCAGAAATTAGTTACATGTGGTGACTTCAATATTAATTTTCTAATTGTACAAGAAAAAGGATGTTGGTAGATCTGCTAAATTCATATAATCTAATGCAGACTTTAATTTTTTTTCAACTAGGGTGCAGAGCCACAGACAATATTTTTATTCATCCCTCATTATTAGATCTGCATTCTGCTGGTAAAAAGATGAGTGGCCTTCCAGACCATGATGCACAACTTTTAACACTAAAAGGCTTTTGTACTGAACCAAGTGTCACATATAATTACGAACTATGTAGGTAAGTTAATCCAACGGCAGTAGAGAGTTTTTTAAACCTCGTCAAGGAACAAAAGTGGCAGGACGTTTACAGTGCCGATAACATAGATGACAAATATAATGCTTCCCTTAACAAATTTCTCATGCTCTTTGAGACTTGATTTCCATTAGACCGTTGTAAATGGGGTACTAGCAGTAAAAGGCAGCCTTGGCAGCTGACTAGTGGGATAAGGATATCATGTAGACCGAAGCGGGAATTACATCAAAATGTTAGAAGTAGTCACAATCAAGCTACAATAGCCCATTACAAAGAGTATTGTAAGGTGCTTAAAATGTAATTAGGAAGGCAAAGAGTGTATGGTACTAAAACAGAATAACTAACTCACAGCATAAAAACTCCCTGCCGCCGTTGGATAAGCAGCTGCAGCATCAAGTCGTATACCCCTAGCTTACTTAATTGTTACATAGTTTAATTCTTAATTTATTTGCTTGTTTTTGGGAACTTGCATTGTTTAATTCATAAATTTAGGGCGTATTATATTATTTGAGAGTTTTAGCATCGCGCTTTAGTGTTAACTTCGTAGATTCTTACTTAAATTGCGTGTGAGTTTCGTATAGGAGGTGTAATTTCGAGTTTTAGCTACTGTAATCGTAAATTCAGGAAGACTGTAGCGCAGTCGTTAGGCATTTCTACAGGTTAGTTAATACATTCTTTGCTTGTTTCCCTTGCGTTATTTAGGCACGGACTCGTGTTTCAGTAACTGTTGTTCAACATCGATTAGAATGGACAGGGACAGTGAGTGCTGTGTTCGGATTAGGGATGAGTTGGCATCCCTTCGCTCACAGCTGCAAGCGGCGCTCACTTCGGTCGCGCAGCTTGAGGCTGTTGCCAATGGGCACCACTGTGGGGAGCCGGACTTGGGTATCACGGGGATGTCAACCTCGTCCCGTCTGTCCCCAGATCGGTCTGCCGCTGTGGTTGCCCCGGTTGCTCCCCGCAGTGGGGCTGAGCCCTTGCCTATGGTTGATTGGGAGGTCGTTCTAAGGCGTGGCAGGCGGCGAAAGACGTCCCCAGAGGCTGATCAGAAAGCCTCCCCGGTGCGTCTGACAAACAGGTTTCAGGAACTGTCTCTGGCTGAGCCAGATGCAGCTGCCTGCCCTGTTTCAGAGGATGATTCTCAGCCTTCAAGGGCTGGGCAATCACAGAGGGTGGGCTTATTGGTCGTTGGGAGCTCCAATGTTAGGCGCGTAATGGGGCCCCTTAGGGACATGGCGGCTGAGGAGGGGAAGAAATCCAGTGTGCACTCCGTGATCATTCCGGGTGGAGTCATTCCTGTTGTCGAAAGGGTCCTTCCAGATGCCATGAAGAGCACAGGGTGCAGCCAGCTGCAGGTGGTGGCACATGTCGCGCACAAATGACGTGTGTCGCTTTTGATCTGAGGAAATTCTCTCTGGATTCCAGCGGCTATCTGATTTGGTGGAGGCTGCCGGTCTTGCTTACGAGATAAAGGCGGAGCTCACCATGTGGAGCATCGGTGACAGAACCGACTACGGTCTTTGGTGCAGAGCCGGGTGGAGGGTCTGAATCAGAGCCTCAGACGGTTTTGCGACCGTGTTGGCTGCAGATTCCTTGACTTGCGCCATAGGGTGGTGGGGTTTCGGGTTCCGCTGAATAGGTCAGGAGTTCACTTCACTCAGCTGGCTGCTACACGGGTAGCGGAGGCTGTGTGGCGTGGACTGGGTGGTTTTTTAGGTTGGAAGGCCTCGGGAAAGTACGGGGTTGGCTGCAATCTCAAAGGGTGCATGGCGAATACAGGACGTGCTTGGATCAAGGAACAGTCGGAATTGTAGTTGTAAATTGTTGTAGTTGTGCTGGGAAAGTCCCTGAGTTTCAAGCGGTAATAGAATGCACAGAAGCTGAAATCGTTATAGGTACAGAAAGCTGGTTAAAGCCTGAAATAAATTCTGTAGAAATGTTTACGAAGTCTCAGGCGGTGTTTAGGAAAGATAGAGTAGGCAGAGTTGGTGGTGGAGTGTTCGTGTCTGTCAGTAGTGGTATATCTTGGAATGAAGTCGAAGTAGATACTCCGTGCTAATCGGTATGGGTGGAGGTTATACTTAACAGCCGAACTAAGCTAATAATTGGCTCCTCCTACCGACCCCCAGACTCCGATGATATAGTTGCTGAACAGTTAAGCGAAAATCTGAGTTCCGTAACAAATAAATACCCCACTCATACGGTTATAGTTGGTGGGGACTTCAACCTTCCCTCGGTATGTTGGCAAAAATACTTGTGCAAAACCGGTGGTAGGCAGAAAACATCTTCCGTGATTGTCCTAAATGCTTTCTCCGAAAATTATTTATAGCAGTTAGTCCACGGACCCACGCGAATTGTAAATGGTTGCGAAAACGCACTTGACCTCTTAGCCACAAACAATCCAGATCTGATAGAGAGCATCATGACTGATACAGGGATTAGTGATCACAAGGTCGTTGTAGCTAGGCTCAATACCGTTTCTTCCAAATCCACCAGAAACAAACGCAAAATAATTTTATTTAAAAAAGCGGATAAAGTGTCACTAGAAGCCTTCCTAAGAGACAATCTCCATTCCTTCCGAACTGACTATGCAAATGTAGACGACATGTGGCTCAAATTCAAAGATATAGTAGTAACAGCAATTGAGAGTTTCATACCTCATAAATTGGTAAGAGATGGAGCTGATCCCCCATGGTACACCGAACAGGTCCGAATGCTGTTGCAGAGGCAACGGAAAAAGCAAGCGAAGTTCAGAAGAACGCGAAATCCCGAAGATTGGCTAAAATTTACAGACGCCCGAAATTCGGCACGGACTTCAATGCGCGATGCCTTTAATAAGTTCCACAACGAAACATTGTCTCGAAATTTGGTAGAAAATCCGAAGAAATTCTGGTCGTATGTAAAGTACACAAGCGGCAAGACGCAGTCAATATCCTCGCTGCGCAGTGCCGATGGTACTGTTACCGACGGCTGTGCCGCTAAAGCGGAGTTATTGAACGCAGTTTTCCGAAATTCCTTCACCAGGGAAGACGAATGGAATATTCCAGAATTTGAAACACAAACAGCTGCTAGCATGAGTTTCTTAGAAGTAGATACCTTAGGGGTTGCGAAGCAACTCAAATCGCTTGATACGGACAGGTCTAGGATGTATACAGATTAGGTTCCTTTCAGATTACGCTGATACAATAGCTCCCTACTTAGCAATCATATACAACCGCTCGCTCACCGATAGATCTGTACCTACAGATTGGAAAATTGCGCACGTCGCACCAGTGTTTAAGAAGGGTAGTAGGAGTAATCCATCGAACTACAGACCTATGTCATTGACGTCGGTTAGCAGTAGGGTTTTGGAGCATATACTGTGTTCAAACGTTATGAATCACCTCGAAGGGAACGATCTATTGATAAGTAATCAGCATGGTTTCAAAAAACATCGTTCTTGTGCAACGCAGCTAGCTCTTTATTCGCACGAAGTAATGGCCGCTATCGACAGGGTATCTCAAGTTGATTCCATATTTCTAGATTTCCGGACAGCTTTTGACACCGTCCCTCACAAGCGACTTCTAATCAAGCTGCGGGCCTATGGGGTATCGTCTCACTTGTGCGACTGGATTCGTGCTTTCCTCTCGGGAAGGTCGCAGTTCATGGGAATAGACGGCAAGTCATCGAGTAAAACTGAAGTGATATCAGGTGTTCTCCAGGGAAGCGTCCTGGGACGTCTGCTGTTCGTGATCTATGTAAATGACCTGGGTGACAGTCTGAGCAGTTCTCTTAGGCTGTTCGCAGATGATGTTGTAATTTACCGTCTATTAAGGTCATCCGAAGACCAGTATCAGTTGCAAAACGATTTAGAAAAGACTGCTGTATGGTGTGGCAGGTGGCAGTTGACGCTAAATAACGAAAAGTGTGAGGTGATCCACATGATTTCCAAAAGAAACCCGTTGGAATTCGATTACTCGATAAAGAGTACAATTCTCAAGGCTGTCAATTGAACTAAGTAGTTGGGTGTTAAAATTAAGAACAACTTCAGTTGGGAAGACCACATAAATAATATTGTGGGGAAGGCGAGCCAAAGGTTGCGTTTCATTGCCAGGACACTTAGAAGATGCAACAAGTCCACTAAAGAGACAGCTTACACTACACTCGTTCGCCCTGTGTTAGAATATTGCTGCGCGGTGTGGGATCCTTACCAGGTGGGATTGACGGAGGACAGCGACAGGGTGCAAAAAAGGGCAGCTAGTTTTATATTATCACGTAATAGGGGAAAGAGTGTGGCAGATATGATACGCGAATTGGGGTGGAAGTCATTGCAGCAAAGACGTTTTGTCGCGCTGAGATCTATTTACGAAATTTCAGTCACCAACTTTCTCTTCCGAATGCGAAAATATTTTGTTGAGCCCAACCTACATAGGTAGGAATGATCATCAAAATAAAATAAGAGAAATCAGAGCTCGAACAGAAAGGTTTAGGTGTTCGTTTTTCGCACGCGCTGTTCGGGAGTGGAATTGTAGAGAGATAGTATGATTGTGGTTCGATGAACCCTCTGCCAAGCACTTAAATGTGAATTGCAGAGTAGTCATGTAGATATAGACGTAGATATGGTCAGTTGTGAAGGGAGTGTGTGGTCAGCAGCACAAGGTTGACGATGTAAAGTAAATTCGTGGTAAAAATACTTCTGTTACTGATAAATCGTATATATGTACAATATTTAACAATAATTTTCTGAGCATTGCTGGTGAATTAAATAAAAATTTAGTTTCTACAGGGTATCGTAATATTTTTTTGGCAAATGCCTTTCAGAGATTGATCTCTGAAATACTTCTCTGTGATACAGATAAGGTGAATATTGAGTCAATAATTAAACCACTGAAGACTAAAATCTCTCATGGACATGATGGAGTGCCTAACAAAATATCAAAGTTCTGTGCGGGACATATTAGCCCTGAACTTAGCAAATATTTGTAATTTTTCCTTTAGGAATGGCCAGTTTCGTGAACAATTAAAGTACCCAGTTGTAAAGGCGCTTCATAAAAAGAGAGAAAGGAATACTGTAGACAGTTTTAGACCTATTTCTATGTCATCAGTGTTTGCTGAAGTTATTGAAAAGACTGTGTATGTAAGGACAATTGATCATTTTATATGACATAGTTTGCTATCAGATGTACAGTTCAGCCTTAGAAGTCGTTTAATAATTGAAAATGCTATAGTCTTTTTTCTCTGTGAGGTACTGGATGGGTAAAAGAAACGGATTCGAATGCAAAGCAATTTTTTTTATTTAACTAAGGACTTTGATTGTGCTGATCACAAAGTATTGCTCCAGAAGCTGGACCATGACAATTGATTCACCTCTTACTTTAACAACAGACAGCAAAAGATCATTACTCACAGTTTTGAGAATGACTGTGATGTGGAGTCTGAGTTGGGTACAGTCAAATACGGGATGCCCCAGGGATCAGTGTTGGGGCCATGGGGCCACTCCTTTTCCGTAATTTTTGTAAATGATATGCCCTCTAGTATTACGGATAACTCTAAAATATTTCTGTGTACTGATGACACTAGCTTGGTAGTAAAGTATTTTCTCTGCAACATTGGTTCAGTTTCAAATAGTGCAGTTCGTGACATAAATTCATGGCTTGCAGAAGATAAACTAACGCTAACTCACTGTAAGACTCAGTTTTTAAAGTTTCTAACACAAAATTTAAAAAAAAAACTGGCATTTTAATTTCAAAGAATGGGCATTTGATTAATAAAACTGAACAGTCCAAACTTCAAGGTGTTCAGATAGACAGTAAACTGTCGTGGAAAGCCCTCGCTTAGGGTCTTGTTCAAAGAGTGCTGCCATTTTTACTATTAAAACAGTATCTGACGTAAATGAACGTTTGACACGAAAAATAGTCTACTTTGTGTATTTTAATTCGCTTACGTCGCATGATATTATATGGTATTATATTTCGGGGTAACTCTTCCCATTCGAAAAGTATATTTTTGGCTCAGAAACGGGCGGTTCGTGCAATTGCTGGTGTAAGCTCTTGAACCTCTTGTCGAACCCCTGTTCACTAGTCTGGGTATTTTGACATTCGTCTCTCAATATATAAATTGTTTACTGTCGTGTCTTGTTAACAATATCGGCTTATTCCCAAGAATAAGCACCTTTCAGTCAGTGAATACTCGACAGATATCCAATACGGATTTGGATCGGACTTCCTTAACGCTTGAGCAGGAAGGTGTGCAGTATACTGCCGCATCCATTTTCAATAAGCTACCGCTCGAATTAAAAAATCTTAGCACTAATCCATACGCTTTCAAATAGAAACTGAAGCGTTTCCGCATGAGTCACACCTATTCTGTCGAGGAGTTCCTTGAATAATTGAGCTGGTTGTTGTATTTTATTGTTGATTGTGTTTACTGAAACTTATGGCTTGAGATTTTATTGGGTTCATGAACATTTCTTTTTTCTCTGTTTGTGCTTTTGTATTGTAGCATCATGTGCTGTTACATTCCATGACCTTACAGATTTGCTCCTCAAGTAAGTCCTCCAAAACATTGATGAGTAAATAAAATAAAATGGCATACAGCATAGGTCACGTAAGTACTGATCGTTGATAGCTTCATTCTAAACACGGGATACACCACATGCGCCTTGGTGGCATGTAGGGGCCTGAACAAAAGGAACTATGGCGTGATGATGTGTGATATGGAAGGAATCAGCCTATCACCGAGATTCATTCGCCAATTTCTAGATCTCCACCGCCTCACGGACTATTGTGAGATAGCACCTCCTTCCTCGCAATGTAAGCAGTACCACGCATGGGAGCGAGGGCCTGGGAGGGCTAAACACATCGTACATACTCAGGCCTACCAGCACAGAGATCTCTTGCATAAGGATCCCGTTAAAGAACTGGATTGAGATCCTAACCCATCACAAATCGTAGGATGTTTCGAAAGGAGTCTACAGGAGCACGCCCGTATGTGGCACTCGAATCTGTTAATAATATTAATGCAAACTAAAATGGAACTATGATTTTATAAACGATGTATTTCTCCGAAAAGCTCTATAGTTCAGATTGCTGTACTCGGCCGGCAAGATATTGCTTCTGGTTTGAGCCTTAGTGGTGCTGTAAAAGAGCGCTTGGTGCTGTCTGTGAGCGAAAGACGATGGGATAGTCAGTTTTTGTGCTGTGATCAGTGAAGTCAACAAGTCTCGGTTTAATACAGGAATTACGAGAACATGGAAGCAGAAGGCTTCATGCAAGCTAGGTAAAGATGTTAAATAATTAAGATTTTCGTTTCGGCACTGCGTTAATATAGATGAGATGGCTGTTATTTTGTAATTATCCCAGAATGTATGTAAACTGATTGATAAAAAGACAGGTTAGACATTTCCCTTCTGTAATGTTTCTAAGATTTGTTATCACAGGTATCTGTAAATTGATGATTTGCATTTATGCCTTTTCAGTGAGGGTAGATAATACTTGGTGGGAAAAGCTCATTGTTTGTCAAACAATTAGTGAAGAAAGATGTAATTTTTCTGCAATTTATTTTAAATTTTCAGATGGTTTGAAAAGCTAAACTTAACTTGGAATATAATTTTACAAAAATACTCAGTGTTAATAATTTACCACGATCAGTACCGCCCCCAGTCCAGGTCATACGTTTTCCAAAGAAGTTGGATTTTTCTTAAATGTTTTCATATTTAATGTACATTACAATGATTTACGGTCAGCATTGCACACCGCTGAGCCTGCAGCTAGCCTACTTCTATTTCTTTAATGAGAGACTAGAATATATCGCGTTTCACGGTTGCTGCTTTAGCAGTATTTTTATTTGTATGAGCACGCATTCATCCAGTGTGTTACAAAATAAAAAGCAGATTATTTTTGAAGAACGTTACATTTGGCGAGAGCTCTTCCAGTCGTTCACCTTGTGAAATCTTTGATATATAAACAGTCAGGTGTATATATTCTGTTCTGTCAACCGTTCTGTAGCTATAAGAGAAATTGTTTTTTTTTTTTTTTTTTTTCGCAACGCAATTTAATAACCTGTACAAAATTTTTATCACAGTTCACCGGCATTCTTATGCTCGACCTTGTTTACCATTGATCTGATAGTTCAACATTTTTTGTCTTTGGAATTATACACTGTATGTGATTTACGATGCCGTGCAAAAGTGTCAAGGTTCCGGCTTGTACTCTGACAATTTAAGATATCGAAATGGACGAGTTTCCGATTATTGGAGACAATGTTGAGATGATAGCAACCATTCTGCGCTGCAACAGTTGGAAAACACCACAGAAAACGTGAGTTCCATTTCCCAAAGTAATGTACAGTTTCTTGACAGTATTTCACCTACTTTACCATCTGCTCAGACTGTCGATTCCTGTATACTGGACGACGCTGAGGTAGATATTGCTAACACGCACATGTCTGAACACGATCCTTTACCGAATGAGGTCAATAAACTTCCCAATTCTTGTACAGTCAATCAGAATGCCAATAATATGTCAGAACTGCAAAGTACTCAGCCTGTTTTTGAAAACCCGTTAGATTCCATTAGCAGTAAACGAGACGTCCATGGTTGTAGATGATTTCTCCACACCACAAAACGCAATGCAGGTGACACACGACACATCAAATGAAAAGAATGCGGGAGCGATGCTTCAGAATAACAAAATTGATGAACAGCTAACCATCATAGGAGATATACGAGAAAAACAAGATGCCTTCACTTCTCAGATAAACGAACGATTTAATAAAAATGAACAGTTCGCCAGCATACAAAAACTACTACATGACGATACTACACAGCTCAATGAACAGTTTTCCCGCATACGTGACGAGTCTAAATCGTACATAGAAACGACTGATAACCGTTTTAAACAGGCAGGTACGGATATTAAGAACGTTGAAGATAATTCCGTAGACTGCGTTACAGACGTTGCCACGTCGGGAACCTCACATCCTATCAAAAAACCAACGATAGTAAATAGCAAAATTTTACTGAAGAATTTAGAATGACCCTTATTAAGCAACATGAAAAAAATAGAGACGACTGACAGACAAAGAATTATATCTGCAACAGGTAAGTTCTATGCCGTCCTTGAAACCAAGCAGCGACGCGGTCAACAATACCGTCGGACCGCAGAGCGACACGCCACAGCTTACTTCAAAGCAATGTAGAGCTATAGCAATGTAGAGCTATGCCGACCAAAACAACTCTGGTCCGCATATATCAAACCCACTGACGCCAAAGGTACTTCTTTTAACTCGCAAAGCCAATCTGATTTAACAGCAGTGGACAGATTCTATGAAATTAATCACCATGTCATCAGCAGCAAATCAGTCCACAATAAAACAACCAAGGTTCAGTATCACCGACACCAAACTCTTATCCATATTTATCGACCCCATCGATTTCCAAAACTTATCATATCAACATTCATCTCAAAAATATTATGCCAGTCCAACAGCAGAGCTGGATCAAATATATTGCGCTATGTAAATACAAAATAGTAGATTCTGCCATAGCATAAATTACGTTTTACAGAATTTTGCTTTCCCGGACTTTGACGTTACACACGATTTTGTCACTGATACACTCAAGTTGTCCATTTTTTACGTCTTCTGTGGATACGCAACACCTAATGAATTTCCATTTCCGTCGTATTGCAATAATGAGAAATTACTGAAATACCAATAAGGTAAGTTTCAGCGTCAAGAAAACAGCTGCGATAATGAACGAAATTATGCGCACGCTTATTGCAGCAGCAAGAATTTGAAAAGAAAATTTTTACGCCATTTATTCTATGAAATTTATGTATCCAGCTCCTTTATTTACACTTCTCACATGCATCAATTTTGACGACATAAATTATTTCTTCAGTTTGTCATCTTGCGTTCTAAAGACATGAAGATTTTTCTAAATTTTTTTGCTACTTTTTGGGAAATATGGTATGTCTTGCAGAAATCGTTATTTGCATTGCACAAGCTTACAAAGATTCTATTAATACCTTGTCAAATGGTTCCTTGATAATTCAACATTTTATTATGTGGCAGCGTGCCCAGTAGGGAGGATCTTGGAGGTTGGTTCTCTTACCATGAGTTTAGGCCTTGCACATTTTTCTATTTTCATAAGCATGCGCATGAAGACAACTGAAAGAGATACCATTTACTTTGACAGGTGTCCAGCGGATCACATCCCTTGGGTGGTCTGACCTCTGCAAACTATACCTCAAACCTTTATCCTTAATAAGATGGCCGCTATGTACCTTATGTTCATTTATTTCTGGTGTGATTATGTCTTTAATGATACCGAGTAATCCTCTATTATTTATGATGCTATGCTGAAATTTACTCTATTCTCTGATGAATTATTACTACAGTTTTGGTTAGGCCATGTTTCATTTATGCCCAGTCTCGTGCACTATTTTGCTGTATATGAGACATTATGCTCATAAATAGATGTATATG
This sequence comes from Schistocerca gregaria, assembly GCF_023897955.1. Lineage (NCBI taxonomy): Eukaryota > Metazoa > Arthropoda > Insecta > Orthoptera > Acrididae > Schistocerca > Schistocerca gregaria. The sequence continues at coordinate 174,358,822 of NC_064927.1, forward strand.
AAAGTGTGAAAAGTGACACCTATAATGATGTTTAGGAAAGCATGACATAAGCAATTTATGTGGAATACCTGATACCATTGACACTTCTCACATTGTTTCCTGTCAGGCTTTTATGACCATTTTGCTGTTAATGTACATTTTGTATTAGGTATAAGAGTATTGTTAGACTATTTAATGAGTGTTCATGACCTGAGCTGCACCAATTTTTTTTGGAATAATGGTGGAATGTTGATGTGTAATGAGTGGTCATGCCCTGTGCTGCAATTCAGTAACGAGGATTATTTTGATATATTGATGTATCTTCTATAATTATAATGTATTTGATGTATGTTGCGTCCTTTCTAGGAAAATTTGTCTTACCTGGTGTGATTGATTGGAGGTGTTTGAGGAAGACTGTCATAGAAGCTTAATGATCCAGCGACTTCAACATGCTCATAGTTTCAGATATGATTTCTCCTTTCCCTTGTCCGGACCTATACCATTATCTTAACGATTAGGATTGAATATTGATTTTGGTTTACATGATTTATTTGTCAGCAACCTTATTTACGGGACAGTATATTCATAATATAACCAAATTATCATTCATTCTAGTGCACCTAGCCACTCTCAGTTCTTTCAAGGTTAACGGTGTTATACAATTAGACGTTTTCACACTCATGGCATGTTACTTGAGAGTGGTTATATACTACTCAAGATTTCTACACTCCTGGAAATTGAAATAAGAACACCGTGAATTCATTGTCCCAGGAAGGGGAAACTTTATTGACACATTCCTGGGGTCAGATACATCACATGATCACATTGACAGAACCACAGGCACATAGACACAGGCAACAGAGCATGCACAATGTCGGCACTAGTACAGTGTATATCCACCTTTCGCAGCAATGCAGGCTGCTATTCTCCCATGGAGACGATCGTAGAGATGCTGGATGTAGTCCTGTGTAATGGCTTGCCATGCCATTTCCACTTGGCGCCTCAGTTGGACCAGCGTTCGTGCTGGACGTGCAGACCGCGTGAGACGACGCTTCATTCAGTCCCAAACATGCTCAATGGGGGACAGATCCGGAGATCTTGCTGGCCAGGGTAGTTGACTTACACCTTCTAGAGCACGTTGGGTGGCACGGGATACATGTGGACGTGCATTGTCCTGTTGGAACAGCAAGTTCCCTCGCCGGTCTAGGAATGGTAGAACGATGGCTTCGATGACGGTTTGGATGTACCGTGCACTATTCAGTGTCCCCTCGACGATCACCAGAGGTGTACGGCCAGTGTAGGAGATTGCTCCCCACACCATGATGCCGGGTGTTGGCCCTGTGTGCCTCGGTCGTATGCAGTCCTGATTGTGGCACTCACCTGCACGGCGCCGAACACGCATACGACCATCATTGGCACCAAGGCAGAAGCGACTCTCATCGCTGAAGACGACACGTCTCCATTCGTCCCTCCATTCACGCCTGTCGCGACACCACTGGAGGCGAGCTGCACGATGTTGGGGCGTGAGCGGAAGACGGCCTAACGGTGTGCGGGACCGTAGCCGAGCTTCATGGAGACAGTTGCGAATGGTCCTCGCCGATACCCCAGGAGCAGCAGTGTCCCTAATTTGCTGGGACGTGGCGGTGCGGTCCCCTACGGCACTGCGTAGGATCCTACGGTCTTGGCGTGCATCCGTGCGTCGCTGCGGTCCGGTCCCAGGTCGACGGGCACGTGCACCTTCCGCCGACCACTGGCGACAATATCGACGTACTGTGGAGACCTCACGCCCCACGTGTTGAGCAATTCGGCGGTACGTCCACCCGGCCTCCCGCATGCCCACTATACGCCCTCGCTCAAAGTCCGTCAACTGCACATACGGTTCACGTCCACGCTGTCGCGGCATGCTACCAGTGTTAAAGACTGCGATGGAGCTCCGTATGCCACGGCAAACTGGCTGACACTGACGGCGGCGGTGCACAAATGCTGCGCAGCTAGCGCCATTCGACGGCCAACACAGCGGTTCGTGGGGTGTCCGCTGTGCCGTGCGTGTGATCATTGCTTGTACAGCCCTCTCGCAGTGTCCGGAGCAAGTATGGTGGGTCTGACACACCGGTGTCAATGTGTTCTTTTTTCCATTTCCAGGAGTGTATTCATCAGTGATGAGATAAATTTACTACACATTTGTTGTAGGAGGTACTTGCAAAAATGTGCCAAATTTGTTAAGTCCCGCTCGAAGGTTATGAAAGGAGTCTACTGGAGGGCACTTGTATGTAGCACCTGAATATGATAATAATATTAATTTAAGCCAAAATGAAATTATGATTTTATGATTGATGTATGTCTCTGATAGGCATTATAATGCGGATCGCTCACTGTGCTCGACCGCACAGCCAAAGATACTGCTTCTGGTCTGAATGTTGGAATAAGAGAGGGCTTGGCGCTATGAGCGGAAGGCAATGGAGTAGGCAGCTTTTGTGGTGTGCTCAGTAAAGCCATCAGGTGTTGGTGGCTTCACTTTCATTTCTTCTTAGGAAGTTAACGATAGGGGCATCATAACTCGTGACCAGTGACGTTATTGCATAGAAATGTTCAATGAGCTACTCGATGAGTTCAAGCAAAACTGCAATAATGGTCACTCCGTTGATTTTGGTTGTTTCGAATTAGAGAATGTAGTACTCCTACACCAAATTTATGAAAATTGAATGCAAATGTCGCATAATTCTTAAATGGTAATCCATCATATCAGTAGTCGAAACTTTCTTAATGTGGAAAATCGTTCATGCCAGAACGATCTTTGTTGAAACAAGAATATCTTTTTCTGGCGTATTGTTCCCAAAAGCACTCGCTCCACACTCATTTCAAATCTTTCAAGCTGCCGCGTCTGCTCTCACCCCTGTATTATACCAAAAGTAAATATTGTGTTGCAGATGTTATACCTTTTTCGACTTGCGACCCAATTTCACAACGTTTAACCGTAGTTCATGTTTTTCAGGTATGCAAAATCTAATGCTTAATTGCAAGATGATAACTAGTGCTTCAAATTCGAAAATGACAGTTGATACATACTCTGACAGCCTCGCGCCGCTTTCACATGGGCGGTGCCGGATTCCAGGAGACGGGTGGCGTCTGGCCGGTGGCCGGTAGCCACTACAGCGCGAGGAAACGCTAGAGCGTAAGCTGTTCTGGTCGCGACGCAGCCCCGAGCTGTCCGGCGGAATTGTGTCTGGAAGTATATGTTATTACTGGTGGGTAGAATGTGAAGTGAATTATCTTCGATGTTTAATTAGACTCATAACTCTAGACGAGGACCTAAATGTGGGGGAGGGGAGGGGGGAAGTACGGATGGACGCCAGCACGTGACTATAAGTATAGACTGCACGACGATTACCACTAGACCACGGGCTCACACAACTTGACAACACCTCGGAAACAGACAACACTTGGTCGTCCCCAGTGTGCTCCTGTGTCCGGACGAGACGAATTTCCCACCATGAAAGATTCGTACTGTCACATGAATGAAGGGAATGGCCGTCCTGTATCTTTTCAGAAATGGAGCCACAAAACTAATCGATTTTTGTACGGTTTTGTTAAGACGACACTACATAATGAGACGACATGCGAAATACCAGTTCACCTTTGCTATCTATCTAGGGAGCATTTTCTCCAGACATTCCCCAGTTGGAACCTTCCAGGAGGCCGAATTTGACATAAAAGTTTCGGCGTTCGTTTTCCTGAGGCATCTCTCCAACCGGTTGTTCGAAACGAGGATCACCGATTCGTTTTCGCACACCAAGAGCAACTTTAATATTTTTCCGGCTTTCTATATTAAATAACAGAGATTTCCCTTATTATTTTTACATTTTGTAACTAATAAAGACCGACTCGAAATTGTTTCGTAGTTGTCTCTATCTGTAATTTCTACGGAATGGATAAACGTTAATTTTATAGTAAGCGCTATTTCATTTAAGAACTATGATTATTATATTCATATACATAATTTGTTTTGTTATTATCATTTCTAAATGAGGCGTTGCATTTTGTAACGCCTGAAAAACGTTTATGTAGCACTGAATTGGAAAATAGAAAAAAAAATAAAGAAATAGCAGTGTGCACTTGCTTCCGAGACTGGGAGGTGAGCCAAAATAAAATTAAAAAAAAAATAAATAAAAAAGTGGTAAGGCAACAGCTCGCGATAAGCGGAAAATCCGGTTTCGAGTCCCGGTCTAGCATAAATTTTCATTATCGTCTTTCCATTATATTGCTGATTGTAGTGCAACTGCGTATGTATTTTAAGTACTCAGTTTCTGTTCCTTCCGCCATGTATCCATGTTCGAAAGGACACTGCATTGGAAAAATGGTTCAAATGGCTCTGAGCACTATGGGACGTAAAATCTATGGTCATCAGTCCCCTAGAACTTAGAACTACTTAAACCTAACTAACCTAAGGACATCACACAACACCCAGCCATCACGAGGCAGAGAAAATCCCTGACTCCGCCGGGAATCGAACCCGGGAATCCGGGCGTGGGAAGCGAGAACGCTACTGCACGACCACGAGATGCGGGCCACTGCATTGCAATTCGGAATAACACTCACACTACAACACAGTACAATAACAACACCTACAAAGATAAATGTTTCAAATGTCGCTAAACACTACGGGACTTAACATCTGAGGTCATCAGTCCCCTAGACTTAGAACTATTTAAACATAACTAACCTGAGGACATCACACACACCCATGCGACTGTAGCAGCCGGGTGGTTGCGGACTGAAACGCCCAGAACCACTCGACCACAGTGACCGGCGCTACAAAGATATTTACCACACTGTCAACAGACATGTAAGGTTCGTTAGTTCGTAAAGAATAATACACCAGCTCCCACACGTCCCAAACATGACACATAAATGTCACAATACAGGAAAAAACGCAGGAGCGCTGTCATTTCTCGCTGTCAGCATATATGTCTGGCTTTCATGTGCTCAACTGCTGAGGCTCTTGCATTGAACAGAGAGGATTTTAACAAGTCTATCTGTTACAAAATCACAAGACAATTCGGTAGTCATGGAACAGGACGCAGGGTCCTTGGTATATATTTTTCTCTATTGATAATATAACGAAACACCTATTTGATCCATTATATTCAATAAATGTAGTCGAATATCTATGGCACTGACGTTGGAGATAGCTGAAACTCAACGCCACACAGTATAGCGTGTGCATACATCCTGCATAAACAGTTTGCTTCGGTAATTCTGTGAAGTTTCCAAGGAGAAGCGTAATGTTAGCTTACAGATGACGTCTTGCATGTTTAAAAAGGCACCTAGCGTTATATTTTACGCTAAAACTGTTTTGATTGAGCTCCAGTTGTAGAGTAAAAATATGTAATCAATTAATATGTCAAATCGCAAGCACAGGAGGGAACAAAAGAATCAGTAGGCACATATTTGAATCTGTGCTGCTACGTTGAATTAACTAACCAAAACACACCATAAAATATGCATTGTACTAATAAAATTCAGTTACAAAGCACGCTGCAAAATATGCATTGTACTAATGAGGTTCGGTTACTGATTATAATGAATACCTTATGAAGAAAGTGTACTGTAGTAAAACATGACCTATTCCTAATATAAACGTGCTCAAATCCTCATTAATTAGCAGGTCTTTACACTGTTTTTACCTCTAAACTGTATTTGCACGATGCAGTCCTGTCTCATTCGTAAGCAGAATTACCGGACTACCAGAAAGGTGCGGAAATATGGTTAGATGGTGTTCCTATGGAACCAACCTGCTGCAGTCATCGGTCCTTGAACATACACACTACTTAATCTAATAAACTAACTTACGCTAAGGATAACACACACACCCACGCCCGAGGGAGGACTCGAACCGTCGACAGAGGGCACCCGAACGAACCGTAGCAAGGCGCTGAAATTATGGCAATGTAAGTAGACGTATAATGGAACCCAGTTAACAATGCCTTCTCTTTGAATTTGAGGTTCCAAGAATTGCTCTTTTATAGTCAGTGGCTAGCCTGAGGTGGATCGTTACCTCGTACATGATAATTATGTTTGTAAACTTTTCCGCAGGTGTGAAGTGTGGCTTCATCAGTAAACAAAATGAGACGCATAAGGCATTCGTTGTTTTCAGCTACTATCAAGCAATAACATGCAGCTTGCCGATTTGCATAATCGTCATGGTCTATTTTGTAAAGCACTTGATTCTAGTACATTGTTTTGTTTTGTGTAAGCAGTAAAAACATTCGTAATCGTTTGTTTTGACTTATCTAACTTGTTGCTTAAACGACGAACTGATGCACTCATAAGTCATATTATTTTCGATTGCTTCACTGATTCTCTGAAAAACCTCTGGTGGTGGAGGATTGCATATGACAGTTGAATATCTTCCCAGCAACAATTCGTATCGCGAAAAAATCGTGCATGTGTATTCTCTCTCTCTCTCTCTCTCTCTCTCTCTCTCTCTCTCTCTCTCTGTGTGTGTGTGTGTGTGTGTGTGTGTGTGTGTGTGTGTGTGTGTGTGTGAGTGAGTGTGTGTGTGTGCGTGCGGGTGTTTGTGAGTGTATGGCGAGTTCATATGGGGTGTGGGAAGAAGACCTACTTCTGTGATAAGCACCGGACACCTGAGTATTTTTTCCTAAGCAGAGAGCCGGCCGTGGTGGCCGAGCGGTTCTAGGCGCTACAGTCTGCAACTGCACGACCGCTACGGTCGCAGGTTCGAATCCTGCCTCGGCCATGGATGTGTGTGATGTCCTTAGGTTAGTTAGGTTTGAGTGGTTCTAAGTTCTAGTGCACTGATGACCCTAGAAGTTAAGTCCGGTAGTGCTCAGAGCCATTTGAATCTAAGCAGAGAGAAGGCGTGGCTTATATTTACAATGGTGTATCTTAATTTCACATTGTCTCGGTTAAAAAGTTATTATTATTATTGAAACATATTGCAATAATTCTCCAACCTACTACGATATGTGTTTTACAGATCGATGACATAAATTGAGAGCACTGTGTTAATTGCTAGAAGCTGACGGTTATGTCTCTGTCCAGGACTTCCTAGACTGTGGATCTTGTGAAATAACATCTGTTGGTGGATCGATACGCTTGTCTGATCAGGTTCGCATAGTAATTTGTTTGCAGCAACATAGACCACGTTCGAAACTTGTCATAGACATACGTCTTGCCCTATTTAAACGTCTAAGATATAGGTTGGGGGCTTTTCAGACATGCAGCGTTCCTAGGTGCTTAACGTACTACTCATCGTGTAGAGAGTGGGTTGCACTGTTGTGTTTTTCCCTCAATACGCTCATTATGTTGGCAGTCGATTCATTGAGTTTACATAGTCTTCATATTATTGTACAGATTATCTACACATGATGTAAGAATATTTCTGTTCATAATGGCTACCCTTCTGTTGTTTGATATGCGAGTAAATGGCACCTTTGCATGAGTGTGCCTACCGCACGCAGGCGCGAAGTGTAAATACACAGACTGCACTTCTTCATTCTAGTGTGTTCTATGGTGCACGATTTTCGAACGGCAGATATTCGTAGCAATTGTTTTCAAACACTTCCGACGCTGAAATATGTACGTAATGAACATGGACGTGTAATTTTGGTCTGCTCAGGAAACTTGCTATTACTGCTGGCGCATAGGATGGTTCTTCAAATTGTGTTTATTTCACATCATTGCGAGCGCTGAGTCGAAGGTTTTTATGAACAGGGAACGCACTCCATAGTTCTAGACAAATATTGCGTGTCTGAGCCGAGGGCACAGAGGGAACATCTTGTCAGACGCATTAAGTAGCGTTTGACGGAAACTGCTCTAGAATTGTGGTGACGCTTTTCATCGTATTTGAAGGGAGTCGGATACCTTTCGGCTAAGGACCCTATAAAGCAGCCGTGGGCTTGGGGAACAGCTGATGTGTGTTATTTAACAACGCTCTGCACTTTACCTTTCATTGTAGTGGTAAACCATCCAGTCAAACAAGATTATTATTAATTATGTTCCAGGTTTTGTTAACATGTCAGAGTGGAACCCACAAGCAGTGTCATTCCGGCAGTACCACCATTCAAACGTAATTCCTTATTCCACCATCACGTACTCAGTCAGTTCAGAATCACCGACACTAGGCAGAAACTTATTCGTGTGTTTTTCAGGTCACACAACTGAGACAAGCAAAGCAGAGTTCAGCAAGGCAGAGATCAGTCGAATATTTAATGCAGCTGCAACAGATGGCAGTGTCAGACGTGTTTTCTCGTAGCAACAGTTTCGATCTCGTACTTAGATTGTATTTCGTGTAACGAATAACCTAATCCTCATCCACTACCATAGAGCGCAGACTCAGCATGGACAGCAAATTTCCTTAGAGCACGGCCCAGTCTTTCCATAGGTACACTCGATATTTGAACCTGTGAATTTTTTTCCTGCACGAATTAGGTACGACTCAGCAGTGCTCTCAGATCCACCGAAGTGACAGGGGACCCCATAACGTGCGCCACCAACATGTCTCACTCTTCTGAACTGTAAATCGCCTTTACATAACTTTTTATTACCTTTGGGTTCTTGCTCTTGTGCTATGTAGGTAACTGAGGCGTGTGTTTTTTTGTTTTTCCTAATTAATTCTAGTTATGTCACTTCCTGTGTAACTTTAATGTGTCCATATCACTTGTTAGTTGTCTTACCACCAGGTACCGTGATAACGCACGAGTGACAAGAACCACTTAAGCGCTGTTAATGAAGTGAATTGTTTATTTCCATAAACAAAAATAAAAGAACACAGCGACACAGAGCACTGACTTCTTTAAAGCAAGTTATAGCCTTTCTGGGCCTATGCTTAAATAAAAGACTAGTTTTAGTGCTTTCAGCCGATTAAATGCAATGTGCAGTTCATAAACGATGAATTATACAAATAAATCATGAATCTTTTTAATATAGCTAATAGTGTGTGACAGAACTGAATGTGAGAAGAGAAACTGAAGGAGATTACACAACTCAAAATGACTGGATAATTTCATGTATTACATTCTGATTTCCAGAAAATATAAGAAGTTATCCCTTAAAACAACCATTAATAGTGGAAATACTTCATCAGGCACTGATTTTTCATTTTGCTGTCACTACTTTCTGTCATTAATGTGCCGGCCGTTGTGACCGAAAAAATTCTACGCACTTCAGTCTGGAACGGCGCAGCTTCGAATCCTGCCTCGGGTATGGATGTGTGTGATGTCCTGATGTGTCTTAGGTTTAAGTAGTTCTACGTCTAGGGGACTGGTGACCTCAGATGTTAAGTCCCATAGTGCTTGAGCCATCTGAACATTTTTTTTTTTTTTTTTTTTTTTTTGTAATTGATGTTCAGAAAAATTTAGCCTGGTGGCGAACAGAGTCCTATTAATACGTAACAGATGTAGACGGAAAGTTAGCAGACTCACTCAGAGACGGAAAAGAGTATCCAAAAGATGCATATGGAATCATAAACGCACTGGTTTAGAGATTCATGGAAAACCGAAGTGAGGATGACCGTGCGATTGTTAGTACTGCGGTTTCCTGCTGCGCCGATTTTTTGTTTCACGGCATGTCAGTACGTGATGCACCAGAGAGCCATAATTTATTACAGAAATGTCTCACAACGTATGGCAATAACTTCAAGGACTCAAAATAACACTAATCTCTGCAAGGGATCTGGGTACTTCTAATTATCTCGAGGAAAATTTCTGTGTGGTAGTTTGAACGTTGTCGCTTACATAAGTGTGCAACTGGAAGGTCGTTCTGCATTTAGTCACCACACGATATATTCCTTTTTTTTCTTAAAAAGTTCAGCTACTAGTTAAGCAGAAAAGAAACATGAAATCATACAGCGTAGTACCACTCAACATGCATGATTCTGAAACCAAACCAAACGCATTTTCAGCGTATCACTTGTGACTTTATGCTACGTGACACTAAAATAAAATGTAGAAATAAAACCAAAAGCCGGCCGCGGTGGTCTCGCGGTTCTAGGCGCGCAGTCTGGAACCGTGCGACTGCTACGGTCGCAGGTTCGAATCCTGCCTCGGGCATGGATGTGTGTCATGTCCTTAGGTTAGTTAGGTTTAAGTAGTTCTAAGTTCTAGGGGACTAATGACCACAGCAGTTGAGTCCCATAGTGCTCAGAACCATTTAAAAGCAAAAAAAAGGAGGTGGAGAAAGGAAAGGGGAAAGACTATTGGTGTCAGTTGCATCGTGTGTTTACGCGGAATCAGCGGCGATGAGTACATATCAGTGGTTGACCGGGACTCAAACCCGGGATCTCCCGCTTACTTGACAATTGTGTTAACCACACCGCCACCTTTTTTTTTTAAAATGCTATACCACTTTTTACCGCCCCTGGACAGGAAAGGGAAACTACAAAAAAATCTACTTGCCACTGCCACTTGTGTTCTAACAAAACAACAACAAAAACACGTTGGCGCGTATTTACATCTATCCCAAAACAACTAACATATTACTACACGAGTGTAGAAAAGGAAGAAAGTAGGGCGGAAGAATATAGAGAATAGCGATGAAAATGAAAGTAGTTGTGTGTGGGCTTTTTTTTAGTTTACTTTATTGCACTTTTGTTCTTTGCGTTTATTGTATGTATGTTTTTATTTTCTTATATTAATTTATTATTCTTTTAATTTTTTTAATTAATTTTATTAAATTAGTCTACGTACCAGGAGTCGCTAGCGTCTTCCGATTGGCGGAACATCCAAACGTGTCTTATCGAAATTTTAATGGAGATTCCGTTTGTAGTGCGTTCAGAAAATCATGTCGACAAAAAAGCATCAGCATCTCATCTCCTAGACGTTCCAGCTGGAAGGCGAGTCGTGAAAGGAGCTCCGTAGAAAACTGGAAAAGAACTGTTTGTATCTAGGGTTGCGAACAAGTACACAATGTCGATCGTTAAAGTACTTCCAGTAACGTAGTTTTGAGTTGTCGTCGGAGCCAAAAAAGTAGCGTATCCAATTGCCAGCTTTAGTTTTTGTTGCGGAATAATGAATCACATACGGGAATAAAAGCGTCAAGAAAGTGATCTGAGCAGGTGTCTGTCGGGTAAGTAGAGCCAAGATGCGGTGCGCGAGCCTGCAGACGTCAGACGAAGGACCACATGAGAATCGGTGAGCGTCTGTGTCCTCTACATTACAGTAAACACAGAGGGGTGTTTCAGGGACGTGGATGCGGTGCAAACGAAAGTGGTTGACCTCCTTGCATTCACAGTGATATAGCAAGTGGATTGGACGCTGGTGTCGAGATAACCAGCACGCACCGCTTTCCGCACATGACGCCATATGATCTGAGAAACTTGTGTTCGATGGAGGTGGGTGTACGACACATTTGTAATGTGTCGTGTATAGTCTTTGTCTGAAGTATATGTGGAATGAGTAAGGAGTGAAGGATGTAACTTAATTCAAGAAAGAAGTGCCGAAAGTGATAAGGGGGGGGGGGGATGGAATGTCTGACTGGGGCTGACATGGACACTGGAGTGTATTCATGCAAAAGAGCAGTCCGATCAGGCTCGTCGGGCGATGACGCCAGGCTTTCAGGGACCGGGAACACTTGTGGCACATGGGGGATGCGTGAGGCGTCGTAAACATTCACGTGTTGGGCAACCTATACATTGTCGAGGGATCTAAGACTGTGCTCCACAAGGCCAGCCATGAAAGTTTGTAGGAGACGTCTACTATTGTCTGCCGCTGAACGACGGAAATCATTCACAAAATGAATGCCCAAACAGTGGACGCTGGTGGCCACACTTACAGGAGCGACATATCTCTCAGGGAGACCTCACCAACGAGCAGAACCTTCGATTTGGAAATGTTGAGAGAACTGCCCAATTCCTCCCCATACGTCGTCACCGAAGTCATGGCCACGCAATCATCGTTTTCATTGCGAAGGTAGGGGACTAGATCGTCGGCATAGGCTCTACAACAGGAACGGTGCCAATCCATTGCGTGCCTATCAGAAATTACGTAGTATATCGTCGTCCTTCCACATCTGACAGGAGAGACTGCCATGTAAGTGCAGTCGCAGAGCACCGCTAATAAAAGTACATGGTGCTCGCTTTGCAAGCTTTGAAGTCTTTGACGTATCCCATCAGTGCCCTGCATAGAGCTGTTTTCACGCAGGGTATCCACCAGGATAAGGTGGATGTGTATGTGGGGTAACGTTGACGACAGAGGGCCCACACATCCTCAATAATCCGTCTGCAATTGGGGAGAGTCAGGTGGAAAACATTTAATTTCCACAGGCCTTAGCTGTGTCTCACTTGTTAGTGGGCGAGGACGACAGATGTAGGCGTCGTGGTCAGAGAAAGCCACCAGAGAACCCTCCAAAAGCGACGTTACTTCATCAGCAAAGAAGGTGTGTCGATCACGACGTCGACTGGAGCTGGACGCCGCATATACATTGAGAATGCAGGTGCCGAACAGCTGAGAGCCATACCTCCAGCTTTAGGAACGTAGACTACATCTTCAGCAGGGAGCTCACAACGGAGCAGAATGGCGACTCCACTACCATTACCAGAAGCATCGGAGATGTGGGGCATGTAGCCAGTGGGGGCGTAGAAATCAGCGACGATCACTTCTTTGAGGAGGGAAATGTCGACAACAGCTTGGAACATTGTCACTTTGTGGGAAACCCGAATGGTGGCCAGATTCATCGTTGCGATGCGGTAGTGTTGGGGGCATGCTCTCAACATTGGCACAGATGTTCCAGAAGAGATGTCAAGCTGGCGTGTAACATCCGGTGCGGTCACTGTAGTCGCAATCACTGAGTGCAAGGTGGGTCAGGAACCTCCAAGGGGCACTACCTGGTGGGAGGGCCACCATCTCGATCTGCTCCACCGTCGACATCATCAGCCCAGGAGACTGGAAGTGGTGGCATGCGACTGTCGCACTCATTGAGGGCGAGTCTTGGTACGCTGCTGTAGGGAGGTCCCAGGACTCTGCCTCCATGCAATCCATCGTTGACGGGTGGGATAGTTCCTCAGATGGGACTTCTGTCGTCAGGGCGCCCGATGGTAGATCACTGTATTGTATCCGCTCTACTGCCTGTGATGCCACATGTAGAAGTCTGTCTTCGGATGGTGTTTGACTTGTCTTCTTCCGTTTTCAGGGCGACCCCGCTGCTTTCCGAGGTGCTGTTCTGTATCAGAATGTGCATGTTCAATGTACGTGGTCGCATCCATCTGAAGAAAGGGAGAGGTAGGTACCGCACTCGCATCGATGTTCATCGCAGCGGGCGGGCTGGTCATCGAGCTCTGGAGAGCTAGTGATTCCATAGTCGTCGGAGAAGATGGTGCCGGGTGGTCTGTGGCATTACCGTCATTGGGAGAACAGGCGGTTCATGAAGAGACACACTGGGGTGTGTACAGCTGTGGCTTAGCAGTCTGGTAAAGAAGTGACCGTCGCTTTGGGAGCTGAGTCACTGGTAGGAACCTGGAGCAAATCTTGGCGGAGACAGGCTGTCAGAACGTGGCCCTCTTGTCCGCAACCGGCACACGTCCGTTGCTGGCCATAATACATAACGATGGCTCGCACGCCACCTATCAGCAGATATGATAGTGCATGTCTGGAGAGTTCGATTTTGATTAGGCGGACACCATTCAACATATGGTATGTCGTGAACGTCTGCCATTTTTCCGCGATATGCCCCAACATGTGTCCTAGGGTTAGAAAAGTTCGCCGACCACGTCTTGTGGCACATTCAAAAGAGAGCTCAAAGACCGCTCCAATGTGCCCGTCAGAATGTTTGAACTTGAGTTCTTGTGCGTGTTGTCGAACTATCTCAGTACATGCTTCCTCCGTCGTCATTTAGTATAGACGATACTGCCAGTGATAGAGAAGTGAATACCTATCACTTCCTGGAGGTCCATACTTAGCTCTTCTCGAACAAATTGTTCAATTTCATAAGCGCGTGGTAGTACATGTTCGGCTTGAAATGAGACTTTAAGTGTCGCTCGGCATTAGTAGTGCACCATGAGATACAGTAATAATGGACGGTACACAACAAGAAATACCGCGTCGCCAAAGTATACAACTGCGGTGCGCTGTCCGGGCCGCGGAGTCGGTCCGCACGCGGCCACGGCCGAAAACCGACTCCTACCTGGACGCACTGTTTTTCGGAACAGCGCGGATTATCTCCGCACGCCTCCCGGCTGAGCAATATCCCCACCTATACTCCGCTCATCACAAGAATAAACCTGATCCAAACAAACCCAAACGCGATGATTGGTCAGAAGCAGTAGCAGACGCACACTGGTGTTGTTGCACTCTTATTACTAAGTTACATTAAATAAAACTTTTAAAATATTCAGATGTATTAGCAGCCATCAATGTTTTTCTTAACCACGCTTTAGTTATGTAGTTATTGTTTGAAAAATCGTGTATAGTCACAGTCTCTGCGCTGCTGTGCTCTGTTTTTTCGCGCTGTTAATACGCAGTATGAAAGTGGCTGAGGCTGCTTCCTGTTCCGTAGTGACCGCGCGACTTCTACGGTCGCAGGTTCGAATCCTGCCTCGGGTATGGATGTGTCTGATGTCCTTAGGTTAGTTAGGTTTAAGTAGTTCTAAGTCTAGTGGACTGATGACCTCAGATGTTAAGTCCCATAGTGCTCACAGCCATTTGAACCAGCCATTTTTGTTTCGTAGTGAAACACGCGTGTGAAACACAGTTAAAAAGCGCCTAGAAATCTGTTGTTCTTAATGTTTGTCATAAATTTACAGAGATAATCGGCTTTGAAGTTTTCCGAGGCACTATCTTAGACACAGTCAAAACAGAAGTGCACAGACGTCTATATCAGATTGGATGCCGTAGTAGCTTAAGAATTTAACGCAATAAATGGTTCGCTGGTTCTACTCTCGCCCCAGTCAGTTTTTCTTCTCTCGTTCAATTTGAATTACCCACGACTCGTAATTGTAAAGTTCATCATCATTTTTGGTGAGTGACGCACGTTTTCTTAACTACATATTGCATGTAAAATTCCTGTTTTCATTTCTAATATAAATTATCAGTTACCGATATTTTATAAAAGACTGTTAATAAAGGTGGCTTAAATTAAGAAAACATGACAGTTACATTTTTAAGAAGAAAATGAAAAAACTAAATAATCTTTATTTGGACTATGTCTATTGTTTTATAACACAAATGTAGGTATGTATCGTAGAAACATGAAAACAAATCATTTCCGAAGCTTCGAGCACACCATACAAATGCTGCATTTTTATATTTGCCACTACACCATTACAACATGAACCGAACAGAAGTGATCTGGAACCAAGTTATGGGATTTGGCCAGAGAAGTAACAAGACTGTTAAGCTGCCAGACATACTGAAACTAACGCACGCAGCTTTTTTTTATGTCACTGCCGAACAATGGCGGGATATAGAACGGCACGTAGTAAAAGAAGAGGAGAAGATGTGGCGCCTACGTTTATCAACGTAGCAGATGACAGTCCAGTACTGAAATGTATTTCTCGGATTCGGTTAAGAAAGGAGCTAAGAGATTACCAGACGACTGACTGTAGTGCCTTGAGTTGGTTCACTATTCAACAGCACGGTGAAAGCCCTGCAGTATGCTTTTGCATCACACATAGCGCGCTCAAAACTTACCCTGTGTTTAAGTCACTAATTTTCATCAGTCTTGCTTGTACTTAGAATACTATGTCAGGTGAGAACCAGAGCATTTTATGCTTTCTGTCTGGCCGCTTCAGAAGTGCGCGATAGTGCTAAAGTTTTTCTGAATATTATTTCAATCTCTTTAAAAATTAAGCGACATCCGAAGTTATATTGTTTATTTGCCCGTCACTTTTTACGTCGGAACTGCAACTGCTCACATCATTGCATGCTAGTTGGACCGCTGATTGGTCCGTACTTACCAAGTTTAATGCTCCGGCAAAGCTGTTGTTCCGCACATTATCGCTCAGTCTATGTTCTTGTAACACAGCATAAAACGTATCCTTACGATCGTACTTGACTGTACTGGTCGCAACTTGGCTTCTGCTCCACGTGAAACGAAATCCTATGAGATTCAAGCAAACCCGGACGAATGGCGTAATATTTTAAATCAGGTTTATTCTTATGACGAACGGAGTGTAGCACCATCTATCTGCAGGCCCTCTCGATTTCCTGCGTGCTCACTACTGTGAGATTACCGCAGGAGGTCAGACGTAACTGTGTATCTAAACTGGAGAATATGAAGCCGTTGTCCATTGAGGTGGATCAATCATATGAATACGTGGTGTCTTTTCTTTCAGACGTCTGAATACACTGAAGTAGATGGATTCGTTACCGATCGAGTTGAATCATTTATATGAATGCGTTATACCTCGTCTTTCGGTTAGACAGCACGCATTCATATATTAAGATTACTGCCTAGACTAAAGGAGGTTTCAACTTGTTTTAAACTAAATATCTTTACCCAAGGAGGCGAAATTATCAGCCAACGGGTGGTAGGGTCATCCTCCTTAAGTCGATGTTGCATCTGTAGCTTGTAAGGATGCCACTTATTGGTGTGCAATATCCGGACAACGGAGGTTTGGCTTATTCCCCATGTTGGGGCCTCACGATGGGTACTTCGTTTAGGACTTTTCACAAACTACGCAACTACCGCAGTTGCTGTTTCCTCATTGGTGGCAGTCCTTGGTCGCGCACTACGTGCCCTATCGTAAACAGAGCCCATCTCCAGGAATTTGGTGATCACGTGAGCCACCGTGCTGTGCGATATCGGTTCCCTGTCTGGGTGCCGTCTGTTGTAGTCAGCTCCTGTTGTTCGGTAGCTGCGTTCCCCTGATATAAGGATGATTTCGATCTTCTGTTCACATATCAGACATATCACCTGGGACAAAGAGAAACATGAGTCGGTATCAAGGTAGCTTCGAACATAAATAGCTTCTAAACTGTAAAAGATAGACAAAATCAGTTTACACCACTCAATTCCAGAGCTCAAGCGAGCATTACTTGATGTGCCATACACTCCCGCTCCCATTTAAAAATAAATGACTTGAATCCAAAATGGCGGATTTCAAGATGGCGGCCATGAATGACATTCACTCCAAAAGTTGCGGCCCCACGACAAACCTATGTTCCCATCATCACATTTCAATTTTCCCTTTAATCTTCCAACATATGAAGGTGTCCAAGGACTTTTGACTAGCCCTGTATTTAGTGCTGAGCCTAGGCTAGAGGAACAGTCCTGTGGCGATGATTGTTTTGATATGATAATGCACCGTGTCATGAAGGAGCATCTGTGAGGAAGTGGTTCATGGACAACAGCATTCATGAAATAGACTATGCTGTCCAGAGTCCCGAACTGCACCCAACGGAATCCCCTTTGAGTTACCAAGTCGTCTTCGCTTCATACCGTAGCGTCGAACAACATTCTCTGTTTTCAGGTCCTGAGGAAGAGTAGACTGAAATGAAATGTAAAATGATCGTGTGGCACTGATGACAGGGAGTCCTACATGGGGATGCTTGGCCGTCGATTTGTAAGGCTTTTTAGTTGTCGTTGCATTGGGAGACTTATGTGTCAATGATGATGAAATGATGATGAAGACAACTTCCAGCTTCGGAGCAAAGAAAGTCTTCGACACGGCAGGAAGTCGACGCCTTTCCTCCACAGACATCTTGACATCGTACTGGAAGTGTCCCCCACCGAGTCTGAGTCATTATAAATGCAAAGAGTGGTCGCCTCATGTTCATGTTCATAAATAAGATTGAGTATCCAACGTTCTGGTCTATCTAACGAGTGCATTAGTGTGTCGTACTGTTTACATTGCATCCAGTAGCAATTGCTTTTAATAAAAATGTCTGATAGTTACAAGGTCAATATCCCTGGAAGCAGGCAGAGTACATTATCAATAAACTAGATCAGGAGGGGGCAGTGTCACATCTCAAGAAAGAACTCGAAACCCTACAAGGTCAATATGTCTGGAAGCAGGCAGAGGAAATTATCAATAAACTAGACCAGGAGGGTATAGTGTCACATCTCAAGAAAGAACTCGAAACTCTGCATGAACTTGAAGAGAACGTATGGCTCAAGTCACACAGTTTACTAAATATTGGATAACTATGCAATTCTTGTGGCAGTTCCTGATGATAGGAACGAACCACAATATAAAGTCTCCGTAAGGGAGCTTGTAAAGAAGAAGTAGCTAATGTACAGCAGGTGAAACATAAACCGTAGGGCTACAGTGTAAACGTGTTTGGCTGAGAGAAGGTAAATAAGTGAAGCCTTCAGCAAGTAGCAGAATACTGTCTATCTTATCGAAAGACCTCTCAACAAATCTCAATGAAATTCTGTTCATATGTAGAGCCTGTCGGTGGCACCGAAACTACAGCCCAGACAGTAATCGACGACACAGAAAATTTAAATGAATGTAACAAAGAAAAGCAGGATTGATGAACAACCCTTTCAAATGTGCCCCTACAAAGGACGATACAAAAGTACGGCTACAGCTTAACCATCGGATCTTTGCTAAGATGTATGATATAGATCTTATTACAGCAGTGCTGAGAAATGCTGAAATCATTTAAATTGGTCAAGGCTCCAAGGCCAGACGTAGTTTTCATTAGTTCAAGAACAAATTTAGCGACTGCTACATTCGCTCAGTTAAACATAATAATATTCCACAGCAGATGAATAAAAGTCGTCTCAGTAAAAAAGCATAGGTCATATCCGTCTGCTGTATGAAGGTTAGCAGGATTAATTCACTGAACTGGTGTCCATTTCCTATCGAATCTTAGCTCTTATTCTGGGCTTAAACGTAATGAGGTATCTCGTGCAGAATGATCGCATCGATGCCAACCGGCACGGATTCCAAAACATCGGCCATACGAAACACACTTCGCACTTTTCTAACACGTCACCCTGGAAACCACGAATCAAAGCAAACATGTTCATAGCGTTTTTCTTGAATACCAAAAAACATTTGATTCAGTACCATACCATCTCGTATACCCTACAACAGGGAGGAGTGTTATACCAAGAGTGTCCCGAGAAACACCTGATTTCTTCTAGTCGGTACTGAGTTTAGATTCACATGAAGGAATGCACGGTACAGACCACATAAACAGTATCCGCCATTTTCTACAGTTGTTCTTGTTTTTGGTCATGAGCTTCTGATTTGGGCAAAATTTGTAAGTATTTAGCATTCTAATTACCTAAGTCCTTTATAATAAAAAAATGGTTCAAACGGCTCTGAGCACTATGGGACTTAACATCTGTGGTCATCAGTCCCCTAGAACTTAGAACTACTTAAACCTAACTAACCTAAGTACATCACACACATCCATGCCCGAGGCAGGATTCGAACCTGCGACTGTAGCGGCGCGCGGTTCCGGACTGAGTGCTTAGAACCGCTAGACCACCACGGCCGGCGCTTTATAATATGTTAATGCTATTTGGAATATATTACTAATTCTTCAGTTACATAATTTTATAAAGAGTAAGAAAAGTATACAGGGTGTTTCAAGAATACTTTTACAAACTTTCGTGACACGTTCCTTACAACAAAGCAAGGGAAAAACTCATATAAACACATGTCTCAAACTCCTTAATTTGCGAGTTACTACTGAAAGTTGACTTTCAATTGCTTTCCAGGAACTACGCAAGAGGCTCACTTCTCTGTGCATCCTTTTTACTCATTATACCCCAAATGGCGTTGTGTTGCTAAGAAGACTTGTTTAATTCACCATTTGTTTGCCTCAATCGTATCCAATGTGTACATATACTATAGGTAGCGTGTTATCTAAAGTACTCCGTTCTACATGGCATTATATTCATTTCGTGATCGGGCAGACATGACGTTTATGTACGGCCGTGCAAGTGGTAACTGAGACGAGGCAACACGGCTTTATCAGACGGCGCTTCCTGAAGGAAGACAGCCTAGTCAGCTAACCTGAGGTGTTGTTTATTGTCGCGTTGCTGAGGTAGGATCCGAGCACCACAGATTATGAAGCATCACCGATTATAGATGGGGGAAGACAGCATGTTTCTCGTTCACTTTACCAAGAAGAGCATGTTCAACGGGCTGTCAAGGAAGAGTCACGTAGCAGCGCAGTGTGGTGATAAGATTAGATTAGTTTTTCGTTCCATAGATCCGTACTGAGGAGCTCCTCGTGGATGTGGAACATGTCACTTTACTAACAGTATGAGTATATTCAATATATCATTTTTTAAACTGAAATAACAATACTAATAGTATGAGTGTATGCAATACATCATTTGTTTCTATTAAAAAACTCGTCAATAGAGTAGAAAGAGTTGGCCTCTAGTAAGTTTTTCAGGCTCCTTTTAAACTGATCTTTATTTGTAAAAATTTTTTTTATGTTTGCTGGCAAATTATTAAAGGTGAGTGTTCCTGAGTAATGGACCCCTTTTTGAACTAAAGTAAGTACTTTTAAATCCTTGTGCAGATCATTTTTGTTCCTGGTATAGTATGTATGAACTGAGCTGTTAGTTGGAAAAAGAGATATATTCTTTAGGACAAATTTCAATTGTTGTTTGTTGTGGTCTTCAGTTGTGAGACTGGTTTGATGCAGCTCTCCATGCAACCCTATCCTGTGCAAGTTTCTTCATCTCCCAGTACCTACTACAACCTACATCCTTCTGAATCTGCTTAGGGTATTCACCTCTTGGTCTCCCTCTATGATTTTTACCCTCCACGCTGTCCTCCAATGCTAAATTTGTGATCCCTTAATGCCTCAGAACATGTGCTACCAACCGGTCCCTTCATCTCGTCAAGTTGGGCCACAAACTCCTGTTCTCCCCAATTCTGTTCAATACCTCCTCATTAGTTATGTGATCTACCCATCTAATGTTCAGCATTCTTCTGTAGCACCACATTTCGAAAGCTTCTATTCTCCTCCTGTCCGAACTATTTATCGTCCATGTTTCACTTCCATACATGGCTACACTCCATACACTTTCAGAAACCAACTCCTGACACTTAAATCTATACTCGATGTTAACAAATTTCTCTTTTTCAGAAACGCTTTCTTTGCCATTGCCAGTCTACATTTTATATATTCACTACTTCGACCATCATCAGTTATTTTTCTCCCCAAATAGCAAAACTCCTTTACTACTTTAAGCGTCTCATTTCCTAATCTAATTCCCTCAGAATCACCTGACCTAATTCGACTACATTCCATTATTTTCGTTTTGCTTTTCTTGATGTTCATCATATATCCTCCTTTCAAGACACTGTATATTCTTTTCAACTGCTCTTCCAAGTCCTTTGCTGCCTCTGACAGAATTACAATGTCATCGGCGAACCTCAAAGTTTTTATTTCTTTTCCATGCATTTTAATACCTCCTCGGAATTTTTCTTTTGTTTCTTTTACTACTTGCTCAATATACAGATTGAATAACATTGGGGAGAGGCTACAACCTCTGTCACTTCCTTCCCAACCACTGCCTCCCTTTCACGTACCTCGACTCTTATATCTGCCATCTGGTTTCTGTACAAATTGTAAATAGCCTTTCGCTCTCTGTATTTTACCCCTTCCACCTTTACAATTGGGAAGAGAATATTCCAGTCAACATTATCAAAAGCTTTCTCAAAGTTCTCAAATGATAGAAACGTAGGTTTGTCATTCCTTAATCAATCTTCTAAGATAAGTCGTAAGGTCAGTATTGCCTCACGTGTTCCAATATTTCTAAGGAATCCAAACTGATCTTCCCTGATGTCGGCTTCTACCAGTTTTTCCATTTGTCATTAAGGAGTAAATATACTGAGAAGGAGTAGTTACTATCCCCAGTTCTTTGAAGAGGTTTCTACAGGACGTCTGTGAATTTACTCTATAAATAATACGTATTACACGCTTTTGGACTCTGAAAACTTTTGTTTTACTTGAGGAGTTACCATTTGACATTATGGAATGATAGTAGGCAGAGTATGCAAGCTTTTTGATTGTTATGTCACCTATGTGTGTTAACACTCGAATTGCAAAAAAAAAAAAAGATTTGTTAAGGCGTTTCTGCATTTCTGCGGTGTGCTCCTCCCAACTAAATTTATTATCAAGTTGTAATCCCAGGAAGTTAAGGCTGTCAACCTCTTCTATCAGCTCTTCTTCATACTTTATGCATATGCTGGGTGGAAACCTCTTACAGGTTATGAATCGCATATAGTGAGTCTTTTTAAAGTTCAGTGTCAGTGAGTTGGATTTAAACCATTTATTAATATCCATGAAAATATTATTAGCAGATCTTTCTATAACTGCACTCGACATAGTATTTATTGCAAATACTTGTGTCATCTGCAAACACAACGAACTCAGTTTCTGGCAGTGTAACTGATGAGAGATCATTAATGTACACAAGAAAAAGAGCCCCTTGCACTGACACCCTTTGTTTTCTGTTAGCAAGGTATGACTTGAACCATTTTGCAGCACTGCCCATGACACCATAGAATTCTAATTTATTTAAAAGGATGTGGTGGTTCACACAATCAAATGCCTTTGACAAATAACAGAAAATACCTGCTGCTCGTAACTTGTTATTTGATGAATTATGTACATTTTCACTGTAGGTGTAAAAGCCTTCTCGATATCAGAAGCCTTCAGAAATCGAAACTGGGTTCTTGTTAATATGTTATTTGTGGTCAGATGGTTGAGGAGCTACCTGTACATTACTTTATAAAATTTTTGAGAATGCTGACAGAAGTGAAATCGGTCTGTAGTTTTATGGTATCTCTTTATCCCCTTACTTGAATAAAGGCTTAACATCTGCAATTTTATGGAGTCAGGAAACGTCCTAGTTATAATTGACTGCTTACACAAGTAACTTAGAATTGTACTAAACTCACAAGAACATGCCTTAATTAACTTTGTTGGTATTTCATTGTAACCACTAGAATGCTTTGTTTTGAAAGACTTTGTTATGGAAATTATTTCTTTTGGTGAATTGAGTGACATATTCATGTACCTGAAGCTATTTGTAAAGGCTAGTTTCAGATATTCTAGGGCATTATTGACTTATCCTGACAATCCTATTCTATCAGTAATGAATATAAAGTACTTGGTAAATATATTTGCCACACTATGCCCATCGGCTATTAATGTGTCATCTACCCTTAATGCTATTTGCTCCTGTTCCTTTCTGGTTCTACCAGTCTCCTCTTTCACTTTATCCCATATTGTTTTATTTTGTTCCCTGGCATTACTATCTTCTTCTCGTAGAGCATTTGTTTAGATGTCTTTATTTTTTTTTCATATTGTACAGTATTCCTTGTATTTAGCCAAATCATCAGCATTGGAGCTATACTTGCTCGACAGATACATTTTCATTTTGGTCTTACAAGAAAGCTTTATTCTTGTGTAATCCATGGTTTTATTATAGGCTTCTGTTTAGTTAGAGTAACTTTTAGAGGAAAACAGTTTTCAAATATGGTACTGACATTGTTCATGAATGTGTTATATTTTTCATTCATGTCATGATCACTATAAACATCTGTGCAGTTCACATCTTTGAGCAGTTTTCTAAAACACTCAATGTTTGTTTGAGAGACTTTGCCCACGAAAGGCAAAGGTCCCGAGTTCGAGTCACGGTCTGGATCACAGTTTTAATCTTCCAGGAAGTTTCATGTCAGCGCACACTCCGCTGCAGAGTGAAAATCTCATTCTGGAATACAAATGAATAGTCTATCAACTTTATTACTGAGTCCCGGAATGTTCTGGTGTAATAAAGGTAACTGATACTGCATACTAATGGGATTATAACTGCTTTGGCGAAGATGAACTGGCAGGTTTTTATTACTTTCTGTTAAATGTTTAAATGGAGGCTCTATGCTAAAATCTGACTCCTGTTCATCTATTTTCTCAAACTGAGGGTGTCCGCCAGTCTGTCTTAAAATTCGTTTTCTTTCTCCCTTTCCTACCCCAAAAAAGGCATCTCTCTGACACCTGTGACCACTGGTATTTTACCACTTATGACAGATTTCCCCCTTTTCTGCAATCAACCCAGACAGTTTTCCCTTCCCTTCCCTTCACCAGGTCACTCTCTATGGAATATTCAGAGTCTCTGACAATGTTATTTCCTGGACCACCCACTATAACCGCGGCATCGTCCTTTATGAAATCCTTGCATAAAGAACCTACATCCTCTGTTACCTGACCCAGATCTGCACTAGGCTTGAAAAAGCTTGTGACCTAGATTTTCCTGCAGTAGTTGGCCAACACCTCTACCAAGGGAACTACCTAACAAAAGAACTTTCTTTCTCTTTACAAATTTCCCTACCTTTTTCAAGTCCTTGAAAGCTTGTTGTGCACATTCTACAGCTTCAGCTACATGGGGCTCATCCGATTCTGACTGAGGCAACAGGTCAAATCTATTTTCAAGATTTATGACAAAGCTGTCTGATGCTACACTTTGCCTGTTTCTCCTATTACCTGTTGCCACTTCCCACACCTGTTTCCCGTTCTCCCTCTTGAACCTGTCCAGATCCTCTCTTGCCTTGTCAGCTTCAAGAGCTGCAATTTTCCCCTCCTGTTACAGTATTTTCCTGTCTCTACTGCAGATCCTACAATACCACTGGTGAGCCTCATTTATGTCCTCATTTCCCACGCCACTTCATTCGCACCAATGAAAGAAACTAAAGCACCGATCACACCACACCCCGTAACTAACGATCCTACGGCATGTCACACACTTCTCACTCATGGGAAAAACAAAAATCGTATAAACTGATTTAAGTACTGACTAAAACGTAAACAAAGGACCTTAGAAACTATTCAGACAGATATAATTAAATTGAAAGAGTACTGAGTAAAAAAAAAAAAACTGCTGATTACATATAAGTTTAAGGCAATGTTTACTTACTATACGCGCGCGTGAAATTAAGCCTAAAATCCGTGCTATACGCCCGAGAAGGAAAATAAACTTCTTACCCCTTTTATTATTCTTTAACACTTCACTAACACTTCCACTAATGTAAAAACGCTTATATTATATTTATACCAACTGGAAACGTTTACCTATAAGTTTAATTTGCTGTTTACTTACGAATCGCGCGCGTGAAATTAGGCCTAGGATTCGTGCTACAGCCGAGAAGAAAAATACGCTTATTACCCCGTTTAATCTTATTTTAGACGCCACTAACACTTTCACTAATTTAACAACACTTAGATCTATTTATAACAACCGTGAATGTTTAAAAACAGCTTAATAACAACGATTTTTGTAATTATTTATTGCAGCAAATACTCGAGGTGTCCTCGTCGGCGCAGTGTAGCCAACATTTCAGCATCCTGAGAGGATACTAGACGTGTAGCTAACGTATCCGTATTATTTTACATGTGTGATGGGTCTTACGTCTGTGGATCACTCACCACAGTTGAACCTTTGCCGATTTTTTGTTTCACAAACTGCCAGTTCGTTGTCTGTCCTTTCAGTTCTGCAATGTGTGGAGAAGTCGGAATAAGCGACTTCCACACCCAACGCATATGCGACGATCGGAATGCTCATGATACACAACAAGCTACACCTCAGTTTAAGATTAACGTATGGAATGGAATTGCGGGTGACTGGTAGTATCATACGTTGTCCGCGACCCTGAGTGGCCGCGCGGTTAGAGGCACAATGTTACTGACTTCGAGTCCTCCGTCGGGCATGGGTGTGTCTGTGTATGTTCTTAGCATAAGTTAGTTTAAGTAGTGAGTAAGTCTAGGGCCCGATGACCTCAGCAGGTTGGTCTCTTAGGAATTCACACTCATTTGAACATCATACGTTGTCCCAGCATTTCTTGCAGGTGCTGTCTACAGAACATCCTCCAGGACCTAAAGAAAATGTGCCCGTGTAAATAAGTACAGGGTGATAAAAAAGTCAGTATAAATTTCAAAACTGAATAAATCACGGAATAATGTAGATAGAGAGGTAAAAATTGACACACATGCTTGGAACGACATGGTGTTTCATTAGAAAAAAAAATGTTTTAAGTTCAAAAAATGTCCGGCAGATGGCGGTTTATCTGATCAGAATAGCAATAATTAGTATAACAAAGTAAACCGGCTGGAGTGGCCGTGTGGTTCTAGGCGCTACAGTCTGGAACAGAGTGTCCGCTACGGTCACAGGTTCGAATCCTGCCTCGGGCATGGATGTGTGTGATGTCCTTAGCTTAGTTAGGTTTAATTAGTTCTTAGTTCTAGGTTAGTTAGGCGACTGAGGACCGCTGAAGTTAAGTTGCATAGTTCTCAGAGCCATTTTGAACCATAACAAAGTAAGACAAAGCAAAGACGATATCCTTTACTGGAAATTCTCAATTAGTCCACCGTCATTCCTCAACTATAACTGTACTCGAGGAATAATGTTGTGAACAGCACTGTAAAGCATGTCAGGAGTTATGGTGAAGCATTGGCGTCGGATGTTGTCTTTCAGCATCCCTAGAGACGTCGGTCGATCACGATACACTTGCGACTTCAAGTAATCCCAAAGCCAATAATCGCACGGACTGAGGTCTGGGGACCTGGAAGGCCAAGCATGACGAACGTGGCGGCTGAGCACACGATCATCACCAAACGACGAGCGCATGTGATCTTTCACGCGTCTAGCAGTATGGGGTGGAGCGCCATCCTGCATAAACATCGTACGTTTCAGCCAGGCTGGGGATGATGCGATTCTGTAAGTTACCGGTGTACCTCTCACTCATCACGGTAGCAGTTTTGCTGTCCAGCGCGATCTGTCGGACATTTTGTGAACTTCGTTTTTTTTGTTCTAATAAAACCTCATGTCATTCCAAGAACGGGTGTCAATTTTTACCTCTCTATCTACATTATTCCGTGGTTTATTAAGTTTTTAAATTGATACTGACTTTTTGATCACCCGGTAGAAACAAGTAGCTTATGCACGATGGAGCTCCAACGCCGTTCAGCCTCAGTGTTCGAGACCCACTGATTGGTATATACCACGACGGACTGACAGGGAGAGGAGGACCAGTTCCGTGGCCCATGCGTTCCCGCAACCTTAGTCATTTCGATTATTAACTCTGGGGACACCTTAAACAACTGGCCTACTCTCTAGCAATTCTGGAAGTGTGGGGTGTTGCATTGTCCTACTGTAATTGCTCAAGTCCATCGGAACGCACAATGGACACGAAAGGATTGAGGTGATCACACAGGATGCTTACGTATGTGTCACGTGTCAGAGTCGTATCTAGACCTATCAAGGGTCCCATATCATACCAACAACACACGCCCTATGCCATTACAGAGCCTCCACCAGCTTGACGAGTGCCCTACTGACATGCAGAGTACACGGATTCCTTAGGTTGTCTCCAAATGCCGGAAGAAAGCGTAGAAGTATACAAGAAATCGTATATAACCTTTTCGTGACCTAGAAAAAGCATTTGATATGGTTGATTGGCAATTATTATTTAAAGAACTTGACTGGAAGGACAGGCAAGCAAGAAAGAAGTAGAAATTACTACGGGAAAGAGACCAGGGAGCCCTCTGTCACCTTACTCATTTGGTATGTTCATCGACGAGGCACTAACAACAATCAAAGAAAATGCAATTGGAATCAAAGTATTCATATTCATTTCATCAGATTTGTAAACGACATTGCAATAGTGCCAGACTCGCAGAAACCGTGAAATGCACTGAAGAGCCAAAGAAACAGGTACACCTGATATCGTCTAGGGCCCCCGCGAGAGCACAGAAGTGGCAAAACACGTCATGATATAGACTCGAATAAAGTATGACGTAGTGTTGGAGGGATGACACCATCAGTCCATCAAGCTGTCCATAAATCTGTACGAAGGGGTGGAGATTTGAGCAGCACGTTGCAAGGAATCCCAGATATGCTCAATAATGTTCATGTCTCAGACGTTTGGTGGTCAGGGGGGAAGTGTTTAAACTCAGAAGAGTGTTCCTGGAGCCTCTCTTTTCCAATTATGGAGGTGTGGGGTCTCGCATTGTCCCGCTAGACTTGCCAAAGTCCGTTGAAATGCACAATGGACATGAAAGGATGCAGGTGATCTGACAGGATGCCTACGTACGTGTGACCTGTCAGAGTCGTATCTAGACGTGTCAGGGGTCCCATATCACTCCAACTGCACACGCCCCATGCCATTACAGAGCCTCCACCAGGTTGAATAATGCCCTGCTGAGATGCAGGGTCCACGGATCATGAAGTTCTCTCTATACCCGGACGCGATCCACTCGACACAATTTGAAACGAGACTCAACCAATCAGGCAACATGTGCCTGACTGGCCCAGGCGAGGTATAAAGCTTTGTATCGTGCAATCATCAAGGGTATACGCGTGGGCCTTCAGCTCCGAAAGTTCATATTGAAGATATTTTTGTGAATGGTTCGCAAGCTGCAACTTGTTGATGCCACAGCTTTGAAATCTGGAGCAATTTGCGGAAGGGTTTGCATTTCTGTCACGCTGAACGACTCTCTTCAGTCGTCGTTGGTACCGTTCTTGCCTGATCTTTTCCCAGGCGCAGCGATGTCGGAGATTTTATGTTTTACCCGATTCCTGATATTCGCGGTACCATTGTGGAATGGTCGTACGGGAGAATGCCCGCTTTATCGCTACCTCGAAAATGCTGTGTCCCATCGCTCGTCCGCTGGCTATAACACCACAATGAAACTCATATCTTGATAACATGCCATTTAAACAGCAGCACCCGATCTAACTACTGCGCCAGACACGTTTCTTCTTACCTAGGCGTGTCCAACCGCAGCGCCTTATTCTGCCTGTTTTCAAATCTCTGTGTTTGAATACGCATGCCTATACCAGTTTCTTTGGCGCTGCAGTGTAAAATGCTTCAGGTCTTAAATCCAGAAATTAGGGAACTACAAGTAAGTTCCAAGAAGCCACAAGTGATGGTTATAGACGAAGACGGAGGTAGAGGCAAGATTCAAATAAAATAGTTATTGAACAACTCGAAGTGGTAATTGAATTTACTACGTCACTAGTACTGTGGAGAAAAACAATAGATGTCTCAAGGAAATCAAGAGAACAATAACACTGGCCAACGGTTTGTTCCGAAATTAGAAGAAACTTTTATTGAACAAGCACTTCATCTCCCACAATAAGAAACTAATTGTAAAGACCCCTGAGTGGCTTGTAATGTGAAACATGGACTTAAGCAAAGCAGGAGAAAGCTCGTCTCGAAGTTGTGGAAATGTTGTTCTTGTCGAGAGTTACAAGAAGTAGTTGGACTTGCAGAAAAATTAATGAGATGGTTCTACAGGAAATATGAGAGAATAAGGATTTCATGGAAGCTACAGACCAACGCGAAGCAATAACTCATTGGGCACTTCATCAGACTGCTAAAAATCATTTTAAAAGGCAATATCGTAGGGAAGAAAGTGAGTGAGAAACGATCAAAGGACAACCTCGTTAAAAAATAATAATAATATTGTGGTTTTCTTTAGAGTTATACCATTCGTTTGAGGCAAATCGAAGTTCGCAAAAATAAGGCAACATTTTCTAAAAAAAAACAACCCTTATTAAGTTATTCTTTTCTTCGAGGGTGAGCCTCCACGTCTCTACGACTCTGGTCTTCCTACAGCACCTCTAGTGTATTTCATGAAGTTTTTGAACAACGAGAACAAGACTCTTGTCCAGAGTATTGCCGTACCAGTCTTTTTCGAAACACTTGAACGTTACACTCAGAGCCACATACGTGTTTATTACGTATAGGTTTATTCTGCTGAATTTTTGAGTGGACAGCTGACGTGAATTAAGTATGCATCCACCCCTCAAACCCCAAGCTACTCGTACCAAAGTCTCAATGACGCCCGGTCAAGCACTTTTCCTGCAAACACGCTAAGATAAACAGTTTGTCAGTAGCAAAACTGAAACACTGGTTTTGCATGGACATCAATCTCAATCTTACATTATTCCTCCTTCAGAAATAGGGTTATTCATAGCAAACATAATTAATCGTGTTGACTGCCCTTATGCTTCGAATTTCCTAATTTTTTAAAAATCTCATCAATACATTTAATCACACCCCCGTATAAGGGAGAGTCAAAAGAAAACGGGACACATGGTAAAAAAAGTAAGTAAACTGTTTGTAATTCAAAATATAATGGCCGCTGCTGTTAATCCATTTATGCTAGGGTGAGACAAGAGCATCAATGCCTTCTTGGAAAAATGTTTGCCGTTGCCTGCAGAAACATGATTGTACCCAGACGTGCATATTTTGTCTGAAGCAAATCGACGACCACGAACTTCTTTCTTAAGGGATCCAAAATCACGCTAATCGCAAGTTGGTCTTAGCATTATTTTAGTTTCCACTTAATTACTTTATTAGTTATGGATTATTTCTTTGATGCTACATGAACTACGAGAACAACGTTTTTGAAACAGTAACGCTAGAAAGTAAGATTGTAAGCCTATAAAACTTAGCGACAAAGAGTGTTTTCTTTTGAAGTTATTAGTCTGCGGTTTAGTTGGTGGCCCCAGTAATGATTCAGTACACTACAGACGTTCCAGGCGCTAGGTACGTAGACACGGTAATAACTAGCTAAGTTCTCACTCAGCTACCTACCTAATTGCCTGGCTATCCTCAGAGGAGCAAGCTTGTTTTTGGCGCGTCAGTTCAGTGCATAGTTTATCAAAGGTTTAAAGTGATGATAGGTACAGTGTCGGTCAGATAGAAAACCTACACGTAGCTCAAATGGTTCAAATGGCTCTGAGCACTATGATGTTGACTAAGGTAAGTACCCGTAAACTAAAGCGTACACAACGAGCCATGGAGCGACGTGCGCTGGGAGTCAGCCTCAGGGGTATGACTCGATGAGAGGACATTGGAAGGAGAACAAAGCTGACGGACGTCCTTGAGGTCATCAGTCACCTAGAACTTAGAACTACTTAAACCTAACGAACCTAACGATATCACACACATCCATGCCCGAGGCAGGATTCGAACATGCGACCGTAGCGGTGCTACGGTTTCAGAGTGAAGCGCCTAGAACCGCCCGGCCACATGGGCTGGCCTACACGTAGCATTTTCTGTTATATGAGAAAACGAGGCGAATGAGTTTTAATCTAAAAATGGAACATGGTTTAGTACCTGTTGGTTAAAATTAATGTGCAGCTACTCAAGGAGGTTCGGTGTGGGTCGTAAGTATCGTATGGCAGCGAAACTTTGTAGATACGCTAAAGCGTTAATGAAGCACCCATTTACACTGGGAAAAATTTGTTCGAAATTTGGCCACCAGGTCCAAACCTGGAGCTGTAAATCACCTCGTCGATGTCTCCGATGGTCTTCTTCAACAAATAGTGTAAGTGGCAGTTAATAACAGATTCAACACGCTGCCTTTCTCACTTGTTTGAACTTTTCTGCCCGTGTCCCGCTCGCAATCCATTATGTAAGTAAACATTTCTGTCTGTCCTTTTTGCAACACAGTGCCAGATTTGGACCCGGTGGCCAAAATTAGAGCAAATTTTTTTTTCAGCACAAATCGGTTACGCTTTACCGCATTACAGTACCTACCAAGTTTCTCTGAGCTGAAATTAGTTGTAACTACTTAACAAGTTGGGAAGTAATGCAATTATGCCTGTCTTAATTCCAGTTGGAAGAGATATCGCAGCAGAGACCACATCTTCAGCGGGAAAGTTATCGACGAAGGTTGTGAGTTCACTCCTCTTTCGGGACACAAGGCCACAGACTGCTACATTCCAATGGTTTAAAATATGACTGTTGTTTTTCATCCTCAAGAAGGGAGGAGGAAAGAGATGGGGTGACCTCAGAGACACGATTTATACGCAACACAAGGACTTCAGTCGTTATGTGTCCTCGTCTTCAGCTTTTCCTGGCTCGTTCCCAAAGTTGTGAGCCATTGGTGTGTCGTGGTCCTCTTGAGTTGTTAACAACGTAGCCTTACTTGCCAAAAACAATCTTTCTCCTCTGAGGATGGGCAGGCGGAGAGGGAGGTAGCTGAGGGAGAACGCAGCTGGTTAATAGCGTGTCTACATATCTAGCGCCTGGAAGGTCTGTAGTGTACTGAAGCATTACAGACTGCGACCACCAACTGTAGAATAACAACTACACAAGAAAACACTCTTTGTCGCCGAAGTTTCACAAATCTGTTTTTAACTATCACGATAGAGTTATTGGTTTACAATCCTACTTTCTTGTGTTGCTGTTTCAAAAATGTTATTCTCGTAGTCGATCTACCATCAAAGAAATAATCATTAACTACTAAAGTAATTAAGTGGAAATTAAAATTCATAAAAGTGTTGCTATGATCAACTTGCGATTACCATGGTTTTGGAGCCCTGAAGAAAGACGTTAGTGGTCGTCGATTTGCTTCAGACGAAAGATGTACGTCTGGTTATAATCACGTTTCATGTGGTCTAAAAATAATTTTTTTGTTCATACTGTCTTCCGGTGGTTCTCATGTTTGAGTTGGTGTAATGGTCATACCCTTATTCATTGCTGATGCTATGTTCTGATTGTAACCCACGGATCCAGATCCAAGTTCGACCAGGGACGTTACGCCACACTATCTATCCCTAAGAATACCGCACCGCAGCTATAGTTAGATATCATCTTCAGGATTTTAGGTCACCACACAAATCACTGGCCTTGGACTTCTATCTACATCCGTACTTCTTAAGCCACCTTACGGAATGTTTCATAGGGAACTCCTGCTATTACTATTTGATCCCACCTTCCCTTGTCCGCTCGAGAATGGCACGTGGTAACTCGTTACCTGATCTCAAGCAACAGAGAACTATACGCCTAATGAAAATCTTATTCTCATAAATAATCCCTAATACAAGGTAAAATTAAAACAATTGTGCCGGCTAGAGTGACCGAGTGGTTCTAGGCGCTACAGTCTGAAACCGTGCGACCGCTACGGTCACAGGTTCGAATCCCGCCTCAGGAATGGATGTGTGTGATGCCCTTAGGTTAGTTAGGTTTAAGTAGTTCTAAGTTCTAGGGGACTGATGACCTCAACAGTTAAGTCCCGTAGTGCTCAGAGCCATTTTATTTTATAACAATTGCAGCCCTCGGTCACGAAAATGAAACCTTTTTGACCTAGGTTTCGGGCACTCCTGAGAGTGCCTTCATCAGGAATAAAACATTTAAAACTGGCATGTCACGTACAAAATAGCTATAAAGCGATAATGCTTTAGTCACAAAATATTAAAATAGAACACATAGAGGCAGGGCAGTTGCACCACAGTTCATCTACGTAGCTTATCTATAAATTTCCGCATGCAGGCATCATTACACGGTTGTTGCTTTTGACTCATCACCAGTACGACTATGTTCGAGGTAAGTAAGCATTTTCTGTCTGATAATTGCCTTAACTACTGGGACGAATATACACTGAGGCGACAAATGCTGTAGGATGATACCTCCAGATACCGCGGTGGAGCTCCCTATGCTGGGTGTGGTGCAGCTATTCGGTGTGGCATGGGCACAACAAGTCATTGGACTGTAAACATAGGCTTCCGCAGCCATTATCACAGTCAATAACGGTAATTTTGATGAAGCTCGCGTACTGACGAAACAGCCTCTTACTTTCAGAAGGAAGATCAGGGAGACAATAGAAGCAGCCAAGCGACCCGCTAACGTGAACAGTGAAGACAGATACCGACTTCCGACGTCTTGGCTGCCAGCAATAACAGCTTTACGGGACGACAGATCGCGTGAAGCAACACATCCAAAGGAGCCCGAGAGACCGCTGCGGGCGCAGATACATGACGTACCGACGTAGAAAGCAGGAAAACACCGCCACGTCACAAGTGCTGCCTGGTTTCCCATTCGCCGATTTCCAGCAATCACAAGCAGTAATGCAAAGACAAATCAAAACGTCAAGTTTCCACCAATGAAAAGAAATAATAAAAACTCAAATAAAGAACTTCTAATAGCCTCCCATTCATCCTTAACACTTTATCAGAATTAGATAACAGCCACGTGTGCAGGTATGTCAGAAGCAAAGTTTTCTCATTCGGTATTAAAAAAAACCCTAACATCTACATCTACGTGATTACTCTGCTATTCACAATAAAGTGCCTGACAGAGGGTTCAGTGAACCATCTTCAAGCTGTCTTCTACCGTTCCAGTCTCGAACGGCACGCAGGGAAAACGAACTCTTAATTTTTTCTGTGCGAACCATGGTTTCTCTTATTTTATCCTGATGACCATTTCTTCCTATTCAGGTGGGTGCCAACCGAATGATTTCGCAATCGGAGGATAAAACTGGTAAAACGCCTTTGTTTTAATGATTACCATTCCACTTCACGGATCATGTTCGTAGCACTATCTCCCCTATTTCACGATAATACAAAAGGAGCTGCGCTCCTTGAACTTTTTATATGACATCCGTCAGTGCCGGCCGGTGTGGCCGAGTGGTTCTAGGAGCTACAGTCTGGAACCGCGACACCGCTACGGCCGCAGGTTCGTATCCTGCCTCGGGCATGGATGTGTGTGATGTCCTTAGGCTAGTTAGGTTTAAGTAGTTCTACGTTCTAGGGGACTGACGCCCTCAGAAGTTAAGTCTCGTAGTGCTCAGAGCCATTTGCACATCCGTCAGTCCCACCTGATGCGGATCCCACACCGGAAAGAAGTACTCCAGGATAGGGTGGTGTAATCAGTCAATTTAGTAGACCTTTTGTATCTTCTAATTGTTTTGCCAATGAATTGAAATCTTTGGTTTTATTCACCGACGACATTATCTATGCGATCGTTCCAATTTAGTTCATTTATAATTGAGAGGAACGGTGTCGAAAGCGTTCTGGAACTAAAAAAAAAGGAATAGTTTGACATCCCCTGTCGACAGTACTCATTACTTCATGAGTATAACGACCCAGTTGTGTTTTGCAAGAAAGTTATTTTCTGAATCCATGCAGACTATGTGTCAATAAATAATTTTATTTTAGTTAATTCATAATATTCGAACACAGTATATGTTCCAAAACCCTACTGCAAATTGACGTTAGTGTTAAGGCCCTGTACTTCAGTAGATTACTCCTATTTCCCTTTTTGTTCATTGGTGTGACTTGAGCGATTTTCAAGTCTTTAGGTACGGATCTACGAACGAGCGGTTGTATATAATTGGTAAATACGGAGCTACTGTATCAGCATACTCGGAAAGGATCCTAACTGGTTACAATCTGGACCGAAGGCCTTGTCCTTATTAAGTGATTTAAGCTGCTTTGCTACACTGATGATATCTACTTCTATGTTTCTCATCTGGGCACTTGTTCCTGATTGAAATTCAGGAATACTTACTTCGTCTTCTCGGGTGAAGGAATTTCAGAAAACCGTAGTTAATAACTCGGGATTAGTGGCACTGGCAATGACTTCAGCGATGTTATCGAGCAGTGAAGATATTGAGTCCTACTTGGCGCTGGTGTGCTTTATGTATGACTAGAATCTCTTTGGGTGTTCTGCCAAATCCCGAGACAGTTTCGCTGTGGAAATTATAAAAGCATCTCGCATTGAAGCATGGGCTATATTTCGAACATCTGCAAAACTTTGCGAATCTTGGGGATTTTTCACGACTGCATGTTGCAGATTTTAAATTTAGCATCCTTTTATCGTTGCTCCTGCAACAGCGATCTGACCCGTTTTGTGTAACATGGGGGATCGGTATCATCACTTATTAATTTATGGGGGGAAAATCTCTCAAATGCCGTAGATACAATTTCTCTGAAATCATTCCACAGCTTTTCTACGATTACATGATCACGTGGGAAGGAATAGAGACCGTCTCTTAAAAAAGCCTTTAAGACCATTTTTATCAGCTTTTTTAAATATAAGTACTTTGCGTTTCTTTTCTATGGTTGTAGGTGTTACGGTATTCAGCCTAGCGGCAACCACCTTGACGTAGCTAATCACTGTATTCGTCATGATACTTCCTATTTGTCCCGGATTACTTGCTGCTAAGAGATCAAGTATGATTTCGTAACCATTTACTCGTGAATTACACGACTGTCCTTTAAAATTGCTACACCACGAAGCTGCCTGCTACAGACGCCAAATTTAATCGACAGGAAGAAGATGTTGTAATATGCAAGTGATTAGCTTTTCAGATCGTCCACACAAGGTTGGCGCCGGTGGCGACACCTACAACGTGCTGACATGAGGAAAGTTTCCAACCGATTTCTCATACACAAACAGCAGTTGACCGGCGTTACCTGGTGAAACGTTGTTGTGATGCCTCGTGTAAGGAGGAGAAATGCGTACCATCACGTCGGATTGTAGCCTATCGCGATTGCGGTTTATCGTATCACGACATTGCTGCTCGCGTTGGTGGAGATCCAGTGACTGTTAGGAGAATGTGGAATCGGTGGGTTCAGGAGGGTAATACGGAACGCCGTGCTGGATACCAACGGCCTCGTATCACTAGCAGTCAAGATGACAGGCATCTTATCTGCATAGCTCTAACGGATCCTGAAGCCGCGTCTCGATCCATGAGTCATCAGATGGGGACGTTTGCAAGACAACAACCATCTGCACGAACAGTTCGCCGACGTTTGCAGCAGCATGGACTATCAGATCGGAGATCATGGCTGCGGTTACCCTTGACGCTGCATCATAGAAGGGAGCGCCTGCGATGGTGTACCGAACGAGGAACTTAGGTGCACGAATGGCAAAACGTCATTTTTTCGGATGAATCGAGGTTTCAGTTTACAGCACCATGATGGTCGCATCCTTGTTTGGCGACATCGCGGTATACGCACATTGGAAGCGTGTATTCGTCATCGTCATACTGACGTAACACCCGGCTTGATGGTATGGGGTGCCATTGGTTACGCGTCTCGGTCACCTCTTGTTCACACTGACGGCACATTGAAGAGTGGACGTTACATTTCAGATGCGTTAGGACCCGTGGCTCTCCCTTCAGTCGATCCCTGCGGAACCCTACATTTCAGCAGGATAACGCACGACTGAATGTTGCAGGTCCTGTATGGGCTTTTCTGGATACAGAAAATGTTCGACTGTTGCCGTGGCCAGCACATTCTCCAGATCTGTCACCAATTGAAAACGTCTGGTCAATGGTGGCCGAGCAACTGGCTCGTCACAATACGCCAGTCACTACTCTTGATGAACTGTGGTATCGTGTTGAAGCTGCATGCCGGACTTCGGATTGATCTTACAATTTACCAAGGCTAAGAAGTGAACCTTAATGCAATCAGTACATGGGGCGGTGACAGCAGTGGCCCGGTCAGGGGATACATGGGATAAGCTCGACGTCCCTCGTAGCTCCGCGTCCAACCCCCCCCCCCCCCCCCCCCCCCCAGCAGCCTCAATCTTTGTGACTGAAGCCAACACCGCCTGAAGCTGTGAGAGTAGGGTCACCAACTCAGCTCTCATCTGTACACAGGAATCACAGTTCCTATCCATTACTGAAGTCGCACCTGTATAAAGCTCGTAAAAATATGTAACAAACAAACGATGTACTCGCCTTACTAACACAATGAAAAATGGTTCAAATAGCTCTGAGCACTGTGGGACTTAACGTCTGGGGTCATCAGTCACCTAGACCTAAGAACTACTTAAATCTAACTAACCTAAGGGCATCACACACATCCATGCCCGAGGCGGGATTCGAACCTGCGACCGTAGCAGTCGAGCGGTTCTCGGACTGCAGCGCTTAGAGCCGCTTGGCCACCTCGGCCGGTGGCAGCATTAACCCGACTCGCTCTGTCACTGACGGTCTAACTGCAGAAGGTCATTTGCAACAGTGACTGTAACGACGGTAGCTTACATATTGAAAATGTGGTCACAAACCCAGAAAATTTTTACTGAAGCCTTTGGAAGTCCCTTGCAGGAATACTGAGCCATGCTGCCTCTACAGCTTTCCATAATTGCGAAAGTGTTGCTGGTACAAGGTTTTGTACACAAACTGACCTGTGTTATGTTCCATAAACGTTCGATGGAATTGATGCTGGTCAATTTGGGTGGCCAAATCATTTTCTTGAACTGTCATCCTCTGAGTGTCTGTGTTTGTATATTTGTTGGGTTTTTCTGCACCTTAAATAAGAACAGCTGACTTTCATACAAAATAGATCAAGGGATTGTAGGCAACATGCACGGTGTACACACGCACCTACTGAGGGCCATAATCAACACAAAAGCAGCCCTACGGTCACCAAGAGGCACCAATGAGCATTTTCATCTTGATTATGTGGAATAATTTATACTGCTGCAGTCACTTTATACAGATATTTAATTAGCACAGCTGACGATGGTATAGCGAAATGCATTGTGCTAATTAAATATTAGTAAAAAGTAACTGCAGCAGTATAAATTATTCCACATAATCTTATAATACAGTCGCAGGCCTCAAACAATATACATATAACATGGATAAATTTAAATTTTCGTTTTGTCTCTAACTTAAGTTGTTCCCCAAGATGTATTCTATTATTCTGGACGTTAGATGCAAAGACACTGCCACACACTTATTATTATTATTATCACACATTTCATCTTTAAGCTGTGTCTCAACTTGGATTTTACGTAATATTTCTTTTTTTTGTTTTCTTCTTCTTTTTCTCTTCCCAAAATCTCTCGGCCAGCCGGTGTGGCCGAGCGGTTCTGGGCGCTACAGTCTGGAACCGCGAGACCGCTACGGCCGCAGATTCGAATCCTGCCTCGGGCATGGATGTGCGTGATGTCCTTAGGTTAGTTAAGTTTAAGTAGTTCTAAGTTCTAGGGGACTGATGACCTCAGAAGTTAAGTGCCATAGGTCTCAGAGCCATTTGCACCATTTGTTAAACCTCTTTATGAGAAAGATGACACAATGGACTTACACAATTATCATTTAGATTCCTTACTGACATCGTTTTCCAAAATATTCAGAAAAGTAATATGGTAAAGAGTACTCTCACATTTAAGCGGAAACAATTTACTTGTCTTATAAGAGTGTGGATGTCAGAAACATTATAGACGGGTCGAACTTGGGGTGCAAGAAGACGCAGAGCGGCGCCAATCAAATAATTTGAAGAGCCAGATGGCGTTCTTATGGTTCTCCGCTGTGGCTCAACATATGCGAGAAACCCAGCGGCCTCTGTTTATAATACCCTCACAAAGCTGACAGAGCGCAGCATCCACCGAGCAGTGGCTCGTGTCGCAGACACCTCTTTTTGCAGTTTTCGCTTACTGCGGCCGCCTTTTTGTTAAAGCACAGCTCGAGAACTCTGTACTGTCCAGCAGTGATCCACTGCCCCGATTTTACGGCCGGCAAACTGCTTCACAGCGTCGGTTCTGGTCCGATGTTGTGGCAGCGCCACCTCCTGTAGCTTCAGGGTGGACTGCCTTGATGCAGAATCAAGCTTTAGTCCATGAACACAATTACAGATGGCATCCAAGCGTCACAGCCGCATGGTGATAGAGCTTTGATATTGACAGAAGTGCTTACAGTGTAAAAGGGTTAGGTATTTATATGCTTCAGAACTGCACTTGCTTCGGCTTTGCTATGACTTGCGGCACACGTAGTACAAAATATTTGGCTGCATCCGCTTAAGTATCGCCGTGTCAGCTGTTTCCATACCTCCTGAAGCTGGCTCGTCTCGGAACGTTGCGATAGCTGTGCTATATTTAGCAAGACATAGCACGCGTGCCCGCCTGCAGCTGCTACTGAAAACCACTTCCTACCTTACATATTTCTGATCAAACATGGTCAAGGCGCTACTTAAATACTGCTCCTATTTATGCAATCACACGTCAAACATTACAAGCCTTAAATAATAAAACATCACCATTTGTATTTTTTGTGATCTTTTTGAGGGCTTTGATTCTATAGCTAATATTACTCTCTTACCAAAAACTTAGAAAGCAGAATGTAAAAGATTGTGCTGAACAATTCAGACGTTGTCGGAATTGTGGAAAATCTTGATGACTGGGGAGAAATCACAAAAAATCTCACATGGCTTATTTCTGTGTCAACTCCCATACCTTACATGGCATATATGAATGATCCTCCCCTTTAACGTTGAACAAGCAGACTTGGTGCTTTGTGCAGACCATAGTATTTTTATAACAGATACCATCAGAAGAAAGCAGCAGAAGAGATGGTAAATGATATTTTTCCAAATAATTGTAAAGCGGTTCTCAGAAAATGGAGTCTCCCAAAATTTTGAAAAACACTGTGTATTCAGTTCTGAACAACAAATAATCATTCCAACAAATGATGTAGCTAATTTTGCACTTGGTATAATTGCTGATCTTGGAAACAAACGGATGAACCTCGTTACACGTATTGCATATTTGCTCTCAGTAAGACTAGAGACCGATTACTTCAGCAGTTTGGTCCTTTAGAAATCTGAACTAATCGTGTGTTCATAGGTCGTCAACTGACTGGCCCACATCATTTCGACAGAAGGATCGTTCAAATGCTGCATGTAATTTGTAAATAACTAAGGGAGCAACTAACTTTACAGTAGCTTGACATCTTCAGCAAAAATGATGTTAATGCGAATTTGCCTGGCGAGTTACTACTTCACTTTATATTTAAATGTAATTTTTAAAATGAACACATCGTTATTTGACTGTACTGTTGTTTATTTAATTACGATCCAGGTTTGGTCTCTTATACTATTTTTAAGTGATTGAATTTATGTCATTAACATGTATTGAAGGAATTCAGCCTCAAAATTGGCCATAAATTAAGGAAAGTAGTCGCTCCCCACGAATTACCTGACGTAAAATCATCATCTTGTAAAATGATCAATAAATAATAGTGGGAGCACGTCACATTTAATAAAAACCGGTTTACTTTGGTGTGTAAAAATGAACACATGTCCTTGAGTCGTAATTTTATTGTATCAAAATATACCTCACATGTATTTGCTATACTTACGATTTGCTTTAGGTGATACTTTTCTTTAGCGCTCTCGTAAGTTATTGTGAACTGAAAGTAAATACTACACATATTTTGCAGAATTATCTTTGTAGCACTTTTACTTTGCCGTAACACTGTGTAAAGGTTATTGTTTGTCCCATCACATCGTTCACTTGTGATTTCAGTGCAGCGATTGAATTTTGTTTTTTCTGTTGTTAGTTTATCGTATAAGCTGGAGCTGGATTTTAATATTTTGAATCTGCTTCTATTTTAGTTGGAAAATGGTTGTGGGCCAGTAAATGGTCAGCAAATGTCATATGGTATCTCGCACTTTTTAGATCTTTGAAGTGATCTGAATATCTTACAGTTCCTGAACGTTTGCCCTATTTATTCTGACTTAAAAGTAACGCATGTGCGTCCATACATAATTGATCTTTTGACTTTACCTTCGGGTGTTTCCTGCGTTCTGAACTTTTTTCTGTGTTGTGTTTTTCACCTTGCATCTTATGTAATGTCCCCGTTTCTCAATATAACGTCTATTCTGTGAACAATGCTATTTTTTGTAAATAAGATGTGCAATTTTATTGTGTGTGTGTGTGTGTGTGTGTGTGTGTGTGCTACTGCTCTGCCATTTGAGTTCTTTCTCGGTGGGAATAAAATTGTTTGCCGAACACAAAGTAATTTTGTGCCATTATACTACTGCTTATAACTGCTGTTTTGTCAATATGTTTGTCTGTTGTGTTTCCTTGTTGTTTTAGTTCTAGTGTAATGATGTTATGATGTTAATTGTTTCGTTTATTGGAATGCAAGGGCATACCGAACTGACATCAAATGTTATAAGGCTTTGCTGTGTCTCTTATTTTTATGTTCTTGACTCTGTCTATGAATCCTTTGCGCTTTACATGCTGCTTTTGTTTCCCAGAGCGCGTATTTTCTTTAGAAATCAGGATGTACGTTGCTCTAGATGAAGAGTGGAGGATTTCTCATGAAATTAGCTCAATTAGGTGATATTGTTGTCCTCCAAAAAATCTAGTGTTTCATCTAAGTATTCCTTATATTTCATAATCACCACAATACTTCCTTTGTCCATTCTAGATAGAATAGCACTGTTTCGCTTTAATCGCTGTTTCAGTTTTTTGTGCGTGATTTTTACAAGTGTTGATATTAAGGGTTCTCGTAGATTTGTGTTTTCCGACAATCTGTGTTATTTCTTTAACTTCTATTTCTCCTGGTAGATTTGCGTTGAAATTTGGAGTCCTCAGTCTTTATTATTCCCTCAAATTTTGTTAAGAGGTCCTGTGTTCTTTTGTGTGATAAGTGTGCGTTAGTGTTGGGATTTGGTTATTTTTGTAGTAGGCTTCTTCCTTGTTTGGCGACACTTCTGTCAGTTAGGTTGACAGTTCAGTCATTGAAACTGTATTTTGATTGTGACGAATGTATGCAGTTGGCATTCTTGTGCTGTTTATGATACTGTTGAGCTTTTTGTTTTATTTCTCATGTTTTCGTTTCATTACTTTTGTAGCTATGCATTTTCTTTCCGTGATATTTCCTCAAAGTGTGACATATTTCAAATGGGTTTTGTGAAGTTCTGTGTTGATCACTTGTTTTATCATACAGTTCCATAATTTCGTTTTCTAACTATACAGCATCTGCCTTGCTTTTCACTTCCTTTGGTGCAGATGACATGGTATTCACAAACTATTTATGTTATTAACTTACAAGCAGAAATTTTTTTGTAAATTAAATATTGAGGGTTGTCTTCTGAGGTTTCCTTGTGGTGTTCGTATATTTATTGTAGAGCTCAATGGGGAATACTTGGTTAGGCGATTGAATGTTCATAATTCGGATATACTGATCTTCCATTTGTTGAGTTTGCAGTTAAAATTATTGGATGTGAAGTGTGCCTGTTACACAAAGTAATTATTTTTCGTCTGACTCAAACATGCTGCAGCATCTTTGTTCTGACATAATTGAGACGTGAACATATGTTAAGTGAAAACTAATCTACGAATATTAACCCTAAAGGTAGTTTTCTTTTGTTTTGTCATTATCTTAATTTACAGCCGTTACGGCTCCTTCTATGACCACTAGCGGCGTACATCGCCCCCACATAATGCCACCGCAAAACATCAGGGACCCTCCACCTTTCTGTACTCGCTGGACGGTGTGACTAATGCGTTCGGTCTGACCAGGTCCCTACGATTGTCTGGTTGAAGGTATATGCGACACTAATCGGTGAAGAGAACGTGATGCCAATCCTGAGTGAACTATTGGGCATGTTGTTGGACGCATCTGTACCGCACTGCATGGTGTTGTGGTTCCAAAGATGGACCTCGCCATGGACGTCGGGAGTGAAGTTGCGCATAATGCAGCCTATTGCGCACAGTTTGAGCCGTAACACGACGTCCTGTGGCTCCACGAAAAGCATTATGCAACATTGTAGCATTGCTGTCAGGGTTCCTCCGAGCCATAATCCGTAGATAGGGGTTATCCTCCATGTCCGAACAACATCGCTTCGGTTCACACCAAGAAGCCTGGACACTCCCCTTTTTGGGAGCCCTTCCTGGCACAAAGTAACAATGCTGACAAGATCGAACCGCGGTATTGACCGTCTAAACATTATTGAACTACAGATAACACAAGAAATGCACCTCCTTCCTGGTTTAATGACTGGAACTTGTCGGCTGTCGGACCCCCTCCTTTTCATAGGCGCTGCTCATGGATGATTGTTTATATCTTTGGGCGGATTTAGTGACACTCTGAATAGTCAAAGGGGCTGTGCCTGTGATACAATATACACAGTCGTCGTCTATCTTGAGGAGTTCTGGGAACCAGGATGATGCAAAACTGTTTTTGATGTGTATACATTATGCACGACCATTTTTACAATACACCGGGTGACAAGTGTTGCATATGAGCTCATATATACCCGACGTGTTTACTTGTCTGTGTACGTTTTCTGTGTTCTGAGCTTTTTCTACTTTCGTACAAATTTGGAGAGCCTGTGACCCATCGCACGTTGGCTGGGGCGAGGCAGCACACACAGTTAAGTAGTGTTATTGACTTGGTACGGATGTACCGTGTAATGTTAATAAATTTTATGGGGACCTGCCGTTGTGGGTGTTCATTTTAGAAATTGACCATGCCCATTTAGGCAAGCTGTTTTTTATTTTGTTCTGAAGAAGGCGTGGTTATCCACGTTGAAACCTGGGTAAACACCGGGAATTTTCGCAATCGAGGCGGATTATTCATAATTTATTTATAAAAATATGCCTTTTGTGGCTAAAGAATGATGTGGGTCATTTCTGACTCGCACGCAGTTTAACTCGATTTAATATCAGTAGCACTAGTTTTCAGACTCTAAATAGTTTCTGTGCATGCCATAAAGGAAATATGGAATCTACTTCAGCTGCATTGCCTGCTACAAGCCAGGTGAGAACACGACTGCTAGTGAGCAGCTGTATCATTGCAAATGAAGACGCTCGTCCATATAAAAATTCTTTTTGTGTTTGTTAAAAGCCACGGCTAAATTTTCTCAGGGCGCTATCACCAGAAATATCGTACTTATTCAAACATGAAGACATCCGACTTACCCATTATGGATTTTAAAAAATCTTTCTTTACTATAGTGCGATAAGACAATTAAACACGATCCTCATTTTTTTTCAGGTTTGATGCTCCAGGATAGCTGCCAATGTGCAATTGC
Organism: Schistocerca gregaria; assembly: GCF_023897955.1. Taxonomy (NCBI): domain Eukaryota; kingdom Metazoa; phylum Arthropoda; class Insecta; order Orthoptera; family Acrididae; genus Schistocerca; species Schistocerca gregaria. The sequence continues at coordinate 174,403,300 of NC_064927.1, forward strand.
AGTGTACACATTTATAGAAATTACTCTCAATAAAACTGTATCTGTGGCCAAAAGTGAATTGTATAATATTACAAGACGCTTTTTGTATTTATTGATATTATTATTTTTAATATCTTCAGCATTAAATGATTGTTAAAATAGCTTATATCATTTTAATCACAAAGGCATCGCTACAACAATGAGCCTATACAAAATGGCCAGGGTAAAATTTAACTATTATGTAACTAAATCATGGACAAGAAAGGTACTCGCTACTGACAAAAACACAATTCTTGTTAGCAGTAGTTTCATATATATTCAAAATATTACTAGTATTACTACCGATAATTGTATTAGCTACAGACCGTGAACAATAAGCGTCCATCAGCTAGAACATCAAAAGCAAAAGACAATGAAACAAAATACGTTCATCCTTTTTGTACCAAATGACAAAGGAGAACAACTGAGAGAAAATCTGGAATCCATTTCACATAAATTTTCTCACGATGTTATAGTCTTAGGTGGAGATTTCAATTTACCAGATATAGACTGGGACACTCAGATGTTTAGGACGAGTGGTAGAGACAGAGCATCGAGTGACATTATACTGAGTGCTCTATCCGAAAATTACCTCGAGCAATTAAACAGAGAACCGACTCGTGGAAATAACATCTTGGACCTACTGATAACAAACAGACGCGAACTTTTCAACTCTGTAAGTGCAGAACAGGGAATCAGTGAACATAAGGCCGTTGCAGCATCCCTGAATATGGAAGTTAATAGGAAAATAAAAAAATGGAGGACGGTTTATCTGTTTAGCAAGAGTAATAGAAGGCAGATTTCAGACCACCTAACAGATCAGAACGAAAATTTCTGCTCCGACACTGACAATGTTGAGTGTTTATGGAAAAAAGTAAAGGCAATCGTAAAATGCGTTTTAGACAGCCGAGTAAAACTGTGAGGGACGGGAAAAACCCACCGTGGTTCAACAACAAAGTTAGGAAACTACTGCGAAAGCAAAGAGAGCCTCACTCCAAGTTTAAATGCAGCCAAAACCTCTCAGACAAACAGAAGCTAAACTATGTCAAAGTTAGCGTAAGGGGGCTATGCTTGAAGCGTTCAGTGAATTCGAAAGTAAAAGTCTATGTACCGACTTGACAGAAAATCCTAGGAAGTTCTGGTCTTACGTTAAATCAGTAAGTGGCTCGAAACAGCATATCCAGACACTCCGGGATGATGGTGGCATTGAAACAGAGGATGAACTCGTAAATATGAAATACTGAACACCTTTTTCCATAGCTGTTTCACATAGGAAGACGGAGCTGCAGTTCCTTCTCTAAATCCTCGAAAAAATGGCTTGACATCGAAGTAGGCGTCCAAGGAATAGAAAAGCAACTGGAATCACTCAACAGAGGAAAGTCCACTGGACCTGACGGGATACCAATTCGATTCTACACAGAGTACGCGAAGAGCTTGCCCCCCTTCTAACAGCCATGTACCGCAAGTCTCTAGAGGAACGGAAGGTTCCAAATGATTGGAAAATAGCACAGGTAGTCTCAGTCTTCAAGAAGGGTCGTCGAGCAGATGTGCAAAACTGTAGACCTATATCTCTGACGTCGATCTGTTTAGAATTTTAGAACATGGTTTTTGCTCGCGGATCATGTCTTTTCTGGAAACCCAGAATCTACTCTGTAGGAATCAACATGGATTCCGGAAACAGCGATCATGTGAGACACAACTCGTTTTATTTGTTCATGAGACCCAGAAAATATTACATACAGGCTCCGAGATAGATGCAATTTTCCTTGACTTCCCGAAGACGTTCGATGCAGTTCCGCACTGATGACTCATAAATAAAGTAAGAGCCTACGCAATATCAGACCAGCTGTGTGGCTGGATTGAAGAGTTTTTAGCAAACAGAACACAGCATGTTATTATCAATGGAGAGACGTCTACAGACGTTAAAGTAACCTCTGGCGTGCCACAGGGGAGTGTTATGGGACCACTGCTTTTCACGATATATGTAAATGACCTAGTAGATAGTGTCGGAGGTTCCATGCGGCTTTTCGGGGATGATGCCGTAGTATACAGAGAAGTTCCAGCATTAGAAAATTGCAGCGAAATGCAGGAAGATCTGCAGCGGATAGGCACTTGGTGCAGGGAGTGGCAACTGACCCTTAACATAGAAAAATGTAATGTATTGCGAATACATAGAAAGATGGATCCTTTATTGTATGATTATATGATAGCGGAACAAACACTGGTAGCAGTTACTTCTGTAAAATATCTGGGAGTTTGCGTGGGAAACGATTTGAAGTGGAATGATCATTTAAAATTGTTGGTAAGGCCGGTACCAGGTTGAGATTCATTGGGAGAGTCCTTAGAAAATGTAGTCCATCAACAAAGGAGGTGGCTTACAAAACACTCGTTCGACCTATACTTGAGTATTGCTCATCAGTGTGGGTTGATGGAGGAGATAGAGAAGATCCAAAGGAAAGCGGAGCGTTTCGTCAAATGGTTATTTGGTAGCCGTGATAGCGTTACGGAGATGTTTAGCAAACTCAGGTGGCAGACTCTGCAAGAATGGCGCTCTGCATCGCGGTGTAGCTTGCTGTTCAGGTTTCGAGAGGGTGCGTTTCTGGATGAAGTATCGAATATATTGCTTCCCCCTACTTATACCACCCGAGGAGATCACGAATGTAAAATTAGAGAGTTTCGAGCGCGCACGGAGGCTTTCCGGCAGTTGTTATTCCCGCGAACCATTCGCGACTGGAATAGGAAAGGGAGGTAATGACAGTGGCACGTAAAGTGCCTTCCGCCACACACCGTTGGGTGGCTTGCGGAGTATAAATGTAGATGTAGATGTAAGTGTAGATACTACAAATTACTATTCTGAGACCACACATTGCGCTTCCATAGCTGATTATCGATAATTTAATTTGTGCTCTTTTTTTCCTGGAGGCTATGTTATAACGGGAAAAATATTGGCTTTTGTGTGATGCTGTTCAGCCCTACTTCCTGAAAGGATTCCCTTACCGTGCAAACACGAAACTTGTGATCCGAGCAACAGTCACCATGTCATTATGAAGTTGGCACAGCCATTCCTCAGCTGTGGTCGTAATATCACAGCTGACAACTTCTTCACCTCCGTGAAAGTGGTGGATGAGCTGAAACAAAGTGGAACAAGTTTAGCTGACACTCTTCGCTGAACACTCAAAGAGATCCTGCATGGCGAAGTGGATAGGGGGGAAAAGACCTTATTCTGAGCAACAAGCATACGGGATGTCAGGTAAATGACAATACTGAGAAGGTGCTCCCAGAAACAATGAATTTCATAATGAAACTAATGGTAGTATAAATATACGTAGCTGACTACACGACTAGATGCCATCTGCATGTCTTCCACAACGTTCTTGATGTCAGCAGCTCGTGCTCTAGTGGCTCACGGAGTTGTTTACGTGTCTCGCCGTTTCAGCACGCTATATTTCCTTCGCCAGAGAATGGCTTATGCCCACAGAAAATCGACACTGAACATTAGCTTTCCACCTGAAATGCCCGGCCCAAAGCACTCGAAATCGAACAGTTTATCAAAGATGAAGTCAAGATTGATGGCAACGATCTTGTTGGCATCCATCTGTCTATAGTGAGCAGTGTGGTATACGTGAAATTAGTTAACGAAGACATATGAGAAAAAATTCTAAGTGCAACTCGAAGTGTTCTTAAGTTCCGTCTCTCTGATGGACACATCAGTGTCATAATTTTGGAACATGCGGGACTTGGACTGCGGACGATACGTGTATTTGAACTCCCTTTCGAGGTGCCTTCAGAGTTAGTGGTATCTGCTTTCCGATCATATGGAATGGTGATTAGTCATATAGCTGAAAAGTGGGTTCAGTTCACAACATACCAGGCTCTTTATGGGGTACGAGAGATCCACATAGAGCTAACCAAGCATGTGCCATCCTACTTACATATTGGTGGCTGCCATGCAATTATTATTTATAATGTGTAAGGTGTCAGGCAAATCCAACACCTTCCATGAAAACCCTGACATGATAAGCAAAGCCAGTAGTATGTCACATAGATCGGAATAAATCGTGACATTAAATTAACCAAAGTAATACAAGTAACGAGTGAGCAAATGGAATGCCACAGACTAGCACAAGAATGCCTAAATGCATGTCGTACCTTCCCACCGTGAGGCAGACGCAGTTCCGAGGGGAGAAACGAGGACAGAAGCCGAGAGCAGAACCGTGTTAAGCTAGAAGACCCTACGATAAGGGATGGGCTGGACACCCACGTCGGCAGCCTTCCTCTAAGACAACCACCCACACGTTTTAGCGTGAGAATTTTTCGCGTGTCAGGTACGTCAAGGACCACCCCCCAGCCCATGTTAAAAGATAGAGCCCTCCAGAAGTACAGTATAGATCTTACGATAACGCTAAAAGGACCACACCAGCTGCAGGTTTTAGCGTGAGGGTTTTTCACGTCTCTGTTACGTTGCAAACTTTAAAAACATTGCCCCACCACGAAAAGTATAACGTTTCTCATTGGATAGACAGAATATTTGTAGGCGGAGACCCTGATTGGTCAGATGAAAAGACAGCCAGATAGTTTTTTTTTTAACCAACTTCGGTAAATTGTAGTAAGGAGAAGTTAGGAGATTTGCTTATGACATGGCGAGGTGAGCGGAGCTGTGCTGCCCGCCGCTGCCCTGACGCTGCCTTAACACCGACAAGGTAATGAACGCACGCGATGCCGCATTTTGAGTGCACAAGGCTTCACTCAGAACTGCAGAAATCTCATCTTTTACACCCCCTTTTTGCGTAATACTAGTGTCGATCGTTAATTAAAACTCATGGTGTTCACATTTGCCACTTGAAGAACAGATCTGAAACGCGATGATTTTTCTTTTATATAGTTATTGAGAAGCCACATAAGCCACTGTAATTTATGACAAGTTAAATAAGTAATTAAAGATAATTGAGGGTCACTGTAGACCATTTTGATAGTTACTTAAATTAACTTAAATTAAACCTAGAGTATAGATGTGATATGGCATAGGTCATCCTCCGGTCGATTGTAGAACTTGGAAACCCATTCAGGGAATATTCGTTCATATTTTTGTTGAACGCAGTTGGTTTTTACCATCCTGTATTAAAACATTTCCTTTTATCAATAGTGCAATTTATAAACGATGTTTTGTGAGTAGAATAAAACTGCCAATGGTAAATTTAACTGCTTTTTCGACGTTATTTTACCAGCTAACTAAAAATAGGAAAGCCTTGAACCCTTTCCACTAAATTTAGTTAGTATTAAGATTCTTTTACAGGGAGTGCAGTGGAGCTGACGCTGAGATCATTTAGTATTTGGTTATATCATCGCTGGTCTCACTGAACTCTTCTGAATTCTACATGTGTGGTATGGCGTCTCCTTACCAGCAACAGGTCCCAGGTGCAAACATGTTAATTCCCTAAAAAACACGCTCAGAGCGTCGTTGCGCGAAAGTGGTAGGGAGACACGATATAGAACAAAGAGACACCACCATGAATGTTTAGAAATGGCCAGCTGAAGACATGCTTTGGATGTGGCAAAGAAGGACACCTCCATTCCAGCTGGCTGCAACGCAAAATCATACAGTTACCTCTTGGGAACCTGGCGGCCACGACCGCGCCGGCGACGCTACCGCTGCAGTTTGTCGAAGTTCTCCATAACGATCCCCGACCGCGATCACCACTGGGTCCTACTACTGCCATGTCGTCGTCTCCGGTAATGCCTCACGCTGTTGTGGAAGGTCCGGCGCCTTTGCCTCCTCCTCCCAACATGTGCATTGGTGAGCAATCTCTAGGACAGAGGACGGCCCTTGACACCATGATTGTACCTACCGATGTTTTTGTGCCCGAAAATAAAGATCTCCAGGCATCTTTTACATTGAAGATCACGTGCGCAAGCAGCGGTAGCGGAAGGGACGTCGGAAACGGGGGATCGCCCTGTCTGACACCTGCAAGACGCACTCTCAAGACGATAAGGATCAAGATGTTGCCTCGATGGACGCTTCCATGGTGGAAGCACCAATGTGCACCCCGTTGGAGGTACAACCATCTTTGATTGCACCAGAAGCTGTACCTGTCGACGTAGAACAGCAGCTGAGCCAGCACCACGCCTTCGGACTCCACAGGTACTCCACCGGACATTCACGCACTTTTTCGTGGTCTAACGATGTAGACGACGAAACACCCACCGTTGAGACAGCAGCGAATGCTGCTGCCCCAACCCACGACTGCTAATCGACAGAGTTGCTGGAGGGGGATGTGCAGTCTACTGGGACAACACTCCTGTTCACTGCTGCTCTTCGTGCCTCCATGAGCGTCCCAGTAGTCCCAATTCCACGACAAGCTTACGGGATTGGCTCCATCAATGTCAATACCATTGGTACCTCTGACAAACTACAATTGCTCCGTGAAATGATGAGGGCGTCGGACCTCGATGTTGCCCTTTTGCAGGAAGTTCGCCTGGCAACGTTTCCTAATATCTATGGCTATGTGTCCTACCTCATGCCGTGTGCTGGCGGAGGCAGTGGGACAGCTATTCTTTTAAAGCAAACCATTGATGTAGACAACATTATTTACCTACCATCGGCTAGGGGTCTTGCTGTGACTTACCACGGTGTCCGAGTCATCAATGTTTACGTGAAGGGACGAAATTCTATTCAGAACAGGTCGCTCCTTTATTTGTAGGCCGCTACGACCATGTTATTTTTGGCGGCGACTTCAGTTGTGTGTTAACCCAGAAGTACCAACGTCCCCATTTTACCACATGTCAGGAACTCAAGCAGCTCGCACATGAACGGAATCTCACCGATATTTGGAACCGCGTGCCTGGATATACGTATGTCACCAGCCATTCAGCAAGTCGTCTTGATCGTCTCTCTACGTTTCCCAAGGACTCGTAACTCCCACGCTTGACGCTGAGTTATGGTCTTCCGCTTTTTCCGACCATATCGCCTACATTTGCACTGTTTCGCTCCAGCGGCAGAAGGTGTGGCGCAGTCGAGGTCTGTGAAAGCTGAATGTCGCCCATCTCAAGGATCGCAGGCAGGTCGTAGAGGCGACGTGAAAGAACTGTGTGAGACGCCTCCCAGCGTATCCTTCAACACTCCGGTGGTGGCTCGACTGCACCAACCCAGCTTTACGTCGTTCAATGATGAACTACGGTCGCGACAAAATGCTGTGACAACGATATACCATGAAATACTATCTCAAAATCCTCCGGGAACTCTCAAACCATATCCCCTCTGTTCAACGGTAGGTTCAAATTCAACGTATTAAGGCGAAGATAATTTCTCTTACGCGTGATCGCCTTGAAGGCGCAATAGTACGCCTAAGTTATCACGACTGTGTACTAGTAGAGCCCCCGTCCATGCATCATATTATCCGAGAGAAGCAGCGGTGTCGGAGAAAGCTGGTCAACGCCCTCGACACGCCAGATGGTCGGCGATTGACGTCCCAGAAATACATGGTGAAAGCCTTTGTGTTCTATGCAGCAAAGGACCAGAACATAGCGGTAACGACTGATGTCCTCCGTTCCTTGACGGGTACCCTGGATGGGGCTGCTGCGGAGATTCGCACAGCGACAATTACGTCTGATGCCGTCGCGGATGGTTTTCATAAGTGTGCGGCGAATAAAGCCCCAGGTACAGATGGGTTCCTGCTGGAGTTTTATAGCACATTCCACGACATTATGGGCTCACGCTGGACTGCGATATATGAAGAACTGATGAACCGTGACTTTCCCCTCCCACCCGAATTCGTGGAAGGCTTGCTTATCCCGGTCACCAAACCATCGAGAGGTCACGGAGTTGAACATTATCAGCCGTTGACCATATTAAATTGTAATTTCAAGATTTTACCCGGATTCTGGCCGCTCGCCTTCGGCACGTCATTCCTCAAGTCATCTCTCTCGATCAAACGTGCTTTGGTGGTGACAGTAACATTCAGACGGTACTCACTGATTACCGTGACGTCATAGCAGTGGCCACCCCTTGCCGCCGTCGCGGTGGCTTAGTGACAGTGGACTTGGCACGCCCTAGATAGAGTGAGACATGTCTTTCTAGAAAACGTACTCCGACGGATGGCCTTTCCCCACAAGTTTACACACATCGTCTTGCGGCTCCTCCGAGGTGCCACGTGGCGAGTGCTGGTCAATGGCCGTGTGGCGGGCCCTATTAATGTCATGCGGTCGGTCCGTCAAGGCTGTCCACTGTTGATGCTGCTTTTCGCCGTCGCCCTTGAGCCACTGTTACACGATTTGAGGAGCCGGTTCACAGGGATAGCAATGAGGGGGAATGATTTCATCTGCCGCGCCTATGCAGATGACGTGGTGTTCTTGGTTCTATCGGAGGATGAAGTGCACCGGTATGGGGCTGTAGTGCGCAGCCGTGTGAACCTGACTAGTGCTACGTCCGTCGGTAGAGGTTTTCCAGCAGAGAGTGTGGCTCCATTGCCATTAGTGGACAACCTCAATTCCCGGGTTCGATTCCCTGCGGGGTTAGGGATTTTCTCTGCCTCGTAATGACTGGGTGTTTTGTGATGTCATGAGGTTAGTTAGGTTTAAGTAGTTCTAAGTTCTAGGGGACTGATGCCCATAGATGTTAAGTCCCATAGTGCTCAGAGCCATTTGAACCAATTTTGACGAGCTCAAATGCTTGGGGATCACCTTCACGCGTGATATACAGCGCACGATCTGATTTACCTATAAACCTCTTTCAAACTATCCGCGCGAACGTTCGTGGCAACCTCCTCTGAGGATTGGACTTTTTACAAAGGGTGGATTTTGTTAACATTCATCTAGTCTCACGACTGCTCCATTTAGCACAGATTTACCCAATGCTAAAGGCAATGGCACACAGACTTCAGGCGGCGTTCGGCTACTTTGTAAGCGCGGGTCTTATCCTCAAAATCCGCTCCGACACGCTGACACTTCCTCCTCGAGCTGGCGGCCTCGGCCTTGTCAGCGTCCAAGCGAGAGCAGCTGCCCTTTATGTAAGTACGGTGGTTAAATCGTGGACCCGCCGCCAAACCGGATTATCGGAAAGTCTGATTGACAGACTGGCCCCTCCATGACGAAGTGCCATCTGTTGAAGTAGGCCATATTTCTTCCTCGTTCTCTCAAGTCAGGACCTTTTTCATCGAATACAGTTATGTCCAGTGCTGACGAGTATAGTACTAGAACCCGCACCCCACATGATGTTTACCGCCTAATGATGAGAAATCATACTAGGAACGTTGTGGAATGTCGATATCCTACGATCGAATCGCCCGTGGTTTGGCGTTCGGTGCACCATGTCCTCGTCCACACGACCGCTAGTGCGAGCTGGTATCTGGTGGTTAGTGGGAAATATATGACACAACTTTGTCTACATGCCATAAAAAGGACAGATTCGCCGCTGTGTCCTCGTTGTCACACGCTTGATACGAACGAACAACGAGTGATGTTTGGATCTTCTGCAGAGGTGTAGCAGCTGATTCAGAAAATGCTTGTCTTTCTTCTATGTAGGACTCCCCATGCCATTACACCGCGATCTCTTCTGTTTTCAGATGAAACATACTTCCACGTACGAAGACCAACGATGTAATCTGGATAAAATGACTCTCGATCTCTTATTTGTTCCATGAAAGTATTAGAGTGTTCTTGATTTTTGGACGTTCCTGCAGGATCGCTTTACTTTTCTCGTGCACCATCCGCGATACCGTCAGTACTCTTTTTGGGTTGTGCTTTCTTCGATCCCTCCTACAGCTGTGGCGTCCCATGTTTGAAAAGGTGATTTTAGTGAGACTGTGAAATCCCAGGACTCCATCCAATATATCGTCAAATGCAATATTCTTCGTGGAGACGTGCCTGGAACATGCCTGACTGCCATGCAATTCACTGTGCGTCTACTAAGTTGGTGGGACGCGGGAGCCATTTTGTCTGTTCTGGCACGAGGGCGTTTTCTTTAAATTCTGTAATTCACTTTTTATTTTGTTTGTTATTGATGTTAATTACACATAATTGTTTTTCGCCTGGAGGGCGTACTACGTGATTTCAACAAATATATAAAATTAAGTAAATAAATAAATTATTATGATACATGACCTGAAAAAATGTGGATCACGGGGTCCCGTGTTCGATACCCGGCTGGGTTGAGGATTTTCTCTTCCCATGGACTGGATGTTTATGTTGTCTTCATCAATCTATCACCATTCGTGAAAGTGGCTAGACTGGACTGTGTACAGATTGGGAATTTGCACGGACGCTGATGACCGCGCAGTTGAGTGTCCCACATACCAGACATCATCATCACAACATTCTTAAACCTTGTCACGATCAATGCTCACACAGTTTTTAAGTTTCTTACCTCCAAGAGGTTTTATGGGGTCACTTTATCCTCAGAGCAGCAGGAAAGCTTACTGACCCCTACAAACTGCGGAGAGGAGCCAATGTCCCCTTGCAGTGACTCGGTACTCGCCAACCTGGAAATAGAAACCTTTGTCAAATTCAGCTTTCCTGCTCAGAACATAAGGAGAATAAAACATCACGTGTATGTTTCACTGCAACATAACTATGTGCAAAAACTGTCACGCGAAACCACTTGTCGAATGTCAAAACCGTGAGCCCATCCCAGCATAGACAACTCTGTCCACTCCTTTGTTCCCAGTATTTCCATGTATCTATAATTCTGTACTGAAAATGTCTGAACTTATGTTTTTGTTCCTAGGCTGCAATCAGCAAGGCAGCACGGGGAGCATTTTAGTCACAGGCTGAATTTTAGAATCTTTTTCAAATACTCAGTACTTACCTCATTTGTGTGTAAAAGTAAAAATACGATTACTACTGATATAAACATTACATTTTGACTCTGTTTCAATTTGTTTCTGGAGGCAAACGGTATAACATTGTTTTGCTTTCGTGTTGTAATAATGTTTGATGAAAGACTGAACAATTACTTCTGGAAAATTTAAAATAGAATTTACGATGATGTACTATTCATTTTGGGGACTCAATCATCCTCTGGGTCCTTCTGAACATGCTATTAAAACCACATAAATACCAATGAAGTTGTGGTTTCACTGTGTGCGTCACAAATGACCCTCGTGGTAATCCAAGGAGTACGGAGAAGTCCGATACTTTTAAGATGCGATGGCTAATGATCTCTTCAGCGCTGATGCACACCTGGCCCCAACTTCTGCCGCTCTAATGGTAAGGAACACAACATTAGTAGTGGGTGGGTAAATTTAGAATTTGAGTCTGATCCTAGGCCTGCTAGAGTAGTCCGTGTTGTTGTCGAGACCTCTGTGTATGGTTGACGCAGTGGCCAGCACAACTGCCTAATACCCACGAGATCCGTGTTCGAGTGCTCGTGCAGGACTCATTTTCAACTTACCTATTGATTTAAATCAATGCCGCTCGCATCAAATGTCTGTAATTCCTTCGTTTCTTAGCTACTGCTATACGCAAATTAGACACAGATTGATGTGCAAATGAATTACACTTCAATTGAGTCCAATAGAAATTGGTGTTACTGCGGAAATATATGTTTATTTTCAATTGGAACACAATAGTCATGGCAGAGATGTTTTCTCCATTTCTTTCATTTCTGCACTTGTAGCTGTATGGGTACTGCTTAAGACGATTGAGGTAAGCTGTGCCACCCGCAGATTACACATTCCCGGGCAAGAATCATTCTGATGCGCTGCTGGCTTAGAAGCTAGGGGAAGCGGAAGCCTTCAGGTGCTAGGCCTCAAGCATCAAGGACGGCAGGTGAGCCACCAATGCTCCTGGCTTCCTAGTGAGGTCTTGGTGGCCAGCTAACCTTTGTTCTACCACTCAGGTAACCTGTGCTCAATGTTTACTGCTGTGGATATCCACAGAACGTTTATCTGGTGGAAGGAGGATTCTTAAAAATTAAGGGCAGTTTTTTTAGGTCAATTTTCTGGAGGAGATAGCTGCCTTTTGTGCTGCCCGCATGCTAGAGCTGGTCTGGTTCCTCTGATAAAATTTTAATGCCATGGACATATACAAACCTTTCTCTTGTGGGACTAGTATTCTTAAACAGCACGAGCAGTTTCCTGAGGCCCCAACAGTTTTACTTGTTTATATTTTTCCGTATTAGTAAATAGAGCTCCAAAGGCATAAAAAAAAAGACTTCGGATTGTGTGGAGCATTGTGACATATAAAGTTTTAGATGCAGTTTTCTGGAATGGGGTATGATAACGTTTGATTTGGATAGCCACATTTTCCCTACGTTTGTGGGAGTACAACGGTGATAGATGCAATTTTTCATTGGCGGAATGCTGAAGGTAACTTTCTGATAGGCAGTTGTTTCTTACGGTGCGGGGAACATTCGCAGATCAGGTGCGCTCTGCACTCTTTACACACTTCAAGTTTTGCTCTCAGCAGAGTCACCTCAGTTTCTGCATGTACAAGGATGGGGATCAAGATGTCGACTAGAGGAATGCCGTTTGAAGCTTTTGACCTTGCATAATTAATCATTGCCCTCCAAAGTAATGAACACTGAATTTCTTGTCTACAAAATTAAACAAGACTCAAATTAACACGTTATTACATTAGAGGTGCATGATAAGTCATATGATATACATAGAAAAAACTACACTAAGGAAAACTAGTTAAAAGATCTGCGGTCTGAATCTAGTAAATATGTATCAGTATAAAAGAATTATATTTTCGTGATTACCGAAATTTTACTGTTGAAAGGCAGTTAGCACTAAAGAAATGTATACGTCTGCATCTATGGCCAGAGTTGAAAGAATGTTGATCGAAAAGTCCGAAAATAAGCCTTCGAAATTATTGAAATTCAGTAAAAATGAACTGGCTGTCTCTATGGCTCTTCTCACTGTTGCACCTAGATCTCACCATATTACTCTGCAAGTGGAAGCTGAAGTGGTGGAAAAAATCAGTCATTCGTTTCGTAAATACGAATCGCATCTGCAGCTAAGTTCAGTTGGCAAATTATTTCAAGATGCGCCTGGCTGCAGAGACGCTTGGCTGATGACGTGTGGAGAAGAAGTCTGGTGGAGATGTGTTCTGGTGGAAGACAATCTGTCAGAGGTGAACTGTCATGGAAAAGATGTTATTTTGGGTCCGACATCTTCCTAAAAGGTAGATTCCTGTTTTTGAGTGTTTTGTCCGTCACATCACTTCATTGACTGAACTATAGATATTCTGAACGCTAACCAGTCAAAAGATACTTTAACAGAAGCTGATCCCCTTCCCTGACTCTTGTTTCAGGAGATTAACTAGTAACACGCTGCCTAACACTTGGTGCTGTAAAACTGTGTCCTTCTCTCTGTCTGTCTCTGTGCGTGGCTAGTGGGGTTGGACTCGTCAGCACAACCGATTTTGTCTCTATAAAGTATTTATGTTTGGCAGTCCTGGCTGTTCTTACGCTACATTTTGCCATGCCTGAGATCGATGGCATCTCACGCCCTGAAAAGTGGTCTAACACCGGGGTTCTCACTTCACTTCCCGAAGTTAGCTATAGCGGTCAGTGTTTCTCTAAGAAGCTCTGCCTTCTGCATTCTGTTCACGAAATCGTTCTGTGCCTCATAAAAGAATGGCACAACTCCATCTTTCGAATGCAGGTTGTTAAAATAGGTTCTGCCAGTGGCCCTGCACTACTGGAGACCTTATGTGCATTGTGATTGCTAGTGAGCAGCATCCAGGGGCGATTCTTCAAAGCAATGACCAGTGTGACCCAGGAGCACTCCCCTCCATAGCCGTCAGAGGGTCCAAAGAGGCTGACCTCCCCTGCCCACTATCTTGATCCACTGCATGCCTGCTGGCTTGCACTATAGCAAAATAGGTTTTAATAATGGTCTCTTATTTACGTGAACCATTCAGTTCAGTATTCAATGTAGTCTACGTCAGTTAAGTACTGATACTGAGATATATTCCATTCACTGATGGGGATTATTATTAGATTGTGACTGATCTTTTTAATTCCGGTTCTGTATTTATTTTAGGGCTCTCTTTCACAGTAGTTAAGAAATGAACCCTAATAGCATGGGTTTGTTGTCTGTCTGTCAAAATCCCTCTTGTACAGGAATGAGTAGAGCTGTCAAGCTGAAATTTTTGTCAAATGTGTTCCTTTGGCGGCGTAACAAAAATGTATGCTTGTAAGTTAATGCAATCAAAAGTTACGACCATTTATGTCACAAATTTTGATACACATTAACTGATAATAACCTTAGATGAAATATGTACTTTCATAATCAACTATATACAGAACTTTCTTACTCGCACTTGTCCAGTTTCTTCCTATAACTTTTTACATTTTCTTTGAGACTTCTTTTCCCACTCATCACAAACAGTTTCTAATTTGCTCACCAGTTTCTTTCACTAATTCTATCTGCTTCACTAGTGGCACTTTTGATTTCTCCTAAACAATTGTAGTGCCAAGAATAAATCCAAAATCTGACTTCATCTGCGAAATGTTGCCTGAAACTTCAGCATTAGATATTAATTCTTGTGCTTTACTGCTTTCAATGAATGATGTTTTTCACAACGTTGATGTTCATCAATCCAATCCGCACCCCATACTTGTGAAAATAGGAGCTGGTGCTAACGACTTAAATATAGCATCACGTGAAGGGGCTTCCAAAAACAAGTTTTTGTCATGCGCAATAAATTTATCACCATTTCTGAATTTGCTACGAATCTCTTCTGCACACCTGCATCAGGCGTTATCCAAACAACTCACACTCATGCACCATTTTAATGTATAATGATTTTAGAGGATAGAGAGCTTTCACTACAAAGGCGTAGCAGCCTTTGCGAAGAGCAGTAGATATGGCACCCATATAATTGTCGAACAGTTAGCTAATGGTGCAAAAATTTACTGTTTCTACATACTCACATTTTATTAGAAACTTTTCATATGGACCGTCTACTTCCAAAGTTCCCACAATGATAGTTATAATATACATTCCCCTATAGTCTCCGGTTTCATCAATTGATACCCACTTGTTCTTATTTGCAACCCGTTGTCTGATTTGTTACATTGTTTTTATCGTCACTTCAGGTGAAGCAGTACTTTCTGAAATTGAATGAAGAATGAAGAGATTTGCCTGCGTATTTTTCTAAGAATTCACGAAATTTTGGATGGCTCAGTTTACTTAAGGGAATGTCTCGAACAAAGGAAAGGTGCATGGCTCTTGGGGCGCAAAGTTGAGATTTCTGTACAGAAATTTCACAATTAATCAGTTAATGGCGGCCGCTTCGGACGCCAAGGTGGCAGATGCACCCAAGTACAAGATTTGTATGCGGTGGTATCAAAAACTTACACGAGTGAAAGTGTACGAGTGAGGTCAGCGGAGAGTGGTTACAAGCGTGGGGGGTGAAAACTACAAACGATAAGTTGCCTGTGTGGACAAATGTTCTCGAAGTGGCCAGGGCAAGATGTACAAAGTTCTTCACAGGATGGTGAATAAGATTGGCGGGATTCCCTATCTTGTTTTTACATTTTCAGTCTGTTGTATCGCACGTTTCTGTGTTTGTTTTGCCACGTGCTGCTGAAGTTAAATGTAATCGTAGTTGCTCTTACTCCAAACAGTTCACAGTACAGAGCTCTATCATCAGTCGAAAATACTTTCTCACCATATTGAGAGATGAAGTAACTTTACTTGAACTCTCTGTTTCAATTGAGGTACTTTTAGTGAGCTATATACTCACACTTCGGACTTAAACAAGACTGAGTAGCACAGTGAGACACCTGTCTGCAATCCAGAATACGTTAAGCAACTACCTGCTCATAGAGTAACAACAGTATACACAATCCACTGTCGCTTAAGTGTGATGTCCATATTGTGAATTAAAACTAAATATGTAAGAAAGGTACATAACTGCCAATTTCCAGAAAACAAAATGAGATCATAATTCTAATAAATGTAACACGGAAGAAATGAATTGCATCAGAAAAGATCTTTTCTTCTTGAAAGAAGAGAAAGAAATGGTCATATATGTACAATTCTGAATTAATAAATTACATTAATTCATTTAGTTTTGCATTTATATGTATTTAAGAAACGCGTCAGCCTTATCGAAAAATATATGTCCTATTACAAAAATCCTAGCCCTAGTAAGAAACGATGGACTGTGGGATCAGGAGAAAAGAAGGTAATCGAAGCGTTTTAAATGCGGTGCTGCAGAAATATGTTGAAAATTATGTGAACTGATAGCGAAGGAATGAAGACGTTCTCCGTGGAGTCTGCGAAAAAGAGAACATATGAAAAAAGGACATATGAAGAACACTGAGAAGAAGATGATGAAGAAGAAAAAGAAGAAGGGACAGGATGATAGGACTTGTGTTAAGACACCAGTGACTATCTTCCGTGGTAAGAGAGGCAGCTGCAGAGGGTAAAAACTGTCGGAGAAGAATGAAAGTGGAATATGTCCACCAAATAATTTAGGGAGTAGATTACAAGTGCAACTCTGAGATGAAGAGATTGGCGCAGAAAGGTAATTCGTGACGGAGCACCTCAAAACAATGAGATCACTGATGACCCCCAAAAAAGAAAACTTATGTTGTTTAGAGGACAACAGTTTTTATGACTTAAAATCATGAAACATCATGAAAGCGCAGTGATTGTCAGCCATTGCTTATGCAGTGTCGTGATTTCATACTGAGCTCTTGTTTGTTCAAGCTCTCACAAGGGCAACCTCAGACTTAGACTCCGAATTTCGAAACGAACACGAAGGCCACATGTAGTAGACAAATAACCCCTTGTGTCTGCATAATTGTAGCATATTTCCATCATCGGTCTGTTAAAAAAAAATTCTTTCTACTGTTTGGGCTTAAAAGTGGTAGAGCCGCGTGCGATTTTGTTTACAGGTATTGGCAGTAACAACAATTTAACCTCACACAGACATTTCACATAATGCGTTTAATTAGGTGATCAAACCCGTTCTTACAGCCCAATCCACAGCCCAGTCGCTTGTGAAACAGGTAGGTGTGTGGCTGAATCAGTGCGGTAGTTTAACGGTCGTTGATGTAGTACACCATCCAACCTCTCATTTAAATAAATGCTAACGTGGTTCACAATTTCCACTTCAGAAAATTCGACGTACGAAAAGTAGGAGCATTGTAACACAGACCACAGAGCTTACGAGTTTTGTAAACAGACCAGTAAATCCACGATTCTTCAAGGTATCGAACTCCCTTGTATAAAACACCATCAAACCTCTGATTACTTTACAATTGAGCGAACTTGTTAAATATTTTACGTTAAGCATGTAAGCGAGCAGTAAGTTCAAAAAAGATTTGAAACCGCCCTTTAAGTTCGTTGGTCGATTGTTACGATCTGTCATTGTCAAACATTTAGATGAATGTAGTCTGGGGAATTTGTGTACTGTTTTAAGCTAAACCTAGTTTTTCATACTCAACAATATTTATGACCTGATATATCCTGAACTATGTGTTGTAGAATGATATAATTTTTCCGGTACATTCAGTGGTATATGTATAGCTGCATGAACTCCGCAAGCCACAGTGCGGTGCGTGGTGTTGGGTTCCCTGTACCGCTGCTAGTCATTTGCTTTCCTGTAAGAATCTCAAATAGAGCAATGGAAAAACGACTGTCTATATGCTTCCATACAAAACCTGATTTCTCGTATCTTCGTGGTCCGCACGCCCAGTGTATGTTGGTGGCAGTAGAATCGTTCGACAGTCACCTTCACATGCCAGTTCTCTAAATTTTCTCAATCGTTTATCTGAAAAACAGCGTCGCCCTCCATCCAGGGATTCCATTTTGAGTTCGCGAAGCATCTCCGTAACACTTGCGTGTTGTTTGAACTACCGGTAACAAATCTGGCAGCCCGCCTGTGAAATGTTTCAGTGTCTTCCTTTAATCTGATCTGGTACCGACCCCAACACTCCAGCAGTATTCAAGAATAGGTCGCGTCAGCGTTCTATATGCGGTCTCCTTTACAGTTGAACCACACTTTCCTATAATTCTCCCAATAAACCGAAGTCGACCATTCCCATTACCTACCACGGTCCTCCCATGTTCGTTCCATTTTATATCGCCCAGATATTTAAACGACGTGACATTGTCAAGCAGGATACTGCTAATGCTTTATCCGAATATTACGAGTTTGTTTTTCTACTTAGATTTCTCTGCCGGCCGGAGTGGCCAAGCGGTTCTAGGCGCTACAGTCTGGAGCCGAGCGACGCTGCAGTCGCTGGTTCGAATCCTGCCTCGGGCATGGATGTGTGTGATGTCCTTAGGTTAGTTAGGTTTAGGGGACTGATGACCTCAGAAAAGTCCCATAGCGCTAAGAGCCATTTAGATTTCTCTACATTTAGAGCTAGTAGTCACCTATGACACCAACTAGAAATTTTGTCCAACAGTGAGTCATTCTGTATCCTCCTACAGTTACTCAACTTCGACACCTTGCCTTACACCACAGCGAAGAACCGCAGATTGCTCTCCACCCTGACCACCAAATCATTTACGTATACAAAGAACAACAGCGGACCTAGCACACTTCCTTTGAGTACTCATGACGATGGTCTTGTCTCTGTTAAACATTCGCCGTCGAAAGCAACATGTTGGGTTCTGTAATTTAAAAAGTCTTCGAGACTGATTTAGGTTTTTCGGTGATTTCCTTAAATCACTGCAGGCAAATGCCGGGATGGTTCCTTTGAAACAGCACGACCGATTTCCATCCCCGTCCTTCCCTAATCCGATGAGACCAATGACCTTGCTGTTTGGTCGATTCCCCCAAACAATCCAATCCTATGATATTCTAACTGAGAATACGTTCGAGAACATTGCAGCAAATCGAAGTTTACTTGCCCTATAATTTTGAGGGTCTATTCTTTTGCCCTTCTTGTATACCGGAGTCACCTGCGCTTTATGCCATTCACTTGGGACTCTGCGCTGGGCGAGATATTGGCGATAAAGGTAATTTAGGTAAGTGGCCATTGCCATAAAGTACTCTTTGTAAAACCGAATTGGGATTCCGTGTAGACCTGGTGACTTACTTGTTTTCAAATATTTCAGTTGTTTCTCTATGACAGGAATTCTCATTTTTTTGTTGCCCATACGGCAACATGTCCGATGGAAAAATAACGATATGTTTGTAAGATTCTTCTGCATGAATGACTTCTTGAAACTGACGTTTAAAACTTTCGTTTTGCTATCTTCAGCTGCCACACCGGACTCCTCAACAAGAGACTTATCGAAGCCGTAGACCAGCTAATCGATTTTATACAGGACTAGAATTTTGCTGGGTTCTCTGGCTTGGTAAGGCGTAACGATAGTAGGTGGTGTGTGCTTCGCTCATAGATCTCTTTACAAATGCATAAATGTCTATTAACCTTCGCTTGTTGTCATCTGCGCGCTCACTTTATAACCGAGAGTGCAGCAGCCTCTGCTTTCTCAGCGTTCAGAATTTCATTGTTTATTCATGGTAGATCTCTTCCAGCCTTAGTCCACCTAGAAGGAAGATAACTTTTCAGACTACTGTTTAGTGTCTGCTTAAACTTATTCCACAATTCCTCTACGTCCATCTTACTGGAACTAAGTGATGTCTGATATCTATGTACCTGAGATGCTAACAGCTGTTTATCTGCTCTTTCCAGCATAAACACTCTCATAGCCTTACTGATTTATTAGCTTTTTTAACTGTAGTTGTTGTAGTTACATCTTGATCAATAATCCCCATTTCTATACTGACGGTGTCGACAAGATTTGGCCAGTTTGTAGCTACAAGGTCTAAGAAATTTCCATGCATGCCTGCTGCCGAACTATCTGCTGACGACAGTTTTCAAAAAACCTGTTCAAAAGTACTTCGCAAGACTGTCTGTAACACCACCCCCACCCGGCCCCTCCCCTGCCATTGAGTCCATAGACATCAGTGCACACTCCGCTGGAGAGTGAAAATCTCATTCTGGAGTCCATAGATGTCCCAGTGTAAACAACTCGGTAGGTTAAGATCTCCTGAAACTGGTACGGTATGATTTGTGTTGTGGCCATAGACTTCGTTTAAATAACTATAGAACTGTCGCAGCGGTCGGTAAAGACGTTCAACAGATAACTTGATTTCAGCTACACCTTTTACACGGCCCAGACAACTTCAGTGTCTCACTCAACTTCTTCCTCAGCAGAACAACATTTTTGTCAAATGTAATGAACACGTCTCCTCCTATGGCCTCTAATTTTTATTTCCTCTGTACGTTCCAAGACACACTAAATAATTCCGAGGTTTCCACTTCGGGTCCAACTCTAGGTCCCAAGAAGTTTCTGCACAGCAGTAAAGTAAGGAACTTTGTTACGAATACTTCGCCAACCAACTGATACAATTTCTGCAGTCGAAGTGCCTTTGCTTTGAACGCGGTCTGAGTTCCCTTGCTGTATAACGACCGTCGAGTGTTCATCACATCACCTCAAAGTACCTCCTAGCTTAAACATATTAACGACTTCATATCTCCTGAACTATGTGTCGTGTTACAATACAACTTCGCAGGTACAGCCAGTGGCATAAGTGTAATCGCTGTGCTAAACTTGTTATAAGCAGAGACAGTACTAAAGAAGTAATGAAGTAGAAAATCATTCCCACTACTGAAGTTGTGCCGCATGAATATCGACAGTTTAATTAGCGAAAAGCTTTTTTGCCTTCATTATTTTGTGATGGGCGTCAAAGAGAAAAATGTCCCGGAAAGATTTGACACTATGTGTAAAATTTGTTCGAAGTCGCTGTCTCTCATTCTTGAATAATGGATACAGGATGTCCCAGGAGGAGTGGTGAGTACATAGTAATCTACATCTACATCTGCATCTACATGGATACTCGGCAAATCACATTCAAGTATCTGGCAGAGGGTTCGTCGAACCACCTTCACAATTCTCTCAAATGGTTCAAATGGCTCTGAGCACTATGGGACTTAACAGCTGAGGTCATCAGTCCCCTTGAACTTAGAACTACTTAAACATAACGAACCTAAGGACATCACAGACATCGATGCCCGAGGCAGGGTTCGAACCTGCGACCATAGCGATCGCGCGGTTCCAGACCGAAGCGCCTAGAACCGCTCGGCCACAACGACCGGCTCACAATTCTCTAATATTCCAATCTCATACAGCGCGCGGAGAGAATGAAAACCTATATCTTTCCGTACGAGCTCTGATTTCCCTTATTTTATCGTGGTGATCGTTACTCCCTATGTAGGTCAGTGTCAACAAAATATTTTCGCATTCGAAGCTGGTGATTGGAATTTCGTGAGAAGACTCTGACGCAACGAAAAACGCCTTTCTTTTAATGATTTCCAGCTCAAATCCTGTATCATTTCTATGACGCTCTGTCGCATATTTCGCGATAACACAACACGTGCTGCCTTTCTTTGAAATTTTTCGATGTACCCTGTCTGTCCTATCCGGTAAGGATCCCACACCGTGCAGCAGTAACGGACATTCGTAGTTTAGGCAGTCTCCTTAGTAGGTCTGTTACATTTTATAAGTGTCCTGCCAATAAAACACAGTCTTTGGCTAGCCTTTCCCACAACATTACCTATGTATTTCTTCCAATTTAAGTTGTTCGTAATTGTAATAACTAGGTATTTAGATGAATTTACGGCTTTTAGATTAGACTGACTTATCGTGAAACCGAAGTTTAACGAGTTCCTTTCAGCTCTCATGTGGATGGCCTCACATTTCTCGTTATTTAAGGTAAACTGCCACTTTTCGCACCATTCAGGTATCTTTTCTAAATCGTTTGCAGTTCCTTTTGATCTTCTGGTGACTTCATTAGTCAATAAACGACAGCGTCATCTGCAAACAACTGAAGACGGCTGCTCAGATTGTCTCCCAAATCGTTTATATAGATAAGGAACAGCAAAGGGCCTATCACACTACCTTGCGGAACGTCAGAATTCATATCCGTTTTACTCGATGACTTTCTGTCAATTGCTAACGAACTGTGACCTCTCTGACAGGAAATCACAAGTCCAGTCACATAAATGAGGCGATTTCCATAAGCAGGCAATTTCACTACGAGCTGCTTGTGTGGTACAGTGTTAAAAGCCTTCCGGAAATCCAGAAATACGGAATTGATCTGAAATCCCTTGTCAATAGCACTCAATACTTCGGGTAAATAAAGAACTAGTTGTGTTTCACAGGAACGATGTTTTCTATACCCATGTTCACTGTGTGTCAAAAGACAGTTTTCTTCGAGGTAATTCATAATGTTCGAACACAGTATATGTTCTAAGGTCCTGCAGCATATCGACGTTAACGATTTGGGCCTGTAATTTAGTGGATTACTCCTACAACCTTTCTTGAATATTCGTGTGACCTATGCAACTTCCCAGTCTTTGGGTACGGATCTTTCGTTGAGCGGACGGTTGTATATGATTGTTAAGTATGGAGCTAGTTAATGCGTCAGAATACTCCGAAAGGAACCTAATTGGTATATAGCCTGGAACAGAAAACTTGCTTTTATTAAGTGTTTTAAGTTGTTTCACTACTCCAAGGATATTTACTTCTAAGTTACTCATGTTGGCAGCTGTCCTCGATTCGAATTCAGGAATATTTACTTCGTCTTCTTTTGTGAAGGCATTTCGGAAGGCTGTGATTAGTAACTCTGCTTTGGCAGCACTGTCTTCGACAGTATCTCCATTGCTATCGAGCAGAGAAGGCATTGACTGTTTCTTGCCGCTAACATACTTCACATAGGACCAGAATCCCTTTGGATTTTCTGCCATGTTTCGATACGAAGATTCGTTGCGGAAACTGTTGTAGGCATCTAGCATTGAAGTCCGCTCTAAATTTCGAACGTCTGTAAAAGATCGCCAATCTTGGGGATTTTGCGTCTGTTTAAAATTTGGCATGTTTGTTTCGTTGTTTCTCCAACAGTGATCTAACCCGTTTTGTGTACCAATCCAGTTTGTGTACCAAGGAGGATCAGCTAAGTCATTTGTTAATTTATTTGGCATAAATCTCTCAATTGCGGCCGATACTATTTCTTTGAATTTAAACCACGTCTGGTCTACACTTACATTATTAATTTGGAATGATTGGAGATTGTCTCTCAGGAAGGCGACAAGTGAATTTTTATCTGCTTTTATGAATAGATATATTTTTCGCTTATTTTTCGAGGATTTGGTGATTACAATATCCAGTCTCGTTACGACAATCAATGAGTCGGTTTTGATGCACGTTATTAACTCAGTTTGTCTTTGTTTTTGTGAAACACATGTCTTCTATGGAGCAAGTGCTCATAGGTCTTAAGGTTTGCATTTTAAAACCCAAGTTTACCAGACTATTTTTTGTTTTAATCCACACTGTTTCTTCAAAAAATGTGGGAAGCAAAGAGTTTACAGTAGAAGAGACTGTTTCTCAATATGGAAGATGAATCTCATAGCTCTCAAAGGTATACATTTTAGAGCCCATGTTTACTAGACTTTTTCGCTTCGAATGATCATCAGTCTGTCTACCTTCTCTTAGGTTACCTGACGACTGTGGGGGCAGGTAGGATATTAAGGTACAATAAAATGAAATACATCTGCCATGTGATGAAAGTTGGCAAGATGAACCATAGGAGGGAGACGTTCTGTGCTCCACCACAGCGCTGTGTACTGGGCGTAAATTAAAGGCAATCACACCTGCTTTCCCTCAGAAATGGCTGCACAAAAAAGTAAACGCAGAAACGACTGTTTTATATGCTGGGCACACTGTAGATAATCTCACTGTTTCATAAGTTTCTTCGATCCGGCCGATGGCATTGCCTACAACACAAAATATCAGTCGTTAAACACGGGTATGTGATTAAGCTTCTTGTCCATATGAATGAATGAAACCGGAAGCAAAATTCACGAGGCTGCGGCCACACTCGAAAGCAAAGTTTCCACTCGGAGACTCTGCCCGTCAGTGGAATGTATCGGGCATCGTGCGGTCACGTGCAGACCGGCGCGAGAGCAGGAACAGCTTTCACGACCTACAGACTGCCAAGGTGAGCCACACGCCCAGGTTGCGTGCTAGGAAACCTCGCCGTGCTTCCGGTCATACAGATACACAGCCACGCAGTTCCAACGGATATTGTCCATAACCTGTTTCGATAGCTTGCGTTCGCCAGTGCACCACCTATAGACGCTCATTTAACTCTTCTGTAACACGATCAATGGGCGCTCGTGATCTAAAGAGTAACAAACATATTGAAGTACACGTCTTTTATGGATCGTTCTTGAATCCTGTATTGTCCATTATTCAAGGAATAAACAGAGCAAACTCTGATCACAAGACATTTAATATTCAACCATACCAAATTACAGTTCTGGATTAACAACGCTTATACATTTTACCAGCACCAATTTGCCTTTATTTTTCTCCACTCTTCTCTGTTCCTCCGCAACTCTTCCGGATTTTTGTCTCCTCTACTAACGATTGCATATTTTGTACACATGAACTAGGCTGTCATCATCTTTTTCTTCAGGGATTTCATATTCATTCTAGTGTGCAGGATGAGTCAGCTGAACTATTCACCTGAGATATTATAGGGCCGCCGAGAATTCATATTGGCTGAGGCAGCTTGAACATCAGTGACAGTGGACTGTGAACATTTAGTGTGTGATTATTAGTGGCTACATCACTGTATCTTATTTCATTGGAGAAATCACCATGGATAAAAGGTATGCAGCATATCATACCGAAGTGCTACCAGGTATCCCAGAAGAAGTACTTGTGCACAGAAGATCAGTTTACTTGGTGCATCCACCGAAATTTCGGAGTACATCTCAGGTATCATCAGAGGCACAGCAGCAGAGTCAATAGTCTGACAGAATGCCTGGAAAGGAGCATTGTTGGAACAGCAGTGAACACGGAAGCTATTGCTAAAGTCTGAACGAGCTGAGCGCAAAATCCAACAAAGTAACAACATGACATCATTTCGACGGATGGACATCGTCAAACGGTGACTGGGTACAGTGGCACAAGAAGGCTTAAGTAGGAGAGAAGAATAGCTATTCAGTTATTGATATGGCAAAAGAGCGTATGAATAGAGCGAAGGTGCTGACCAAACAGCAAAATAGTTCGAGTGATGTCGTTGCCACCACACTGTAGCAGAGCACATGAGCTCATCGTGTATAAATACTGCTTCTGTTAAGGTGTCCTTTATTCAATTTACAGCCATCCTGTCAAGGGTAGAGGTCTATGTCAATCTACTTACTGATCGTCTAGTTGCCTTCGGTGTTCTATGGAGCAACAGGTCTTACCGAGGGACTTGGTCGCTGTGAATTGTATTGCCAATAGCTGAATCAAGAGTGATTGGGAACTGGGGCTATCAGCATCTGGCAGACCTTATCGAGGCATAACGAGCAGTGCCTTCGAACAGGTGATTGTGTGCATGAGCCACTGCTGTAGCTCGACTCGGTTCCTATGACAGACAGTGACAATGCTAGTCTCTCTCTCTTCATGGCATCCCACAGCACTTCTCTGCATGGCCCCACGAACTTTGAACAGAGTTGGCAGTCGCTTTCTCTGAGTGAGGTCTACAACTGACTCACGAGTGTTCTGGCCATCATCGCCAGGAAAATGTATGCAGCCTCACTTGGTGCGGATGCTGGCAAGGTGACCGACCTCTTGGCGTCACTTCTGCTAAGCCTAAACGCCGCCAACGAAACACTGAGTGCTGAACGGGGTATTTCCAAGCGGTACACTAGCGCCATCCCTGATCACAGTGGCTACCTCAATGTCGAAGCATCAACTGATCAACTTTTGTACTTCGTAGTCAGTAAATGTTCAATACTGTAATACTGTTTTAATAATGCATGTGGGCTTCAGACAAGAATCTAACCGCCAGTTTGGTGTGTCTACATCTGTTTGGTGCTCAACTGTTGTCTGTAATTAGTCGTGTTCTTTTACTTGGGTACCATCTGCAGCCATTCACGGAATTCATGTTCCCAAACACTGATAGAAGTTTTGTGGATGGCAATCGAACATGTATAGGACTTAGTAGAGAGGCCAGTTCGCGGTCGAAGTCATGCACTGCAACACTTTTACAATCATGTCTGAGTATATAGCAAGCATGCCAACAACCTTGCCGCAGTGGTAACACCGGTTCCCGCCAGGTCACCGATGCTGAGGGCTGTCGGGCTGGGCTAGCACTTAGATGGATGACGTTCCGGTCTAACGAGCGCTGTTGGCAAGCGGAGAGCGCTCAGCACTTGTGAGGCAAACTGAGGAGCTACTTGATTGGGAAGTAGCGGGAAGAACGGTGTGCTGACCACATACCCCTCCATATCCGCATCCAGTGACGCTTGTGGGTCGAGGATGACACTGCTGCCGGTCGGTACCTTAGGCCTTCCAAGCCTTGTTTGGACGGAGTTTAATTTATATAGCAAGCAGGGCTCAATATATCTGCAGGGGACTTTCATCTGCTTGTTGGGCCGATGCTATGGCGTGCTGCCGCACTACGTCATGCGAAAGGAGGTCCGACACGATATTGGCAGGAATCCCATGACCTTTTTCACGCCGTCCGCGGTGGTCTAGCGGTTCTAGGCGCTCAGTCCGGAAACGCGTGACTGCTACGGTCGCAGGTTCGAATCCTGCCTCGGGCATGGATGTGTGTGATGTCCTTAGGTTAGTTAGGTTTAAGTAGTTCTAAGTTCTAGGGGACTTATGACCACAGCAGTTGAGTCCCATAGTGCTCAGAGCCATTTGAACCAATTTGAACCTTTGTCACCTCAGTGTAATGTATAGGTGGTTTTGACGTTTACGTTAAATTACTACGAGAACCTCCCCGTCCAGAACACTATCAGAAATAAATCAAAATGAGATGGAGAGAGATGGCGCAGTGTTTAGCCTACTGTACTCCCATTCGACAAGACAACGGTTAAAATCTACGTCCATATTTCCGGACCTACGCTTCCTGTGTTTTCCATAAATCGCTATCCATTCTTGAAAAATTCCGATTGTGCACTCTGTCTCTAATGACATGAATGTAGGAGACGATGAACCCTAACGTTGCAATGCTGCATTTACTTAACGGAGAATGAGAGAGAGAAGTAAGAAATACTGAATGTTTTTTTACAAAACTGTTTTACCGAAGAAGGTCGTACTGTAATTCTTCTCTCAAATCTTCGCACGAACCCCACAATTGCCGATATCAAAATAAGTGACCCCGGGTCAAAAGACAACTAGAGCGGCTCAGCAGAGGAGAGATCACATGACGGTATTTGAAAATGATTCTACATACATCTTGCGAATGAACTTGGTAGTAATCATTAGAGAAGGAATGAGACGAAACGCAACTCATTCCCCCTTTTAAGAAAGGCCAGTGAAGCAGACACAGAAAGCTATAAGCCCATTAGTCTGATGCTAATCTGATGGACTGATGACCATAGATGTTAAGTCCCATAGTGCTCAGAGTCGAATCTCATGCAGAAGTTTGGAAGCTTTTTCTATGCTCGTTCTTAAGAAATTCCTCGATACTCAAAAATTCCTACGTAGGAATCAATATGAGCTCAAAACACAACTATCGTGGGAAATACAGCTTAATCTGTTCGTCTACGAGACGCAGAAAGCGTGAGGTACAGAATGATCACCCAGACTGATGCAGTGTGTGCAGGAAGGTTTTCACGCTAGCCATGTTCAGAGACGGTTTTCAAACTGCTGCTTCATGAGTATTGTTTCAGAGATGTTGCTGAAAATGTCGAATGTTTACATTATTGCGCAGCTGTCGTCTGCATGCTAATGGCTCTGTAAGACGCTCAAAACAAGCTGGTGTTTCACAAACTAAAGGCTTTATTCACCCAAAAGGACTTTCTGAAATGCCTACTGGTGTCTCGCACGCTAAACACTTCATCTTTCCCCCACGACAAAAGCTGTAGGAGTAATACTAGGAGAGCTGGGTGGCAACATTACCGGCCCATTACAGTAACTGGGTAAAACTCTGTGTAAAGTAAAGGCAGTGAATGATTAGTTCCCGTCCCTTGAGGTTGCCTGACTGCTAGCGGAACTTTCTCCAACATCTCCACTAGCATTTCACGGAGAAAGATACTGTAATTTCCTCCAGCGGAAGATACGGCCCACACAGTTACCGTAAATCTCTATGAAGATTGAACAGACAATTTACCTTAGCATTTTGTTGTGGATGTTGGGTATACCAACCGTTGTGAAGGCACCTCCATCAATAAATAAGAACGTTTGGAAGTCAGGGACGGTTACAATGTGGTCGAGATACTATTGGCAGAATTCTTCTCGCTGAAAAGTGCCACTGCTTTTGTAACTAGTGATAACGACAATGAATGCACGCCCGTCTCGTGCTAGATGTTCCACACATTGGTGTTAAAGGTATTTAGTTCTTGGCTGCGCGTCGTACGATCAACTGCGACTGTGTTGAGACCGCTGTGAATCTGCTTCCTCAAAATTAACAGTTCGCCCTTTTCGAGGTCTACGTTTCCCGTCGGCCTGTTCTATGGGATCCCATTTCAGGAAGACGGATATCAATTTCTTCACATGTGATGTTATCTGGTGATCTCAGCTTTACAAATGGTTTTGCATACGGACACGTTGCTGCTGTACTGTTGCATTTTGCTTTCCTATAGATGACATGTATTCGGCTAACTGAATTAGAGCGTGTACCGCAATCGGTGTCACAAAGTGAAGGGTGTGATGCGAAAATTTACATATTACTCTAAGAAATTAAGGAATTTCAATTTCAGGTGTACGGGGAATTTTTATGTTTTTAAGGAAACTGAATGTAATTTATTTCCTCCGATTTTAAGTAAGAAAGTGCTTGTTTGTTCTTAAGCTATTAAATGTAGACAGTGTTATTGAATATTTTGTTCGATGTGGATATGTTCATTGTTCGAGTAATCTATCATCGAGGGCAAGTAGTGAATCATCGAAGCCGGCCGGAGTGGCCGAGCGGTTCTAGGCGCTACAGTCTGGAACCGCGCGACCGCTACGGTCGCAGGTTCGAATCCTGCCTCGGGCATGGATGTGTGTCATGTCCTTAAGTTAGTTAGGTTTAAGTAATTCTAGGGGACTGATGACCTCAGCCGTTAAGTCCCATAGTGCTCAGAGCCATTTGAACCATTTTGAACCATCGTACCGAAAAAAAATACAAGGGAGAAAAGAGGTTCAAAGGAAATATTGGGCGAATTATTTATCTAACGGTTTTCTAGTGCAAGGAAATGGCTCTGAGCACTATGAGACTTAACATCTGAGGTCAACAGTACTCTAGACCTTGAAACTACTTAAACATAACTAACCTAACGACATCACACAAATCCATGCCCGAGGCAGGATTCGAACCAGCGACCGTAGCGGTTGCGCGGTTCCAGACTGAAGCGCCTAGAACCGCTCGGCCACGCCGGTCGGTTTAGTGCGATGCCAAGTAAGGTCGAATGGTGAAAAACTTAGTAATGTTACTATTGTCCTCAGATTTGATATGACATTTGCCAAGAACCGTTCTTGTCTGTTAAGTAAAATTGAGAATTACTCTCGTCGGTTGTTGGAACAAAATGAAGAACAACTGAAGCGAATGTCTACGTCGGTAGCTAGCTATAAGGTAGCCGAACTTACTGTTAAGAACGAAAAATAACACACAATAGCAGATACGTTGTTAACGCAAGCGTCAAAGAAGATATAGAAATAGCCCTTGATTCACACGCTGCTACTGAAATTTCAAAACTTCCTCTGTAAATAAGTGGCCGAGTTGATGAGACGTCCAGTGACATAGAAGACTTTGAAGGATAAAATCATGAACACTCGTAAGTTCTCACTTCAGATCGGCAAGACCAGTAATACACTCCTGGAAATGGAAAAAAGAACACATTGACACCGTTGTGTCAGACCCACCATACTTGCTCCGGACACTGCGAGAGGGCTGTACAAGCAATGATCACACGCACGGCAAAGCGGGCACACCAGGAACCGCGGTGTTGGCCGTCGAATGGCGCTAGCTGCGCAGCATTTGTGCACCGCCGCCGTCAGTGTCTGCCAGTTTGCCGTGGCATACGGAGCTCCATCGCAGTCTTTAACACTGGTAGCATGCCGCGACAGCGTGGACGTGAACCGTATGTGCAGTTGACGGACTTTGAGCGAGGGCGTATACTGGGCATGCGGGAGGCCGGGTGGACGTACCGCCGAATTTCTCAACACGTGGGGCGTGAGGTCTCCACAGTACATCGATGTTGTCGCCAGTGGTCGGCGGAAGATGCACGTGCCCGTCGACCTGGGACCGGACCGCAGCGACGCACGGATGCACGCCAAGACCGTAGGATCCTACGCAGTGCCGTAGGGGACCGCACCGCCACTTCCCAGCAAATTAGGGACACTGTTGCTCCTGGGGTATCGGCGAGGACCATTCGCAACCATCTCCATGAAGCTGGGCTACGGTCCCGCACACCGTTAGGCTATCTTCCGCTCACGCCCCAACATCGTGCAGCCCGCCTCTAGTGGTGTCGCGACAGGCGTGAATGGAGGGACGAATGGATACGTGTCGTCTTCAGCGATGAAAGTCGCTTCTGCCTTGGTGCCAATGATGGTCGTATGCGTGTTTGGCGCCGTGCAGGTGAGCGCCACAATCAGGACTGCATACGACCGAGGCACACAGGGCCAACACCCGGCATCATGGTGTGGGGAGGATCTGCTACACTGGCCGTACAGCGCTGATGATCGTCGAGGGGACACTGAATAGTGCACGGTACATCCAAACCGTCATCGAACCCATCGTTCTACCATTCCTAAACCGGCAAGGGAACCTGCTGTTCCAACAGGACAATGCACGTCCGCATGTATCCCGTGCCACCCAATGTGCTCTAGAAGGTGTAAGTCAACTACCCTGGCCAGCAAGATCTCCGGATCTGTCCCCCATTGAGCATGTTTGGGACTGGATGAAGCGTCGTCTCACGCGGTCTGCACGTCCAGCACGAACGCCGGTCCAAAAGAGGCGCCAGGTGGAAATGGCATGGCAAGCCGTTCCACAGGACTACATCCAGCATCTCTACGATCGTCTCCATGGGAGAAGAGCAGCCTGCATTGCTGCGAAAGGTGGATATACACTGTACTAGTGCCGACATTGTGCATGCTCTGTTGCCTGTGTGTATTGTGCCTGTGGTTCTGTCAGTGTGATCATGTGATGTATCTGACCCCAGGAATGTGTCAATAAAGTTTCCCCTTCCTGGGACAATGAATTCACGGTGTTCTTATTTCAATTTCCAGAAGTGTAGTTTCTCCCATGGATTTATTCTTCCTCGTTATGTATAATTGTTTTAGCACCGGATTATTTTAGTTTTCCTTTAACGGAACTTTTATGTTTTCCACAAAGCATGGTCATTTACGAAGTACTTTTGACCAAATTGCTATTGTAGTAGTTGGACTCACAGTTTCCTGTCACTCCCAACTTTTCTTTAATACAGTGTAATATCTTGTTAAATATTTTCACCCCTATCTCAAACTCTTGGGGACTAATTCCACAAAAAACAGTGAAAAACGTATTTCTTATTATTATTTTTAACAGAGAAGCCAAGTACAAGTTTTCATACATTTAGCTTTGAAAACGCTTTCATAATGAAATAATTTCATAAAACTTTTCATCTCATGCTTCTCCTTGTGTGGAGTACAATTTCGAACTATACCTTCTTAAAGAATGCTTACAGAATAAGATCAACCCCGTTTCAAGTTACTATCCTTAGCAGTTTTGGGCTGGCCGATGTGGCCCTACTCCACCCTCTTAGGGGTTTAATTTCCAAAAACAATGAAATAGATGTTTCTCATTTCCAACCGAGAAGCTAAGTATGAATTTTCAGAGATTTCGCTTTAAAAATGTTTACACAATGAAATATTTTTATAAAACTTTTCACATCCTGAAACTTCCTGGCAGATTAAAACTGTGTGCCCGACCGAGACTCGAACTCGGGACCTTTGCCTTTCGCGGGCAAGTGCTCTACCATCTGAGCCACCGAAGCACGACTCACGCCCGGTACTCACAGCTTTACTTCTGCCAGTACCGTCTCAGATGGTAGAACACTTGCCCGTGAAAGGCAAAGGTCCCGAGTTCGAGTCTCGGTCGGGCACACAGTTTTAATCTGCCAGGAAGTTTCATATCAGCGCACACTCCACTGCAGAGTGAAAATCTCATTCTGGTTTTCACATCCTATTTCACTCCCGTTGGGATTGAATTTGCAAAAACAGTGAAATGCGTATTTTTTATTTCTAACAGAAGCCAGCATTTAAATAATTATCAAAAACAACTTTCAATCACTATTTCACCGACATGGGGATGAAAGTTCCAAAAATGTTGAAACAATCATTTCTTTATTTTAGATCAAGAAACCAAATGCCAATTTTCGTTGTTCCAGCCTTAGAGCTGGATTAATAGCGACATTTTTCAAAAATATCTTTCATCCTCTATGTCACCCCATTAGGAAGTGAAGTTAAAAAAAAAACCTTCTTAAACGACCCCTGTGCTGTGAGATCAACACCCTCTGTAATTTTCAAGTTTCTATCCTTGATGGTTTGGGCTGGGCGACTAGGACTCAGAGAGTAAGTCAGTCTGTACGTCGGCTTTTGTATGCAGAGATTTCTAACAAAAGTTTTTGCCCAACGATGTGTTGCTTTGTTTTTGTCCTCTCATGGGTTTTTCAGAAAACAGTAATCTGTGTTTATGGCTTATGGTATTATGAATAGAATACTACGAAATCCGAATAGGAGGGAACGTTTATTTCGCAGGTTAAAACTATACGAAATACTGTCATGAAGCTAGTGTACCCAAAGATGGGACAGCTGGAGCGGTCTATCTCGCACCCTTCTTACCTACAGATTTACCCACCTTTTAAGCGACTTCAATTCTCAATCGTGGTTTTGTTTTGCTACAAACAAGGCTGAAGATGACAAAGTGGAAAGTGGTCGGGGGGGGGGGGGGGGGGAGGGAGGGCTGAGTGGCAATGAAATGAACAATGATGAACAATGAACAGAGAGAGGCGGCAGAAGGTGATGCAGAGAGAGAGAGAGAGAGAGAGAGAGAGAGAGACGGTGGGGAGGGGGGGAGGAGAAGGAGGAGGAGGAGGAGATGGGCAGGAAGAGGATAGAGCAGGACTTCATTATGTGTATTCAGTACCCCAAAAATATGTAGCAATTGCGAAACATTTCCTGGTTTGCTATTATGCATTCCGTAATTAAGATCCAGTGATAATTTTTTACAGACTACTAACCCAAAATTGTTTAAAACACTACGACTATAGATTATACAATGCTGTCTTAATACTGCAACTCTAGGCAAGATATCAATAATAAAATTTCACTTGTTGTTCCTACACATAGCATCTGGTAAAATTTGTGACTACATTTCAACATGATTTGCGACTGTACCATGGTATCTGTCACTGTATCGAGCTGGATGAACACCTAGAACACGTTCAATACCCAAAAATGTAAACGTTTTATTTACAGTATATTTTGCACTTCACTGTGGTTTGCAAAGTATGGACGTAAACGTAGATGAAAATACTCTGAAATGGATTTCTGAGTGCGGCAGCTCACAAAGAAGCGCAGTCCATCACACTTGCAGGTAGTGAGGTGATGAGAGATCGGCGTCCTCAGGTGACATTTTGCGAGCCACTCCCCACAGCAACGGCCCTCGACTTTCGCTTTTAATGTCTCTTTTTATGAGATGTGAGCTGTCGACAAAGACACCGTCGATACTGCATACACAGTGTGCGGAACTCGGTACCACCTCTGGCAGAAACAATACTTCTAACGTAGCTGGGAGTCAAGTCGAAATGAGGTTGGATGACAGATGTCAGTAAGTTATTCTATTCTGCTTCGGGCTTCATCATCATCTGTGTGGCTGGCGAGATGTAGCGTGCCGTCCCTCGGCAACCCATGACCAGATGTTTTCAGTGGATGAGAGGTTCGGGGAACGCACTGGTCAGGGCAACCATGGTCCCCCTCTGACTCGAGGTAGTCAGGACAGCACGGGAAAATGTGGGTCTTGCGTTATCTTGTTGAAAGCTGCCGTCCTGATACAGTGTTGTAGTTAGGCGTACTACTGCCTACTGGTCTTTCTCTTGTCACACTGATTGTGCAACGTAGCACGACGCAACCTTAATCGTCGTTGTGGACCACAGGGTGAGCGTAGCACGACGACAATCACAGAGAGGAGAACCTACCAGTTCCTTCATACAACAACAGAAATGTACTTCTTTCAACCAAGGGAGCAGTAAATTACCTGTCGGATCATGGTTCATATCTCGGCTATTTACTTAAAACAGAGTCCACCAAAGATGCTTGCTAATGTGAGACAGACAATATGGCCTGCAAGAGGGAAGACGAGCACAGTTACCTCTTTCGAAATACACCAGCCTGCAGCATAATAATGAATGATGATCTGTTGTTTAATCTGAAATTCTGACAGCCAAATTATTTGCTTACGGATAAGTAAGCTATCTGCCTAGTTTTGCAAACGCCTTACTTAGAAAAGTAAGTCGCAGTTATGCCCTGTATTGAAATATACAACGTTAAAGCACGTGAATTTACAAAATAACACAACCTGATCACAGTACTGAGATAATATGACCTCTAATAGGGGAGAATTAGTGCACTCAAACTAATGTTACGGCCAAAGCAAATAGTTAATTGTTAAATTGAAACTGATAAGTCGTAGGAAACATGTAAATTTACCAGAAAAACATGAAAACTCCCGTGCTTTTCTCCGCTGTATGCGATGTGCATGCTGTACTCAGACTGTCAGCATAGCTCAGAAATATATGGAATAAAACACTCTTGATACGATGAAAAATGGAAATCTGCCATGTATGTAAAAGTGCGTCACCTACTATCAGTGCTGGAAACAAACATACATAGAATAACGTCGCTTAACGTTCACCGCGTTTCGTGCAAGAATTGACATTAATCGTAGAATGATTTTTAGCAGATAATACGAGCGTCTATGCTGACGGCAAACTACTGCACTCTACAGTACACTGTGCTAACAGTGAAGTGCAATTCGACGTGAATTAATTAATGAAGGAAAATTGTAACAACGATATCAGATAGGTTTAAGAAATGTTTGACTATGAAAACGTAATTAAGCTACGATGGCATATGCAGCTCAGCACTCAGAATGCGTGATACAATAGCTTCAACGCGTCAGAACTTTAAAGTAAGACTCTGCTTATTTTACGAGCGGAATATGTAAGTGAAATACTCCACCCGACTCATGTGGCGTTAGCAGTAAATATTTATGAGAATGTCTATGTTCATCAATACTACGGCGGTGGTTGTCGTACTGAAATCAGAAAAAAATAAGTGCACGTTCTGGCTATGTCGCTAATTTTACGAAACTGGAGTTTATTACTGAAATTCACACCGGATAAGGTACTGAACAGTAAACACTTCAATACTGTATTTATATACTATAGACACAGGCAGTTTAAGTCTTTCAAACATATAGTAATGAAAATTGCTATTAGCCATAAATATTTCGTTAAACAGGTACTTTAAGTCTTTCAAAAGTATAGTAATGAAAATTGCTATCAGCCATAAATAATTCTTTAAGTGTTATCCGATTCAAGGAAGTTTGACGGTCTACTCGAATGAAAGTAGATATTACATAATACTTACTTTATTGCAGAGATCACATTACATCATACCTTTTGTAAAGAGCTTCAGAAAAAGAGCGTAAGTAATTTGGTTTACCAAATAATTATGTTATACCTTATGTGAGTGAAGAAAAACTTTTTTTTTTTGTCAGAGAGTTAATACAGGGTCACAGCACAACATTCCTGTCTATTCGTCGTTTGCGGTAATTATTGCAGACATTGGGGACAGCGCGTCCGCGTATGAAATGGACAAAGTTTTCTTATGATGTGACAAGATACAATACTACTTGAAACAAAGGAAAATCTATACATACGATACTGCAGTGCCTGTGTTAATCAGAAGTGCGATGCAAGATTCCTTCGGACACGTATGCATGACAGAAGCAACTTTGCACCATACATATGAACAAATATCGTACTTATCCGCCGACACCGGTCAAGCGACTTTCAATTACAATGTTTTTCCTGCACAGGGAAATACATAGTGAATGTACGAATACAGGTAGTAGAGGCATGGCTGACAGCTTGATTATGGTTGGGTCTGGCTGTGAGTCGTGCTCGGATAGCCTAATGGTGAGGCGACCACTCGTGATAAGCGGGAAATTCGAATCCCGGTCAGGCACAAATATTCACTGGCGTGAATCCATTGTACATCAGACGCTTGTCCATTCGCCAAACAGCGAATACATTTCATGAAAATCTATATATGACAAATAACGCTCATCGTCCGGGAGTGTGAGAAATGTTAATTCTCTGCCATTCGACCGGGTTAATATCAAACACCACACCGAAGGCACGCTTAGGAGTCATTAAAGTTTCGTTGCAATTCTCCATCACTAAATTCGCAGAATAAAGCAAAAAAATAAATGCACGCCAATCACATGATATCTTAACTCGTATTATACCTGAGCTCATACCATGTCAAACAGACGGTACGATACCAAACTGGAGCGTCCCACACAACGAATTGCTGGAGCATACCGACCACATCAGGCACCTACGTACATTTCCGCACGCTGCTGTGTTTCATCCACTCTACCCACAGAATGGAACAAGGCGCACATGAATCTCATTGGCTCATGTAGTCATATCACAGTATCCTTCATACTAAAGACATTTGCGCTTGTATAAATCGATAGGCAGGCATTGAACCTGCGAGTCAATAAGAAGTGAAACAATTTCAGCAATGAAATTTGGTAATATGGGCAACTTTCGAAGTGCAAGGCTACATGGCCGGGAGACAGTCCAGAAGAGGTCATACATCGTGACAAAGACGCACTAGTGCAGAACAAACGACAATAATGACTTTCCGGAAGCTACGAGATGATGAACTTTGGGGAGGACTGAGAAGGATTTCCTGAGACACTGTCAGCCATCTCCTAATCTCTACACATTGGGTAACATAGTAGAACCGACTCTGTTAACCCTAGCTAGTGCCTCAGCGTGCCATGGGTTACCAGTCCAGAAGAAATCTAGTTTTTTCTGACACTAAATACGGTAGTGTAATGCAATAGTATGCTGTATGGCACAGTATTGCGTAGTACATTGACGGCCTATATGAGAAGGTCGTGTCTGATGAATAGGTAGAAATTAGATAAGGAAGACATAACTCCGTCCAAACAGACTTCGGAAGGTCCATCGGTACCGCCCGATCGTCGTGTCATCCTTAGCCGATAGGCGTCACTGGATGTGGAGGGCCAAGTGGTCAGCACACCGCCCTCCCGGCCAATGGCAGATTTCGTGACGGGAGCTGCTACTTCTCAGTCAAGTAGTTCCTATGCTGGCCTCGTAAGGGCTGAACGCACCCCGTTTGCCAACAGCATACGGCAGACCGAGACGCTCACAATCCAAGTGTTAGCCAAGCCCGACAGGACTTATTAGGTGATCTTTCGAGAACTGGTGTAACTGTTGGCAAGGAAGACGTAGGGGATCTAGTTTTAGAGTCAGAATTTAGAACAACTCTAGAGCTTTTGAGACCAAACTAGGCAGAATGGATAGATACAACACTCCATCGAAATTTCTATAATGATTGGAGGGAAATGGCAACGAAACAGCCATTGAAGTTACTTTGTAGGGTCTATAAAACTGGCGACGTACCATCAGACGTCCGGAAAAATATAATCTTCACAATTTTTAAAACAGCAAGGGACAGATAAGAGCGATAGCTCTCGCAATCAGCTTTACAGCTCAAACAACCAAGCTGCTGATAAGAATAACATACAGAAGAATGGAAAAGAAAACTGTGGAACTGCTAATTTACGATCAGTTTGGTTCTAGGAAAGGTAAATATACCAGATAAAAGGTTCTGGTGTGACGCTTGGTATTGGAAGTAAGACAAGAAGAATCCAAGACACACCTATCGGATTTGATGATTTACAATAGGTGTTTGACAATGTAAAATTCTGGAATATTTCCGAAATTCTAAGAAAACAAGTGGGTAAGACACACGAAAAGGCAGGTGATCTAAAATAATATACAAGAACCAAAAGGGAACAGTAATAGTGGAAGACCCGGAACGAAGGGCTCAGATTAAAAATGTTTAAGGCACAACCGTAGTGTTCAATCTAACGTCGAAGAAGCAACAATAAAAATGAAGTAAAGGTTCAAGAGCTGGTTGAAAATACAGGGTGAAAGGACAGAAATGCTAAGATTCGCTGATAACGTTGCTAAGATGAATTTCAGGATCTGTTGAACAGATTGAATAGCCTGACCAGTACAGAATATGAACTGAACGTGAATCGTAAAAAGACAAAAGTAATGAGATGTACCAGAAATAATAATAGCGAGAAACTTAACATCAAAAAGTGGTAATCAAGAAGCAAACGATGTTAACGAATTCTGCTACCTTGCAAGAAAAAGAGTTCATGACGGAAGAAGCAAGGACATAAAAAGCAAAG